>NC_134690.1:59269975-59602475 GCF_050947455.1 Rhinoderma darwinii
TGCGCTCCTTTCCTTCTGAGGGCTGTGATGTGTTCAAATATAAGTTTATGACCACATATGGGGTATTGCCGTAATCAGGAAAAATTTCTTTACAAATGTTGGGGTGCTTTTTCTCCTTTATTCCTTGCAAAAATTAAAAATGTCTATGTTTCTTCAGAAGAAATGTCGATTTTCATTTTCACAGACTAACGCCAATAAATTCAGCAAAAAAACTGTGGGGTTAAAATGCTCACTATAAAACTAGATAAATTCCTTGAGGGGTGTAGTTTCCAAAATGGGGTCACTTTTTGGGGGTTTCCACTGTTTTGGCCCCACAAGACCTCTTCAAACCAGACATGGAGCCTAAAATATATTGTAATAAAAAGGAGGCTTCAAAATCCTCTAGGTGCTCCTTTGTTTCTGAGGCTGCTGCTTCAATCCATTAGCACACTAGGGCCACATGTGGGATATTTCTAAAAACTGCCGAATCTGGGCAATAAATATTGAGTTGGGTTTCTCTGGTACTCTTTTAATAGAAAAATATAAAACATTACAAAATAAACGGTTTTTACAAAACAAACACAACAAAACAAAACTTATGTACATTTCTGTACAATTTACCCAGCCTGACCCTTCTTACATAAATCCCCATGCATACATAACTATAATCCCATACTCATTCATAAACACACCTAAACCCCCCCAACCCCAAGAAAACATAACTATAACACTATATACAACATACTCTTAAAAACCATGTGCCAACCAATGGCCCCCTAAAAAAAAACACCACATATATAAAACAAAATAAATAATAATCATAATAAAAATAAACAAAATAATAATAATAATAATAAACTCTAAAAATAAAAGTTACCATCTCATGGTGCACTTACTTCAGTGCACCATGTAAATGAAAAGAAAAGAACAAAACATAAAAAACAACAAAACAAACCCCAAAAAACAAATATTATTTTTTTTAATTTTTTTTTTCTTTTTTTTTTTTTTTTTTTAATTTATTTTTATTTTTTTTTACATTTTTTTTTTTTTTTCTTTTTATTAACTTATCCACATTCATACCTAACCCTGTACATACTACCTTATCCATCACCACCCATCACCTCCCCCAACCAGCATCACGCCTCATGTCCTTCCATGTCCGCATAGTTCAGATGCTGGCCCCCACCACCCAACACATCACCCAACCAGCCCGATCCCACGTCTCATGTCCTCCTCACGTCCACGTAGTCCAGAATCAGGCTGGGCACACCCCCAGGCCCCCCACCCCACCTATCTACTGCCCATCTTACCTAAACATTCACACAAACCCATGCATAGACCTATACACCATATCGACACATAACTATAACCAAATACCATACTATATACATAAACCCGAAAACCTAAGTTTGGCTGCTTGTAAGCCCTTTTTCTGTCTCCAAAAAGCTCAAAACAAAAACCTACTTGTGCTTACTCAGCCCATCACCAGAGGAGAGAGAGAGGAAAGCCCCCCTAGAGCACCAGACCAGAGGCCAAAGCCAACCCCCAACCACCACCCCGGTCCCTATCGCTAAACCTATCCTGCTTGCCCTATCTCTATCCCTTATTACTTTATAAACTAATCTGTCCCTCCTGCTGTCTCTCATTCTGTCCCTATCGCTATTTCCCGGTGTCATGGCCAGGTGCAGACCCCCACCTCCAGTCTAATACCCAGGGGCACTCCCTCCCCTCCCCCTGAAGGTTGGTTCCACCTAGGGCACCCTAAAATTGAAGCCCCTCCAAAGTCGAGAGGCCTTGGATGCACCCAGTTTCTCAACCTCCAGAGACCGGACCTTCACCAGGTCACCCATGATATTCCTACACACCTCGTCCTCCAGGAGGATTTTACACTGAGTCGATACTAAGCACCGTGCGTTCCACGTGAAATACCTGATCACTAAACTAACTAAAAAAGAAGTGCAATGATCCCTTCCACCCAGGTCTCCGAATGCCCCATAGGCCCAACCAGCGTAGGAGAGGTTGGTCAGACCGGGCCAACCGATGGAGGCACCCACCCGTTTGTAAACCTCTGCATTGAAGGGACACTGAAGCAAGAAATGGTCCATGCTTTCCAGCGTGTCATCGCACTCCTCCCGAGGACAACCTCTTTCATCGGAGTTTCTAAACTTCAGATTGCCCCTTACATACAGCCTCCCATGGAAGCAGCGCCAAGCCAGATCCCAAAACTTCTGGGGAATCCTCACAGAGTTTAAAAGTTTTAATCCCACCCCGAGGTCGCTACTTGGGCAGTCCCTGAGCGCCAGGGGCTTCTGGAAGCAGGTCAACAAGACCTTTCTGTCAAGAAATTTTCTCGACATGGTCTTGATCTCCCTCGCCTCCAGACCCCACCGACGAACAACCTTCAGAACCGGGGCGGCATAAGCCGGGAGGTGCCCATGGGGTACACGCAGGTCTTTCGCTTGGCCTCCTGTCTCCCATTCCTGGAAGAAAGGCCGAAACCATCCCCTGCAGGAGGATATCCACAGAGGAGCCCTTTCTCTTTCAAAGAGGTTCGCCAAATTAATTTTAATGAAGGTGTTTACTAGAAACACCACTGGGTTAACCATACCTAACCCACCTAGTTTCCTCGGTAGGTAAGTAACCTCCCTCTTGATTAGGTTAAGCCTGTTTCCCCATAACAGTTGGAAGAACAGGCTATAGACCCGAGTCCAGAGAGGCTCTGGCAACATGCACACGCTGCCAAGGTAGAGCAACATGGGCATCAGGTAAGCCTTGGCCAGGTGAACCCTTTCCCTAAGGGACAAAGACCATCCCTTCCATTGGCCAACCTTCTGGGCAGCTATTGATAGCCTACCTTCCCAGTTTTTCTTGGGGTAATCACCCGGGCCAAATTCAATGCCTAAGATTTTAGCAGACCCTTTGGGCTCTGGGAGGGTGTCCGGGAGATCAAAACTAGGATCCCCTCCCCCCAGCCAGAGACTTTCACACTTGTCCCGGTTGATCCTGGACCCAGATGCCCGTGAGTAGCGCTCAACTTCTGACATCACCCACTCTGCCTCCCCTCTCGAGGAGACAAAGATAGTGACGTCATCCGCGTACGCAACCACCCTCTGAGTGGCTTCCGGCTCCTCCAAGTCCATCCCCACCCCCGCCAATGGCCCACGATCGAGCCGCCTAAGAAAGGGGTCGATCGCGAAAACATACAGCAAGGGGCTTAAGGGACAACCCTGGCGGACACCAGACCCAACCTCAAAGGGGGTTCCAGTCCAACCGTTCACCAGTGCAAAAGACTCAGCCCCAGCGTATAGGGTCTGGAGCCAATTAACGAACTCACCCGGTAGGCCATACCTCAGAAGGACTGACCATAGGTACTTGTGATTCACCCGGTCAAAAGCTTTGGCCTGATCCAAGGACAGCATGTACCCCTCCCATCGGCCAGAATGTCCCTGCTCCACTGCCTCTCTGACACTGAGGACAGCACTAAAGGTGCTGCGGCCTGGAACAGAGCAATGCTGGGCCGACGAAAGGAGCCGGGGTGCAAACTTCACCAGCCGATTAAACAGTACTTTTGCGAGAACCTTTCTGTCCGTATTGAGGAGCGCTATGGGACGCCAGTTCTCAATACGGGTCGAATCCTTACCCTTTGACAGAATGATCAAGGCCGACTTGCCCATTGACTTTGGCAGAGCGCCCGAGGAGAGGCACTCATTAAAAACCGCAGTCAAGAGGGGAACTAAGGTTCCCTTAAAAGCCTTATAAAACTCAGATGTTAAGCCATCTGGGCCTGGCGACTTTTTGATGGCCAACCCATCAATCGCCAGCATCACTTCCTCTTCCTTGATCGACTCTGTCAAAACACCAAGCGAGGGGTCTGCTCCTGGCTCAGGGATGGTTTCAGCCAGGAAAGCCGACATTTCGTCTCGGTTTAGATCCTGCTCACCCAAAAGCTGCGAATAAAAGGATCTGATGACCTCCAGGATCCCTGATTTGGATCTCATCAGGGAGCCTGTACTATCTACCAGTCCTGTCACCACCTTACGACTCACTGACATCTTGCAGTTCTTGTAAGGGTCGGGCGAGCGGTACCTCCCGAAATCCCGTTCAAGAACCAAAGACGTGTGCCTATCATATTGGCATCTTTTGAGCAGAGCTTTCACCACGGAGATTTCCTCACGGCTACCTCCGGTTGAGACTAGATGTTCGAGTTTCCTCCTCATGTCTTGATACAGGCGATACCTGCTCATAGACCTGAGGCACGAGATCTGACGGAAAAACTCAGCCACCCGTTCTTTGAACACCTCCCACCACTCAGACTTAGTACCACCTAGATCCAATAAAGGTACCTGGCTCTGAAGAAAATCCTCGAAGGCCTGTCTTATCTCTGCTTCTTCCAGGAGAGTAGAATTCAGCCTCCATATACCTCTTCCCATCTGGAGGGACTCTGCAACATTCAAAGAAAAAATAATCATACAGTGATCGGAGAACTCCACCTCAACGACGGACACTGCCGAAGAGATGGCGTCCTCCTTTAAAAAAAACCTGTCTATCCTGGACCTACGACTACCACTATGATAGGTGAACCCCGAGTGGCCTGGGGTATACCGAATGTGGATGTCCTCCAGGCGAGCATCACTAGCTATTCTATTCAACTCGACACTATCATAGGCCAGTACCTTTCTGGAACCTCCTCTGTCTTGGGGCCTAACGACAGTGTTAAAGTCCCCTCCAAAAATGACTTGTCGGCCTGTAAAAAGGAAGGGCTTAATCCTCATGAAGAGACTTTTCCGGTCCCACTTTGTCTGGGGACCGTAGATGTTAATGAGTCTTAGTTCTTGTCCCCTCATGAGAACATCTAAGATCAAGCACCGCCCCATTTCTAACTCGATCATCCGCCGGCATGTGACCGGTGCGGTAAAAAGTACCGCCACCCCGCTATATGGCTCAGCCGCAAGAGACCAGTAGGAGGGCCCACGTCGCCACTCCCTCCTAGCTTTCACGACCTCTGCCAAAAGTGACAGTCTGGTCTCCTGCAAAAACAAAATGTCAGCTTGAACCCGGCCGAGAAAATCAAAGGCTGCAAATCTAGCCATATTCGACTTAATGCTGGCAACGTTAATCGATGCCAGCGTCAACGGAGTGGGTGCCGCCATCATAAATGATTGAGTTAGACGGTTTTCTTCTTCCCACCCCTTGCTTTCTCCTCTGAGGAGGACCCCTCACCCTCTTTACCTCTTTTTTTTGTTTTTGAGGAGTCCATAACCTCCACCACCCCCCTCCCATTCTCATCTCCTGGGTCCGGGCCGACCCCCTCCCCCGGGGACAGTGGCCCCCGCAGAAGAGGAGGCTCAACGACTCCTAGACTCCCTACCGTGCTCTCCCCCCCGGCCTGGGGGTCTGGAATATCCATGAGAACACGGTATCGGTTGGGGGAGCACACCAGGGGGGTGCAGGTTTTGCCTTCCTTGGCCGGGGCAGGGCCAGATGTTTTTAGCCCTGTTTTGATGTTACCCGGTGTCCCCTGTTTTGTTTTAGGCTGTGACCTCCCTTCCTCTTCCACACTTTCATAGTGGGAGGACTGGGAGTCCTCAGCCCTCTGCTCTCTCTCTATCCTCCTTATCTCCTCGTCCAGTACGGCCCCCCCAAGAGCATCAGTATCCTGGGGGGCATCCAGGTCCGAGCCAGAGGAGTCCCCAGTTTCCTGGGTCCTCCTCAGCTCTCGTTCCCTTCTGCGTTTTTCCGCCCTTCTCTGACGAGAAGGGGGTCCCCTCCTGGCGTTCGTCCTTTGCTCTTGGGCTCTATCGTCTCTGTCCGCCCCCTCGCCCACGGAGACCTCCCTCCTTACATTCTCCGTAGGGTTGGAACAGACATTGACGACTGAGCGCGGACACCGACTGAAAGGGTGACCTAGGTCACCACACAGGTTACACCTAATCTGCTCACACGATGCGGCCAGATGGCCTACCCCCCCACAATGAGCGCACTTCTGCACAGTGCAGCTTGCGCTCAAGTGTGAGGGGTCGCCACACCGGTGACACAGCTTCGGCTGCCCCTGGTAGAAGACAAGGATTCGATCTCTTCCCAAGAAAGCAGATGATGGTATGTGGGACACCGTCTGCCCCAGACGCTTAAGTTTGACCATAAACGTCCAGGCTCCCGACCAGATGCCAAACTCATCGCAGTTCTTCCGTGGCATCTCTGCTACCTCACCGTATCTTCCCAACCAGGTCATGATGTCCACACAGGAAAGCGACTCGTTACGGGTAAGAACGGTCACTTTCCTGAGACCATTCTGGCGAGAGATTGCTTGCGCAGCAAACCCTCGCCAGCCGGGCTCGCTTTTCACCAGCTCATAGTTCCCCCAGAAGACCTCAAGGCCCCCCGGCTGAACAAAGCTGATGTCAAACTCAGCCGTACCATGAGGATGTATCAAGGCGTAGATGTCACTCGCCTTGAAGCCCATCTCCAGCAGCAGCTCCACCACCCTCTTACGAGGAGGGCACGCATCATTGCCACGCCACTGGAGACGGACCACATTCCTCCTGGCCACGGCCGGCCCGGTTGTTGGGAGCGACCACTGATCTCCCCGTCTCTCTCGGAAGGCATCCAGACCATACCTATTTATCCAAAAGGATAGGTCCTTCTGCACTCCCCCTACTGTTATCGTCTGCTTCCCCTCCCTTAAGGCTTCTAGGAGGCGCTGTTGCAAACTGCCGTCCCCGGGCCCAGAAGATGAGGATGCGTGGGCCGACGGTCCCCCCACCACAACGCCCGCATACGACCTGCCGGGCGCTCTGGCAGAAGGAGCAACCGGCCCGCCACTGGTTGACACTCCCCCCACAATATTACAACCCACATTAATATCCACAACATTACCACCACCAACAATATTACCAACACTACTAACATTACCATCAATATTTACATTTCCACTTACATTCCTCTCCACAACTTTCATACCGGCCAGGCTGGTTACGGAGTTCTTCCTTTTGTCCACTGGCTTTTTATATGTTGTTTTTGGGGTCTCCACATCATCAGGTGCCGCTACTTCTGGGGCGCCGCCGGATATCTCAGGCGGCAATCCCTCAGCACCCTCCGCTTCACCGACCTCCATTTCTGCTGCGCCACCATTGCAATGTTCGGGAGGAGGGGTGCCGTCACCCCCCGTGCCCGCTAAACCCCTCCCACCGCCTTGCGGCGATGCAGATGGAGGGGCCGCAGGCACAGCTAGAGCCGCTCCCGGCACCAAACCACCCCCCCCTCCCGTCGGGGGGTGGCCAGCAGTGCCGAAGCCTCTCCTACCGCCACCACTCGCTGCCGCAACACTTTCTGGTGCGTCTGCTGGCCGAGTCACATGACCAGCAGACTTCCGGTTTTCCGGCGCCACATCCGGTTTCCGGTTCCCCCCGTCCCCCGGCCTCCGGCTTGCGCCAGAGACCGGCTTCTGAGGTTCCCCATCCGCCGGACACGGGGACACGCCCCCTAGCGCCACGTGGCCAGCGACACCACCTCCTTTACAGGAGACGGCGTCTGGCGCCATCTTGGCCACATTGCTCAAAACCAGCACCATATCTTTCTGCCCACATACCCGCCACGACCCCACTGCAGAGGCCGGAGCTGGGGGATTTGCGGGGTTTGCGTCCCGAACCGAGCTCTCACCCGGTCCGGAACGCAAGGAAGACAGGTAGGAATATTTGTAAGATACTCCACCTGTCTTCCCCTTTGCCTTTTTCCGCCTTAACTTCCATAATTTTTTCTTTTTTTTTTTCTCCTCCTCCGGTGGCAACTCATCTCCAAAAGTAAAGTTCTGGAGGGACACTGGGGACTCCTGCAGCCGTATTTGCGTGAGCAACCCCGGGGGGTGCCCACTGTCCGATTCAAAGTTTTGCACAACTTGGCTGCAGGAAAGTTCCCCACTTGCCCCTCCGTTACTGCCTTCCCAGGGGTCCTCCGAGCCCGTCTCCTCCCGGGTTGGCGTCCTCTCCACCTCCACGCTTTCCTCCATTTCTGTGGCCCCCACTTCTGCGGCCTCCATTTTTGCGGCCTCCATTTTTGCGGCCTCCACTTTTGCGGCCTCCACTTTTGCGGCCTCCACTTTTGCGGCCTCCACTTTTGCGGCCTCCACTTTTGCGGCCTCCACTTTTGCGGCCTCCACTTTTGCGGCCTCCACTTTTGCGGCCTCCACTTCTGCGGCCTCCACTGCCTCTGCACTTTTAGCAGCCAATGCCTTTACTCCCCTTTTGCAGGGGGTTTCATTACTTTGCGTGGGGGACGCCATCAGGGAAAACCTTTCATCATTCTCCAATTTCTCCCCGAAGGCTCCCCCACCGACCACAATCTCCATCTTCCTCTCCTCCACCATATTAATTTCCTCCAAAATTGTCTTTACCTGTAGATTATACCGGGACCTCTTAGCGCCTGATGTTTTCGCGGCTCGTCCCCTTGCGACCGCCAGATCTTCACGAAGCCGCCGCAGGGACTTACCGAGGTCCCGGTATTCTTCCAGCCGGGCAGCTAGGCGGGAGCTGAAGGTTTCCACCGACTCTCCCGACCGCAGTAGCCCCCATTCCTCTACCGTGCTCTGGTCCTCAGGTCTGGCATCTGGCCTTGCTGGGCCTTCTGGTCCTCCACCTGGATGATCCGCCGTGTCTCTCCTCCTGGCTCCTTCCAGAGCCCCAGCATCAGGGGGGGCCGCACAGATCTTTCCACGGGATGACCTTCTCACCCCTGATGCTGGCTGCACGCTCCCAGCAGGTTGGGAAGACCCCCTACCCCCCGCCTGCATGCTCCAGGGGGTAGAGGTCTGAGGCTCCATGTATGAATGGAGCCTCCTTCAGGGAAGCTTCCTTAGCCCAGGCAGGTGATAGAAACCTGGGCTGGTGAAAGAAAGGAAACTCCCTGGATTCCGGGTGTGGTCCACACTCACAGCAGCTCCCAAACACACAACCTCCCTCCTTGCTAGTCACTGCTGGTGTGGCGTTTCTCTGGTACTCTTTTAATAGAAAAATATAAAACATTACAAAATAAACGGTTTTTACAAAACAAACACAACAAAACAAAACTTATGTACATTTCTGTACAATTTACCCAGCCTGACCCTTCTTACATAAATCCCCATGCATATATAACTATAATCCCATACTCATTCATAAACACACCTAAACCCCCCCAACCCCAAGAAAACATAACTATAACACTATATACAACATACTCTTAAAAACCATGTGCCAACCAATGGCCCCCTAAAAAAAAACACCACATATATAAAACAAAATAAATAATAATCATAATAAAAATAAACAAAATAATAATAATAATAATAAACTCTAAAAATAAAAGTTACCATCTCATGGTGCACTTACTTCAGTGCACCATGTAAATGAAAAGAAAAGAACAAAACATAAAAAACAACAAAACAAACCCCAAAAAACAAATATTATTTTTTTTAATTTTTTTTTTCTTTTTTTTTTTTTTTTTTTTTAATTTATTTTTATTTTTTTTTACATTTTTTTTTTTTTTTCTTTTTATTAACTTATCCACATTCATACCTAACCCTGTACATACTACCTTATCCATCACCACCCATCACCTCCCCCAACCAGCATCACGCCTCATGTCCTTCCATGTCCGCATAGTTCAGATGCTGGCCCCCACCACCCAACACATCACCCAACCAGCCCGATCCCACGTCTCATGTCCTCCTCACGTCCACGTAGTCCAGAATCAGGCTGGGCACACCCCCAGGCCCCCCACCCCACCTATCTACTGCCCATCTTACCTAAACATTCACACAAACCCATGCATAGACCTATACACCATATCGACACATAACTATAACCAAATACCATACTATATACATAAACCCGAAAACCTAAGTTTGGCTGCTTGTAAGCCCTTTTTCTGTCTCCAAAAAGCTCAAAACAAAAACCTACTTGTGCTTACTCAGCCCATCACCAGAGGAGAGAGAGAGGAAAGCCCCCCTAGAGCACCAGACCAGAGGCCAAAGCCAACCCCCAACCACCACCCCGGTCCCTATCGCTAAACCTATCCTGCTTGCCCTATCTCTATCCCTTATTACTTTATAAACTAATCTGTCCCTCCTGCTGTCTCTCATTCTGTCCCTATCGCTATTTCCCGGTGTCATGGCCAGGTGCAGACCCCCACCTCCAGTCTAATACCCAGGGGCACTCCCTCCCCTCCCCCTGAAGGTTGGTTCCACCTAGGGCACCCTAAAATTGAAGCCCCTCCAAAGTCGAGAGGCCTTGGATGCACCCAGTTTCTCAACCTCCAGAGACCGGACCTTCACCAGGTCACCCATGATATTCCTACACACCTCGTCCTCCAGGAGGATTTTACACTGAGTCGATACTAAGCACCGTGCGTTCCACGTGAAATACCTGATCACTAAACTAACTAAAAAAGAAGTGCAATGATCCCTTCCACCCAGGTCTCCGAATGCCCCATAGGCCCAACCAGCGTAGGAGAGGTTGGTCAGACCGGGCCAACCGATGGAGGCACCCACCCGTTTGTAAACCTCTGCATTGAAGGGACACTGAAGCAAGAAATGGTCCATGCTTTCCAGCGTGTCATCGCACTCCTCCCGAGGACAACCTCTTTCATCGGAGTTTCTAAACTTCAGATTGCCCCTTACATACAGCCTCCCATGGAAGCAGCGCCAAGCCAGATCCCAAAACTTCTGGGGAATCCTCACAGAGTTTAAAAGTTTTAATCCCACCCCGAGGTCGCTACTTGGGCAGTCCCTGAGCGCCAGGGGCTTCTGGAAGCAGGTCAACAAGACCTTTCTGTCAAGAAATTTTCTCGACATGGTCTTGATCTCCCTCGCCTCCAGACCCCACCGACGAACAACCTTCAGAACCGGGGCGGCATAAGCCGGGAGGTGCCCATGGGGTACACGCAGGTCTTTCGCTTGGCCTCCTGTCTCCCATTCCTGGAAGAAAGGCCGAAACCATCCCCTGCAGGAGGATATCCACAGAGGAGCCCTTTCTCTTTCAAAGAGGTTCGCCAAATTAATTTTAATGAAGGTGTTTACTAGAAACACCACTGGGTTAACCATACCTAACCCACCTAGTTTCCTCGGTAGGTAAGTAACCTCCCTCTTGATTAGGTTAAGCCTGTTTCCCCATAACAGTTGGAAGAACAGGCTATAGACCCGAGTCCAGAGAGGCTCTGGCAACATGCACACGCTGCCAAGGTAGAGCAACATGGGCATCAGGTAAGCCTTGGCCAGGTGAACCCTTTCCCTAAGGGACAAAGACCATCCCTTCCATTGGCCAACCTTCTGGGCAGCTATTGATAGCCTACCTTCCCAGTTTTTCTTGGGGTAATCACCCGGGCCAAATTCAATGCCTAAGATTTTAGCAGACCCTTTGGGCTCTGGGAGGGTGTCCGGGAGATCAAAACTAGGATCCCCTCCCCCCAGCCAGAGACTTTCACACTTGTCCCGGTTGATCCTGGACCCAGATGCCCGTGAGTAGCGCTCAACTTCTGACATCACCCACTCTGCCTCCCCTCTCGAGGAGACAAAGATAGTGACGTCATCCGCGTACGCAACCACCCTCTGAGTGGCTTCCGGCTCCTCCAAGTTCATCCCCACCCCCGCCAATGGCCCACGATCGAGCCGCCTAAGAAAGGGGTCGATCGCGAAAACATACAGCAAGGGGCTTAAGGGACAACCCTGGCGGACACCAGACCCAACCTCAAAGGGGGTTCCAGTCCAACCGTTCACCAGTGCAAAAGACTCAGCCCCAGCGTATAGGGTCTGGAGCCAATTAACGAACTCACCCGGTAGGCCATACCTCAGAAGGACTGACCATAGGTACTTGTGATTCACCCGGTCAAAAGCTTTGGCCTGATCCAAGGACAGCATGTACCCCTCCCATCGGCCAGAATGTCCCTGCTCCACTGCCTCTCTGACACTGAGGACAGCACTAAAGGTGCTGCGGCCTGGAACAGAGCAATGCTGGGCCGACGAAAGGAGCCGGGGTGCAAACTTCACCAGCCGATTAAACAGTACTTTTGCGAGAACCTTTCTGTCCGTATTGAGGAGCGCTATGGGACGCCAGTTCTCAATACGGGTCGAATCCTTACCCTTTGACAGAATGATCAAGGCCGACTTGCCCATTGACTTTGGCAGAGCGCCCGAGGAGAGGCACTCATTAAAAACCGCAGTCAAGAGGGGAACTAAGGTTCCCTTAAAAGCCTTATAAAACTCAGATGTTAAGCCATCTGGGCCTGGCGACTTTTTGATGGCCAACCCATCAATCGCCAGCATCACTTCCTCTTCCTTGATCGACTCTGTCAAAACACCAAGCGAGGGGTCTGCTCCTGGCTCAGGGATGGTTTCAGCCAGGAAAGCCGACATTTCGTCTCGGTTTAGATCCTGCTCACCCAAAAGCTGCGAATAAAAGGATCTGATGACCTCCAGGATCCCTGATTTGGATCTCATCAGGGAGCCTGTACTATCTACCAGTCCTGTCACCACCTTACGACTCACTGACATCTTGCAGTTCTTGTAAGGGTCGGGCGAGCGGTACCTCCCGAAATCCCGTTCAAGAACCAAAGACGTGTGCCTATCATATTGGCATCTTTTGAGCAGAGCTTTCACCACGGAGATTTCCTCACGGCTACCTCCGGTTGAGACTAGATGTTCGAGTTTCCTCCTCATGTCTTGATACAGGCGATACCTGCTCATAGACCTGAGGCACGAGATCTGACGGAAAAACTCAGCCACCCGTTCTTTGAACACCTCCCACCACTCAGACTTAGTACCACCTAGATCCAATAAAGGTACCTGGCTCTGAAGAAAATCCTCGAAGGCCTGTCTTATCTCTGCTTCTTCCAGGAGAGTAGAATTCAGCCTCCATATACCTCTTCCCATCTGGAGGGACTCTGCAACATTCAAAGAAAAAATAATCATACAGTGATCGGAGAACTCCACCTCAACGACGGATACTGCCGAAGAGATGGCGTCCTCCTTTAAAAAAAACCTGTCTATCCTGGACCTACGACTACCACTATGATAGGTGAACCCCGAGTGGCCTGGGGTATACCGAATGTGGATGTCCTCCAGGCGAGCATCACTAGCTATTCTATTCAACTCGACACTATCATAGGCCAGTACCTTTCTGGAACCTCCTCTGTCTTGGGGCCTAACGACAGTGTTAAAGTCCCCTCCAAAAATGACTTGTCGGCCTGTAAAAAGGAAGGGCTTAATCCTCATGAAGAGACTTTTCCGGTCCCACTTTGTCTGGGGACCGTAGATGTTAATGAGTCTTAGTTCTTGTCCCCTCATGAGAACATCTAAGATCAAGCACCGCCCCATTTCTAACTCGATCATCCGCCGGCATGTGACCGGTGCGGTAAAAAGTACCGCCACCCCGCTATATGGCTCAGCCGCAAGAGACCAGTAGGAGGGCCCACGTCGCCACTCCCTCCTAGCTTTCACGACCTCTGCCAAAAGTGACAGTCTGGTCTCCTGCAAAAACAAAATGTCAGCTTCAACCCGGCCGAGAAAATCAAAGGCTGCAAATCTAGCCATATTCGACTTAATGCTGGCAACGTTAATCGATGCCAGCGTCAACGGAGTGGGTGCCGCCATCATAAATGATTGAGTTAGACGGTTTTCTTCTTCCCACCCCTTGCTTTCTCCTCTGAGGAGGACCCCTCACCCTCTTTACCTCTTTTTTTTGTTTTTGAGGAGTCCATAACCTCCACCACCCCCCTCCCATTCTCATCTCCTGGGTCCGGGCCGACCCCCTCCCCCGGGGACAGTGGCCCCCGCAGAAGAGGAGGCTCAACGACTCCTAGACTCCCTACCGTGCTCTCCCCCCCGGCCTGGGGGTCTGGAATATCCATGAGAACACGGTATCGGTTGGGGGAGCACACCAGGGGGGTGCAGGTTTTGCCTTCCTTGGCCGGGGCAGGGCCAGATGTTTTTAGCCCTGTTTTGATGTTACCCGGTGTCCCCTGTTTTGTTTTAGGCTGTGACCTCCCTTCCTCTTCCACACTTTCATAGTGGGAGGACTGGGAGTCCTCAGCCCTCTGCTCTCTCTCTATCCTCCTTATCTCCTCGTCCAGTACGGCCCCCCCAAGAGCATCAGTATCCTGGGGGGCATCCAGGTCCGAGCCAGAGGAGTCCCCAGTTTCCTGGGTCCTCCTCAGCTCTCGTTCCCTTCTGCGTTTTTCCGCCCTTCTCTGACGAGAAGGGGGTCCCCTCCTGGCGTTCGTCCTTTGCTCTTGGGCTCTATCGTCTCTGTCCGCCCCCTCGCCCACGGAGACCTCCCTCCTTACATTCTCCGTAGGGTTGGAACAGACATTGACGACTGAGCGCGGACACCGACTGAAAGGGTGACCTAGGTCACCACACAGGTTACACCTAATCTGCTCACACGATGCGGCCAGATGGCCTACCCCCCCACAATGAGCGCACTTCTGCACAGTGCAGCTTGCGCTCAAGTGTGAGGGGTCGCCACACCGGTGACACAGCTTCGGCTGCCCCTGGTAGAAGACAAGGATTCGATCTCTTCCCAAGAAAGCAGATGATGGTATGTGGGACACCGTCTGCCCCAGACGCTTAAGTTTGACCATAAACGTCCAGGCTCCCGACCAGATGCCAAACTCATCGCAGTTCTTCCGTGGCATCTCTGCTACCTCACCGTATCTTCCCAACCAGGTCATGATGTCCACACAGGAAAGCGACTCGTTACGGGTAAGAACGGTCACTTTCCTGAGACCATTCTGGCGAGAGATTGCTTGCGCAGCAAACCCTCGCCAGCCGGGCTCGCTTTTCACCAGCTCATAGTTCCCCCAGAAGACCTCAAGGCCCCCCGGCTGAACAAAGCTGATGTCAAACTCAGCCGTACCATGAGGATGTATCAAGGCGTAGATGTCACTCGCCTTGAAGCCCATCTCCAGCAGCAGCTCCACCACCCTCTTACGAGGAGGGCACGCATCATTGCCACGCCACTGGAGACGGACCACATTCCTCCTGGCCACGGCCGGCCCGGTTGTTGGGAGCGACCACTGATCTCCCCGTCTCTCTCGGAAGGCATCCAGACCATACCTATTTATCCAAAAGGATAGGTCCTTCTGCACTCCCCCTACTGTTATCGTCTGCTTCCCCTCCCTTAAGGCTTCTAGGAGGCGCTGTTGCAAACTGCCGTCCCCGGGCCCAGAAGATGAGGATGCGTGGGCCGACGGTCCCCCCACCACAACGCCCGCATACGACCTGCCGGGCGCTCTGGCAGAAGGAGCAACCGGCCCGCCACTGGTTGACACTCCCCCCACAATATTACAACCCACATTAATATCCACAACATTACCACCACCAACAATATTACCAACACTACTAACATTACCATCAATATTTACATTTCCACTTACATTCCTCTCCACAACTTTCATACCGGCCAGGCTGGTTACGGAGTTCTTCCTTTTGTCCACTGGCTTTTTATATGTTGTTTTTGGGGTCTCCACATCATCAGGTGCCGCTACTTCTGGGGCGCCGCCGGATATCTCAGGCGGCAATCCCTCAGCACCCTCCGCTTCACCGACCTCCATTTCTGCTGCGCCACCATTGCAATGTTCGGGAGGAGGGGTGCCGTCACCCCCCGTGCCCGCTAAACCCCTCCCACCGCCTTGCGGCGATGCAGATGGAGGGGCCGCAGGCACAGCTAGAGCCGCTCCCGGCACCAAACCGCCCCCCCCTCCCGTCGGGGGGTGGCCAGCAGTGCCGAAGCCTCTCCTACCGCCACCACTCGCTGCCGCAACACTTTCTGGTGCGTCTGCTGGCCGAGTCACATGACCAGCAGACTTCCGGTTTTCCGGCGCCACATCCGGTTTCCGGTTCCCCCCGTCCCCCGGCCTCCGGCTTGCGCCAGAGACCGGCTTCTGAGGTTCCCCATCCGCCGGACACGGGGACACGCCCCCTAGCGCCACGTGGCCAGCGACACCACCTCCTTTACAGGAGACGGCGTCTGGCGCCATCTTGGCCACATTGCTCAAAACCAGCACCATATCTTTCTGCCCACATACCCGCCACGACCCCACTGCAGAGGCCGGAGCTGGGGGATTTGCGGGGTTTGCGTCCCGAACCGAGCTCTCACCCGGTCCGGAACGCAAGGAAGACAGGTAGGAATATTTGTAAGATACTCCACCTGTCTTCCCCTTTGCCTTTTTCCGCCTTAACTTCCATAATTTTTTCTTTTTTTTTTTCTCCTCCTCCGGTGGCAACTCATCTCCAAAAGTAAAGTTCTGGAGGGACACTGGGGACTCCTGCAGCCGTATTTGCGTGAGCAACCCCGGGGGGTGCCCACTGCCCGATTCAAAGTTTTGCACAACTTGGCTGCAGGAAAGTTCCCCACTTGCCCCTCCGTTACTGCCTTCCCAGGGGTCCTCCGAGCCCGTCTCCTCCCGGGTTGGCGTCCTCTCCACCTCCACGCTTTCCTCCATTTCTGTGGCCCCCACTTCTGCGGCCTCCATTTTTGCGGCCTCCATTTTTGCGGCCTCCATTTTTGCGGCCTCCACTTTAGCGGCCTCCACTTTTGCGGCCTCCACTTTTGCGGCCTCCACTTTTGCGGCCTCCACTTTTGCGGCCTCCACTTTTGCGGCCTCCACTTCTGCGGCCTCCACTTCTGCGGCCTCCACTGCCTCTGCACTTTTAGCAGCCAATGCCTTTACTCCCCTTTTGCAGGGGGTTTCATTACTTTGCGTGGGGGACGCCATCAGGGAAAACCTTTCATCATTCTCCAATTTCTCCCCGAAGGCTCCCCCACCGACCACAATCTCCATCTTCCTCTCCTCCACCATATTAATTTCCTCCAAAATTGTCTTTACCTGTAGATTATACCGGGACCTCTTAGCGCCTGATGTTTTCGCGGCTCGTCCCCTTGCGACCGCCAGATCTTCACGAAGCCGCCGCAGGGACTTACCGAGGTCCCGGTATTCTTCCAGCCGGGCAGCTAGGCGGGAGCTGAAGGTTTCCACCGACTCTCCCGACCGCAGTAGCCCCCATTCCTCTACCGTGCTCTGGTCCTCAGGTCTGGCATCTGGCCTTGCTGGGCCTTCTGGTCCTCCACCTGGATGATCCGCCGTGTCTCTCCTCCTGGCTCCTTCCAGAGCCCCAGCATCAGGGGGGGCCGCACAGATCTTTCCACGGGATGACCTTCTCACCCCTGATGCTGGCTGCACGCTCCTAGCAGGTTGGGAAGACCCCCTACCCCCCGCCTGCATGCTCCAGGGGGTAGAGGTCTGAGGCTCCATGTATGAATGGAGCCTCCTTCAGGGAAGCTTCCTTAGCCCAGGCAGGTGATAGAAACCTGGGCTGGTGAAAGAAAGGAAACTCCCTGGATTCCGGGTGTGGTCCACTCAACACACTCACAGCACACACTCAGCAGCTCTCTCACACACAACCTCCCTCCTTGCTAGTCACTGCTGGTGTGGCGTTTCTCTGGTACTCTTTTAATAGAAAAATATAAAACATTACAAAATAAACGGTTTTTACAAAACAAACACAACAAAACAAAACTTATGTACATTTCTGTACAATTTACCCAGCCTGACCCTTCTTACATAAATCCCCATGCATACATAACTATAATCCCATACTCATTCATACACACACCTAAACCCCCCCAACCCCAAGAAAACATAACTATAACACTATATACAACATACTCTTAAAAACCATGTGCCAACCAATGGCCCCCTAAAAAAAAAAAACACCACATATATAAAACAAAATAAATAATAATCATAATAAAAATAAACAAAATAATAATAATAATAATAAACTCTAAAAATAAAAGTTACCATCTCATGGTGCACTTACTTCAGTGCACCATGTAAATGAAAAGAAAAGAACAAAACATAAAAAACAACAAAACAAACCCCAAAAAACAAAGATTTTTTTTTTTTTAATTTTTTTTTTTCTTTTTTTTTTTTTCCAAATTTATTTTTTTTTTTTTTTTTTTTTTCATTTTTTTTTAATATTTTTTTTTTTTTTTAATTTTTTTTTTTTTTATTTTTTTTATTTTTATTAACTTATCCACATTCATACCTAACCCTGTACATACTACCTTATCCATCACCACCCATCACCTCCCCCAACCAGCATCACGCCTCATGTCCTTCCATGTCCGCATAGTTCAGATGCTGGCCCCCACCACCCAACACATCACCCAACCAGCCCGATCCCACGTCTCATGTCCTCCTCACGTCCACGTAGTCCAGAATCAGGCTGGGCACACCCCCAGGCCCCCCACCCCACCTATCTACTGCCCATCTTACCTAAACATTCACACAAACCCATGCATAGACCTATACACCATATCGACACATAACTATAACCAAATACCATACTATATACATAAACCCGAAAACCTAAGTTTGGCTGCTTGTAAGCCCTTTTTCTGTCTCCAAAAAGCTCAAAACAAAAACCTACTTGTGCTTACTCAGCCCATCACCAGAGGAGAGAGAGAGGAAAGCCCCCCTAGAGCACCAGACCAGAGGCCAAAGCCAACCCCCAACCACCACCCCGGTCCCTATCGCTAAACCTATCCTGCTTGCCCTATCTCTATCCCTTATTACTTTATAAACTAATCTGTCCCTCCTGCTGTCTCTCATTCTGTCCCTATCGCTATTTCCCGGTGTCATGGCCAGGTGCAGACCCCCACCTCCAGTCTAATACCCAGGGGCACTCCCTCCCCTCCCCCTGAAGGTTGGTTCCACCTAGGGCACCCTAAAATTGAAGCCCCTCCAAAGTCGAGAGGCCTTGGATGCACCCAGTTTCTCAACCTCCAGAGACCGGACCTTCACCAGGTCACCCATGATATTCCTACACACCTCGTCCTCCAGGAGGATTTTACACTGAGTCGATACTAAGCACCGTGCGTTCCACGTGAAATACCTGATCACTAAACTAACTAAAAAAGAAGTGCAATGATCCCTTCCACCCAGGTCTCCGAATGCCCCATAGGCCCAACCAGCGTAGGAGAGGTTGGTCAGACCGGGCCAACCGATGGAGGCACCCACCCGTTTGTAAACCTCTGCATTGAAGGGACACTGAAGCAAGAAATGGTCCATGCTTTCCAGCGTGTCATCGCACTCCTCCCGAGGACAACCTCTTTCATCGGAGTTTCTAAACTTCAGATTGCCCCTTACATACAGCCTCCCATGGAAGCAGCGCCAAGCCAGATCCCAAAACTTCTGGGGAATCCTCACAGAGTTTAAAAGTTTTAATCCCACCCCGAGGTCGCTACTTGGGCAGTCCCTGAGCGCCAGGGGCTTCTGGAAGCAGGTCAACAAGACCTTTCTGTCAAGAAATTTTCTCGACATGGTCTTGATCTCCCTCGCCTCCAGACCCCACCGACGAACAACCTTCAGAACCGGGGCGGCATAAGCCGGGAGGTGCCCATGGGGTACACGCAGGTCTTTCGCTTGGCCTCCTGTCTCCCATTCCTGGAAGAAAGGCCGAAACCATCCCCTGCAGGAGGATATCCACAGAGGAGCCCTTTCTCTTTCAAAGAGGTTCGCCAAATTAATTTTAATGAAGGTGTTTACTAGAAACACCACTGGGTTAACCATACCTAACCCACCTAGTTTCCTCGGTAGGTAAGTAACCTCCCTCTTGATTAGGTTAAGCCTGTTTCCCCATAACAGTTGGAAGAACAGGCTATAGACCCGAGTCCAGAGAGGCTCTGGCAACATGCACACGCTGCCAAGGTAGAGCAACATGGGCATCAGGTAAGCCTTGGCCAGGTGAACCCTTTCCCTAAGGGACAAAGACCATCCCTTCCATTGGCCAACCTTCTGGGCAGCTATTGATAGCCTACCTTCCCAGTTTTTCTTGGGGTAATCACCCGGGCCAAATTCAATGCCTAAGATTTTAGCAGACCCTTTGGGCTCTGGGAGGGTGTCCGGGAGATCAAAACTAGGATCCCCTCCCCCCAGCCAGAGACTTTCACACTTGTCCCGGTTGATCCTGGACCCAGATGCCCGTGAGTAGCGCTCAACTTCTGACATCACCCACTCTGCCTCCCCTCTCGAGGAGACAAAGATAGTGACGTCATCCGCGTACGCAACCACCCTCTGAGTGGCTTCCGGCTCCTCCAAGTCCATCCCCACCCCCGCCAATGGCCCACGATCGAGCCGCCTAAGAAAGGGGTCGATCGCGAAAACATACAGCAAGGGGCTTAAGGGACAACCCTGGCGGACACCAGACCCAACCTCAAAGGGGGTTCCAGTCCAACCGTTCACCAGTGCAAAAGACTCAGCCCCAGCGTATAGGGTCTGGAGCCAATTAACGAACTCACCCGGTAGGCCATACCTCAGAAGGACTGACCATAGGTACTTGTGATTCACCCGGTCAAAAGCTTTGGCCTGATCCAAGGACAGCATGTACCCCTCCCATCGGCCAGAATGTCCCTGCTCCACTGCCTCTCTGACACTGAGGACAGCACTAAAGGTGCTGCGGCCTGGAACAGAGCAATGCTGGGCCGACGAAAGGAGCCGGGGTGCAAACTTCACCAGCCGATTAAACAGTACTTTTGCGAGAACCTTTCTGTCCGTATTGAGGAGCGCTATGGGACGCCAGTTCTCAATACGGGTCGAATCCTTACCCTTTGACAGAATGATCAAGGCCGACTTGCCCATTGACTTTGGCAGAGCGCCCGAGGAGAGGCACTCATTAAAAACCGCAGTCAAGAGGGGAACTAAGGTTCCCTTAAAAGCCTTATAAAACTCAGATGTTAAGCCATCTGGGCCTGGCGACTTTTTGATGGCCAACCCATCAATCGCCAGCATCACTTCCTCTTCCTTGATCGACTCTGTCAAAACACCAAGCGAGGGGTCTGCTCCTGGCTCAGGGATGGTTTCAGCCAGGAAAGCCGACATTTCGTCTCGGTTTAGATCCTGCTCACCCAAAAGCTGCGAATAAAAGGATCTGATGACCTCCAGGATCCCTGATTTGGATCTCATCAGGGAGCCTGTACTATCTACCAGTCCTGTCACCACCTTACGACTCACTGACATCTTGCAGTTCTTGTAAGGGTCGGGCGAGCGGTACCTCCCGAAATCCCGTTCAAGAACCAAAGACGTGTGCCTATCATATTGGCATCTTTTGAGCAGAGCTTTCACCACGGAGATTTCCTCACGGCTACCTCCGGTTGAGACTAGATGTTCGAGTTTCCTCCTCATGTCTTGATACAGGCGATACCTGCTCATAGACCTGAGGCACGAGATCTGACGGAAAAACTCAGCCACCCGTTCTTTGAACACCTCCCACCACTCAGACTTAGTACCACCTAGATCCAATAAAGGTACCTGGCTCTGAAGAAAATCCTCGAAGGCCTGTCTTATCTCTGCTTCTTCCAGGAGAGTAGAATTCAGCCTCCATATACCTCTTCCCATCTGGAGGGACTCTGCAACATTCAAAGAAAAAATAATCATACAGTGATCGGAGAACTCCACCTCAACGACGGACACTGCCGAAGAGATGGCGTCCTCCTTTAAAAAAAACCTGTCTATCCTGGACCTACGACTACCACTATGATAGGTGAACCCCGAGTGGCCTGGGGTATACCGAATGTGGATGTCCTCCAGGCGAGCATCACTAGCTATTCTATTCAACTCGACACTATCATAGGCCAGTACCTTTCTGGAACCTCCTCTGTCTTGGGGCCTAACGACAGTGTTAAAGTCCCCTCCAAAAATGACTTGTCGGCCTGTAAAAAGGAAGGGCTTAATCCTCATGAAGAGACTTTTCCGGTCCCACTTTGTCTGGGGACCGTAGATGTTGATAAGTCTTAGTTCTTGTCCCCTCATGAGAACATCTAAGATCAAGCACCGCCCCATTTCTAACTCGATCATCCGCCGGCATGTGACCGGTGCGGTAAAAAGTACCGCCACCCCGCTATATGGCTCAGCCGCAAGAGACCAGTAGGAGGGCCCACGTCGCCACTCCCTCCTAGCTTTCACGACCTCTGCCAAAAGTGACAGTCTGGTCTCCTGCAAAAACAAAATGTCAGCTTCAACCCGGCCGAGAAAATCAAAGGCTGCAAATCTAGCCATATTCGACTTAATGCTGGCAACGTTAATCGATGCCAGCGTCAACGGAGTGGGTGCCGCCATCATAAATGATTGAGTTAGACGGTTTTCTTCTTCCCACCCCTTGCTTTCTCCTCTGAGGAGGACCCCTCACCCTCTTTACCTCTTTTTTTTGTTTTTGAGGAGTCCATAACCTCCACCACCCCCCTCCCATTCTCATCTCCTGGGTCCGGGCCGACCCCCTCCCCCGGGGACAGTGGCCCCCGCAGAAGAGGAGGCTCAACGACACCTAGACTCCCTACCGTGCTCTCCCCCCCGGCCTGGGGGTCTGGAATATCCATGAGAACACGGTATCGGTTGGGGGAGCACACCAGGGGGGTGCAGGTTTTGCCTTCCTTGGCCGGGGCAGGGCCAGATGTTTTTAGCCCTGTTTTGATGTTACCCGGTGTCCCCTGTTTTGTTTTAGGCTGTGACCTCCCTTCCTCTTCCACACTTTCATAGTGGGAGGACTGGGAGTCCTCAGCCCTCTGCTCTCTCTCTATCCTCCTTATCTCCTCGTCCAGTACGGCCCCCCCAAGAGCATCAGTATCCTGGGGGGCATCCAGGTCCGAGCCAGAGGAGTCCCCAGTTTCCTGGGTCCTCCTCAGCTCTCGTTCCCTTCTGCGTTTTTCCGCCCTTCTCTGACGAGAAGGGGGTCCCCTCCTGGCGTTCGTCCTTTGCTCTTGGGCTCTATCGTCTCTGTCCACCCCCTCGCCCACGGAGACCTCCCTCCTTACATTCTCCGTAGGGTTGGAACAGACATTGACGACTGAGCGCGGACACCGACTGAAAGGGTGACCTAGGTCACCACACAGGTTACACCTAATCTGCTCACACGATGCGGCCAGATGGCCTACCCCCCCACAATGAGCGCACTTCTGCACAGTGCAGCTTGCGCTCAAGTGTGAGGGGTCGCCACACCGGTGACACAGCTTCGGCTGCCCCTGGTAGAAGACAAGGATTCGATCTCTTCCCAAGAAAGCAGATGATGGTATGTGGGACACCGTCTGCCCCAGACGCTTAAGTTTGACCATAAACGTCCAGGCTCCCGACCAGATGCCAAACTCATCGCAGTTCTTCCGTGGCATCTCTGCTACCTCACCGTATCTTCCCAACCAGGTCATGATGTCCACACAGGAAAGCGACTCGTTACGGGTAAGAACGGTCACTTTCCTGAGACCATTCTGGCGAGAGATTGCTTGCGCAGCAAACCCTCGCCAGCCGGGCTCGCTTTTCACCAGCTCATAGTTCCCCCAGAAGACCTCAAGGCCCCCCGGCTGAACAAAGCTGATGTCAAACTCAGCCGTACCATGAGGATGTATCAAGGCGTAGATGTCACTCGCCTTGAAGCCCATCTCCAGCAGCAGCTCCACCACCCTCTTACGAGGAGGGCACGCATCATTGCCACGCCACTGGAGACGGACCACATTCCTCCTGGCCACGGCCGGCCCGGTTGTTGGGAGCGACCACTGATCTCCCCGTCTCTCTCGGAAGGCATCCAGACCATACCTATTTATCCAAAAGGATAGGTCCTTCTGCACTCCCCCTACTGTTATCGTCTGCTTCCCCTCCCTTAAGGCTTCTAGGAGGCGCTGTTGCAAACTGCCGTCCCCGGGCCCAGAAGATGAGGATGGGTGGGCCGACGGTCCCCCCACCACAACGCCCGCATACGACCTGCCGGGCGCTCTGGCAGAAGGAGCAACCGGCCCGCCACTGGTTGACACTCCCCCCACAATATTACAACCCACATTAACATCCACAACATTACCACCACCAACAATATTACCAACACTACTAACATTACCATTAATATTTACATTTTCACTTACATTCCTCTCCACAACTTTCATACC
The DNA here is from genome assembly GCF_050947455.1 of Rhinoderma darwinii. NCBI lineage: Eukaryota > Metazoa > Chordata > Amphibia > Anura > Rhinodermatidae > Rhinoderma > Rhinoderma darwinii. The sequence goes on from NC_134690.1 coordinate 59,293,906, forward strand.
GGCCAGGCTGGTTACAGAGTTCTTCCTCTTGTCGATGGGCTTTTTATAAGTTGTTTTTGTCGTTTTTGGGGTCTCCACATCATCAGGTGCCGCTACTTCTGGGGCGCCGCCGGATATCTCAGGCGGCAATCCCTCAGCACCCTCCGCTTCACCGACCTCCATTTCTGCTGCGCCACCAATGCAATGTTCGGGAGGAGGGGTGCCGTCACCCCCCGTGCCCGCTAAACCCCTCCCACCGCCTTGCGGCGATGCAGATGGAGGGGCCGCAGGCACAGCTAGAGCCACTCCCGGCACCAAACCACCCCCCCCTCCCGTCGGGGGGTGGCCAGCAGTGCCGAAGCCTCTCCTACCGCCACCACTCGCTGCCGCAACACTTTCTGGTGCGTCTGCTGGCCGAGTCACATGACCAGCAGACTTCCGGTTTTCCGGCGCCACATCCGGTTTCCAGTTCCCCCCGTCCCCCGGCCTCCGGCTTGCGCCAGAGACCGGCTTCTGAGGTTCCCCATCCGCCGGACACGGGGACACGCCCCCTAGCGCCACGTGGCCATCGACACCACCTCCTTTACAGGAGACGGCGTCTGGCGCCATCTTGGCCACATTGCTCAAAACCAGCACCATATCTTTCTGCCCACATACCCGCCACGACCCCACTGCAGAGGCCGGAGCTGGGGGATTTGCGGGGTTTGCGTCCCGAACCGAGCTCTCACCCGGTCCGGAACGCAAGGAAGACAGGTAGGAATATTTATAGGATACCCCACCTGTCTTCGCCTTTGTTTTCTTCCGCCTTAACTTCCATAACTTTTTCTTCTGCACTTTGTCCTCCTCTGGTGGCAACTCCGCTCCAAAAGTAAAGTTCTGGAGGGACACTGGGGACTCCTGCAGCCGTATTTGCGTGAGCAACCCCGGGGGGTGCCCACTGCCCGATTCAATGTCATGCACACCTTGGCTGCAGGTAAGTTCCCCACTTGCCCCTCCGTTACTGCCTTCCCAGGGGTCCTCCGAGCCCGTCTCCTCCCGGGTTGGCGTCCTCTCCACACTTTCGTCCATTTCAGTGGCCTCCAATTTTGCGGCCTCCATTTTTTCGGCCTCCAATTTTGCGGCCTCCATTTTTGCGGCCTCCATTTTTGCGGCCTCCATTTTTGCGGCCTCCATTTTTGCGGCCTCCAATTTAGCGGCCTCCTTCTCTGCAGCTTCCACTGCACCTTTAGCAGCCAATACTTTTACTCCCCTTTTGCAGGGGGTTTCATTACTTTGCGTGGGGGACGCCATCAGGGAAAACCTTTCATCATTCTCCAATTTCTCCCCGAAGGCTCCCCCACCGACCACAATCTCCATCTTTCTCTCCTCCACCATATTAATTTCTTCCAGTATTTCCTTTACCTGTAGATTATACCGGGACCTCTTGGCGCCTGATGTTTTAGCTGCTCGTCCCCTTACGGCCGCCAGATCTTCCCGCAGCCGCCGCAGGGACTTACCGAGGTCCCGGTATTCTTCCAGCCGGGCAGCTAGGCGGGAGCTGAAGGTTTCCACCGACTCTCCCGACCGCAGTAGCCCCCATTCCTCTACCGTGCTCTGGTCCTCAGGTCTGGCATCTGGCCTTGCTGGGCCTTCTGGTCCTCCACCTGGATGATCCGCCATGTCTCTCCTCCTGGCTCCTTCCAGAGCCCCAGCATCAGGGGGGGCCGCACAGATCTTTCCACGGGATGACCTTCTCACCCCTGATGCTGGCTGCACGCTCCCAGCAGGTTGGGAAGACCCCCTACCCCCCGCCTGCATGCTCCAGGGGGTAGAGGTCTGAGGCTCCATGTATGAATGGAGCCTCCTTCAGGGAAGCTTCCTTAGCCCAGGCAGGTGATAGAAACCTGGGCTGGTGAAAAAAAGGAAACTCCCTGGATTCCGGGTGTGGTCCACACAGCACACTCACAGCACACACTCAGCAGCTCCCAAACACACAACCTCCCTCCTTGCTAGTCACTGCTGGTGTGGCGTTTCTCTGGTACTCTTTTAATAGAAAAATATAAAACATTACAAAATAAACGGTTTTTACAAAACAAACACAACAAAACAAAACTTATGTACATTTCTGTACAATTTACCCAGCCTGGCCCTTCTTACATAAATCCCCATGCATACATAACTATAATCCCATACTCATTCATACACACACCTAAACCCCCCCAACCCCAAAGAAAACATAACTATAACACTATATACAACATACTCTTAAAAACCATGTGCCAACCAATGGCCCCCTAAAAAAACACCACATATATAAAACAAAATAAATAATAATCATAATAAAAATAAACAAAATAATAATAATAATAAACTCTAAAAATAAAAGTTACATCTCATGGTGCACTTACTTCAGTGCACCATGTAAATGAAAAGAAAAGAACAAAATATAAAAAACAACAAAACAAATCCCAAAAAACAAATAATTTTTTTAAATTTTTTTTTTTTTTTTTTTTTTAATTTTTAATTTTTTATTTTTTTTTTTTTTTTTTATTTTTATTAACTTATCCACATTCATACCTAACCCTGTACATACTACCTTATCCATCACCACCCATCACCTCCCCCAACCAGCATCACGCCTCATGTCCTTCCATGTCCGCATAGTTCAGATGCTGGCCCCCACCACCCAACACATCACCCAACCAGCCCGATCCCACGTCTCATGTCCTCCTCACGTCCACGTAGTCCAGAATCAGGCTGGGCACACCCCCAGGCCCCCCACCCCACCTATCTACTGCCCATCTTACCTAAACATTCACACAAACCCATGCATAGACCTATACACCATATCGACACATAACTATAACCAAATACCATACTATATACATAAACCCGAAAACCTAAGTTTGGCTGCTTGTAAGCCCTTTTTCTGTCTCCAAAAAGCTCAAAACAAAAACCTACTTGTGCTTACTCAGCCCATCACCAGAGGAGAGAGAGAGGAAAGCCCCCCTAGAGCACCAGCCCAGAGGCCAAAGCCAACCCCCAACCACCACCCCGGTCCCTATCGCTAAACCTATCCTGCTTGCCCTATCTCTATCCCTTATTACTTTATAAACTAATCTGTCCCTCCTGCTGTCTCTCATTCTGTCCCTATCGCTATTTCCCGGTGTCATGGCCAGGTGCAGACCCCCACCTCCAGTCTAATACCCAGGGGCACTCCCTCCCCTCCCCCTGAAGGTTGGTTCCACCTAGGGCACCCTAAAATTGAAGCCCCTCCAAAGTCGAGAGGCCTTGGATGCACCCAGTTTCTCAACCTCCAGAGACCGGACCTTCACCAGGTCACCCATGATATTCCTACACACCTCGTCCTCCAGGAGGATTTTACACTGAGTCGATACTAAGCACCGTGCGTTCCACGTGAAATACCTGATCACTAAACTAACTAAAAAAGAAGTGCAATGATCCCTTCCACCCAGGTCTCCGAATGCCCCATAGGCCCAACCAGCGTAGGAGAGGTTGGTCAGACCGGGCCAACCGATGGAGGCACCCACCCGTTTGTAAACCTCTGCATTGAAGGGACACTGAAGCAAGAAATGGTCCATGCTTTCCAGCGTGTCATCGCACTCCTCCCGAGGACAACCTCTTTCATCGGAGTTTCTAAACTTCAGATTGCCCCTTACATACAGCCTCCCATGGAAGCAGCGCCAAGCCAGATCCCAAAACTTCTGGGGAATCCTCACAGAGTTTAAAAGTTTTAATCCCACCCCGAGGTCGCTACTTGGGCAGTCCCTGAGCGCCAGGGGCTTCTGGAAGCAGGTCAACAAGACCTTTCTGTCAAGAAATTTTCTCGACATGGTCTTGATCTCCCTCGCCTCCAGACCCCACCGACGAACAACCTTCAGAACCGGGGCGGCATAAGCCGGGAGGTGCCCATGGGGTACACGCAGGTCTTTCGCTTGGCCTCCTGTCTCCCATTCCTGGAAGAAAGGCCGAAACCATCCCCTGCAGGAGGATATCCACAGAGGAGCCCTTTCTCTTTCAAAGAGGTTCGCCAAATTAATTTTAATGAAGGTGTTTACTAGAAACACCACTGGGTTAACCATACCTAACCCACCTAGTTTCCTCGGTAGGTAAGTAACCTCCCTCTTGATTAGGTTAAGCCTGTTTCCCCATAACAGTTGGAAGAACAGGCTATAGACCCGAGTCCAGAGAGGCTCTGGCAACATGCACACGCTGCCAAGGTAGAGCAACATGGGCATCAGGTAAGCCTTGGCCAGGTGAACCCTTTCCCTAAGGGACAAAGACCATCCCTTCCATTGGCCAACCTTCTGGGCAGCTATTGATAGCCTACCTTCCCAGTTTTTCTTGGGGTAATCACCCGGGCCAAATTCAATGCCTAAGATTTTAGCAGACCCTTTGGGCTCTGGGAGGGTGTCCGGGAGATCAAAACTAGGATCCCCTCCCCCCAGCCAGAGACTTTCACACTTGTCCCGGTTGATCCTGGACCCAGATGCCCGTGAGTAGCGCTCAACTTCTGACATCACCCACTCTGCCTCCCCTCTCGAGGAGACAAAGATAGTGACGTCATCCGCGTACGCAACCACCCTCTGAGTGGCTTCCGACTCCTCCAAGTCCATCCCCACCCCCGCCAATGGCCCACGATCGAGCCGCCTAAGAAAGGGGTCGATCGCGAAAACATACAGCAAGGGGCTTAAGGGACAACCCTGGCGGACACCAGACCCAACCTCAAAGGGGGTTCCAGTCCAACCGTTCACCAGTGCAAAAGACTCAGCCCCAGCGTATAGGGTCTGGAGCCAATTAACAAACTCACCCGGTAGGCCATACCTCAGAAGGACTGACCATAGGTACTTGTGATTCACCCGGTCAAAAGCTTTGGCCTGATCCAAGGACAGCATGTACCCCTCCCATCGGCCAGAATGTCCCTGCTCCACTGCCTCTCTGACACTGAGGACAGCACTAAAGGTGCTGCGGCCTGGAACAGAGCAATGCTGGGCCGACGAAAGGAGCCGGGGTGCAAACTTCACCAGCCGATTAAACAGTACTTTTGCGAGAACCTTTCTGTCCGTATTGAGGAGCGCTATGGGACGCCAGTTCTCAATACGGGTCGAATCCTTACCCTTTGACAGAATGATCAAGGCCGACTTGCCCATTGACTTTGGCAGAGCGCCCGAGGAGAGGCACTCATTAAAAACCGCAGTCAAGAGGGGAACTAAGGTTCCCTTAAAAGCCTTATAAAACTCAGATGTTAAGCCATCTGGGCCTGGCGACTTTTTGATGGCCAACCCATCAATCGCCAGCATCACTTCCTCTTCCTTGATCGACTCTGTCAAAACACCAAGCGAGGGGTCTGCTCCTGGCTCAGGGATGGTTTCAGCCAGGAAAGCCGACATTTCGTCTCGGTTTAGATCCTGCTCACCCAAAAGCTGCGAATAAAAGGATCTGATGACCTCCAGGATCCCTGATTTGGATCTCATCAGGGAGCCTGTACTATCTACCAGTCCTGTCACCACCTTACGACTCACTGACATCTTGCAGTTCTTGTAAGGGTCGGGCGAGCGGTACCTCCCGAAATCCCGTTCAAGAACCAAAGACGTGTGCCTATCATATTGGCATCTTTTGAGCAGAGCTTTCACCACGGAGATTTCCTCACGGCTACCTCCGGTTGAGACTAGATGTTCGAGTTTCCTCCTCATGTCTTGATACAGGCGATACCTGCTCATAGACCTGAGGCACGAGATCTGACGGAAAAACTCAGCCACCCGTTCTTTGAACACCTCCCACCACTCAGACTTAGTACCACCTAGATCCAATAAAGGTACCTGGCTCTGAAGAAAATCCTCGAAGGCCTGTCTTATCTCTGCTTCTTCCAGGAGAGTAGAATTCAGCCTCCATATACCTCTTCCCATCTGGAGGGACTCTGCAACATTCAAAGAAAACATAATCATACAGTGATCGGAGAACTCCACCTCAACGACGGACACTGCCGAAGAGATGGCGTCCTCCTTTAAAAAAAACCTGTCTATCCTGGACCTACGACTACCACTATGATAGGTGAACCCCGAGTGGCCTGGGGTATACCGAATGTGGATGTCCTCCAGGCGAGCATCACTAGCTATTCTATTCAACTCGACACTATCATAGGCCAGTACCTTTCTGGAACCTCCTCTGTCTTGGGGCCTAACGACAGTGTTAAAGTCCCCTCCAAAAATGACTTGTCGGCCTGTAAAAAGGAAGGGCTTAATCCTCATGAAGAGACTTTTCCGGTCCCACTTTGTCTGGGGACCGTAGATGTTGATAAGTCTTAGTTCTTGTCCCCTCATGAGAACATCTAAGATCAAGCACCGCCCCATTTCTAACTCGATCATCCGCCGGCATGTGACCGGTGCGGTAAAAAGTACCGCCACCCCGCTATATGGCTCAGCCGCAAGAGACCAGTAGGAGGGCCCACGTCGCCACTCCCTCCTAGCTTTCACGACCTCTGCCAAAAGTGACAGTCTGGTCTCCTGCAAAAACAAAATGTCAGCTTCAACCCGGCCGAGAAAATCAAAGGCTGCAAATCTAGCCATATTCGACTTAATGCTGGCAACGTTAATCGATGCCAGCGTCAACGGAGTGGGTGCCGCCGTCATAAATGATTGAGTTAGACGGTTTTCTTCTTCCCACCCCTTGCTTTCTCCTCTGAGGAGGACCCCTCACCCTCTTTACCTCTTTTTTTTGTTTTTGAGGAGTCCATAACCTCCACCACCCCCCTCCCATTCTCATCTCCTGGGTCCGGGCCGACCCCCTCCCCCGGGGACAGTGGCCCCCGCAGAAGAGGAGGCTCAACGATACCTAGACTCCCTACCGTGCTCTCCCCCCCGGCCTGGGGGTCTGGAATATCCATGAGAACACGGTATCGGTTGGGGGAGCACACCAGGGGGGTGCAGGTTTTGCCTTCCTTGGCCGGGGCAGGGCCAGATGTTTTTAGCCCTGTTTTGATGTTACCCGGTGTCCCCTGTTTTGTTTTAGGCTGTGACCTCCCTTCCTCTTCCACACTTTCATAGTGGGAGGACTGGGAGTCCTCAGCCCTCTGCTCTCTCTCTATCCTCCTTATCTCCTCGTCCAGTACGGCCCCCCCCAGAGCATCAGTATCCTGGGGGGCATCCAGGTCCGAGCCAGAGGAGTCCCCAGTTTCCTGGGTCCTCCTCAGCTCTCGTTCCCTTCTGCGTTTTTCCGCCCTTCTCTGACGAGAAGGGGGTCCCCTCCTGGCGTTCGTCCTTTGCTCTTGGGCTCTATCGTCTCTGTCCACCCCCTCGCCCACGGAGACCTCCCTCCTTACATTCTCCGTAGGGTTGGAACAGACATTGACGACTGAGCGCGGACACCGACTGAAAGGGTGACCTAGGTCACCACACAGGTTACACCTAATCTGCTCACACGATGCGGCCAGATGGCCTACCCCCCCACAATGAGCGCACTTCTGCACAGTGCAGCTTGCGCTCAAGTGTGAGGGGTCGCCACACCGGTGACACAGCTTCGGCTGCCCCTGGTAGAAGACAAGGATTCGATCTCTTCCCAAGAAAGCAGATGATGGTATGTGGGACACCGTCTGCCCCAGACGCTTAAGTTTGACCATAAACGTCCAGGCTCCCGACCAGATGCCAAACTCATCGCAGTTCTTCCGTGGCATCTCTGCTACCTCTCCGTATCTTCCCAACCAGGTCATGATGTCCACACAGGAAAGCGACTCGTTACGGGTAAGAACGGTCACTTTCCTGAGACCATTCTGGCGAGAGATTGCTTGCGCAGCAAACCCTCGCCAGCCGGGCTCGCTTTTCACCAGCTCATAGTTCCCCCAGAAGACCTCAAGGCCCCCCGGCTGAACAAAGCTGATGTCAAACTCAGCCGTACCATGAGGATGTATCAAGGCGTAGATGTCACTCGCCTTGAAGCCCATCTCCAGCAGCAGCTCCACCACCCTCTTACGAGGAGGGCACGCATCATTGCCACGCCACTGGAGACGGACCACATTCCTCCTGGCCACGGCCGGCCCGGTTGTTGGGAGCGACCACTGATCTCCCCGTCTCTCTCGGAAGGCATCCAGACCATACCTATTTATCCAAAAGGATAGGTCCTTCTGCACTCCCCCTACTGTTATCGTCTGCTTCCCCTCCCTTAAGGCTTCTAGGAGGCGCTGTTGCAAACTGCCGTCCCCGGGCCCAGAAGATGAGGATGGGTGGGCCGACGGTCCCCCCACCACAACGCCCGCATACGACCTGCCGGGCGCTCTGGCAGAAGGAGCAACCGGCCCGCCACTGGTTGACACTCCCCCCACAATATTACAACCCACATTAACATCCATAACATTAATATCCACAACATTACCACCACCAACAATTTTACCAACACTACTAACATTACCATCAATATTTACATTTCCACTTACATTCCTCTCCACAACTTTCATACCGGCCAGGCTGGTTACGGAGTTCTTCCTTTTGTCCACGGGCTTTTTATATGTTGTTTTTGGGGTCTCCACATCATCAGGTGCCGCTACTTCTGGGGCGCCGCCGGATATCTCAGGCGGCAATCCCTCAGCACCCTCCGCTTCACCGACCTCCATTTCTGCTGCGCCACCATTGCAATGTTCGGGAGGAGGGGTGCCGTCACCCCCCGTGCCCGCTAAACCCCTCCCACCGCCTTGAGGCGATGCAGATGGAGGGGCCGCAGGCACAGCTAGAGCTGCTCCCGGCACCAAACCACCCCCCCCTCCCGTCGGGGGGTGGCCAGCAGTGCCGAAGCCTCTCCTACCGCCACCACTCGCTGCCGCAACACTTTCTGGTGCGTCTGCTGGCCGAGTCACATGACCAGCAGACTTCCGGTTTTCCGGCGCCACATCCGGTTTCCAGTTCCCCCCGTCCCCCGGCCTCCGGCTTGCGCCAGAGACCGGCTTCTGAGGTTCCCCATCCGCCGGACACGGGGACACGCCCCCTAGCGCCACGTGGCCATCGACACCACCTCCTTTACAGGAGACGGCGTCTGGCGCCATCTTGGCCACATTGCTCAAAACCAGCACCATATCTTTCTGCCCACATACCCGCCACGACCCCACTGCAGAGGCCGGAGCTGGGGGATTTGCGGGGTTTGCGTCCCGAACCGAGCTCTCACCCGGTCCGGAACGCAAGGAAGACAGGTAGGAATATTTATAGGATACCCCACCTGTCTTCGCCTTTGTTTTCTTCCGCCTTAACTTCCATAACTTTTTCTTCTGCACTTTGTCCTCCTCTGGTGGCAACTCCGCTCCAAAAGTAAAGTTCTGGAGGGACACTGGGGACTCCTGCAGCCGTATTTGCGTGAGCAACCCCGGGGGGTGCCCACTGCCCGATTCAATGTCATGCACACCTTGGCTGCAGGTAAGTTCCCCACTTGCCCCTCCGTTACTGCCTTCCCAGGGGTCCTCCGAGCCCGTCTCCTCCCGGGTTGGCGTCCTCTCCACACTTTCGTCCATTTCAGTGGCCTCCAATTTTGCGGCCTCCATTTTTTCGGCCTCCATTTTTGCGGCCTCCATTTTTGCGGCCTCCATTTTTGCGGCCTCCATTTTTGCGGCCTCCTTCTCTGCAGCTTCCACTGCACCTTTAGCAGCCAGTGCTTTTACTCCCCTTTTGCAGGGGGTTTCATTACTTTGCGTGGGGGACGCCATCAGGGAAAACCTTTCATCATTCTCCAATTTCTCCCCGAAGGCTCCCCCACCGACCACAATCTCCATCTTTCTCTCCTCCACCATATTAATTTCTTCAAGTAGTTCCTTTACCTGTAGATTATACCGGGACCTCTTGGCGCCTGATGTTTTCGCTGCTCGTCCCCTTGCGGCCGCCAGATCTTCCCGCAGCCGCCGCAGGGACTTACCGAGGTCCCGGTATTCTTCCAGCCGGGCAGCTAGGCGGGAGCTGAAGGTTTCCACCGACTCTCCCGACCGCAGTAGCCCCCATTCCTCTACCGTGCTCTGGTCCTCAGGTCGGGTGACTTGCCTTGCTGGGCCTTCTGGTCCTCCACCTGGATGATCCGCCATGTCTCTCCTCCTGGCTCCTTCCAGAGCCCCAGCATCAGGGGGGGCCGCACAGATCTTTCCACGGGATGACCTTCTCACCCCTGATGCTGGCTGCACGCTCCCAGCAGGTTGGGAAGACCCCCTACCCCCCGCCTGCATGCTCCAGGGGGTAGAGGTCTGAGGCTCCATGTATGAATGGAGCCTCCTTCAGGGAAGCTTCCTTAGCCCAGGCAGGTGATAGAAACCTGGGCTGGTGAAAAAAAGGAAACTCCCTGGATTCCGGGTGTGGTCCACACTCACAGCACACACACAGCAGCTCCCAAACACACAACCTCCCTCCTTGCTAGTCACTGCTGGTGTGGCGTTTCTCTGGTAAAACCTTCTGTGTTACAGAAATTTTTCTATTATAAATGAATTTCTGCAAAAAAAATTACATTTGTAAATTACACCTCTATTTTTCTTTAATTCCTGTGAAACGCCTAAAGGGTTAAGAAACTTTCTGAATGCTGTTTTGAATACTTTGAGGGGTGACGTTTTTAAAATGGGGTGATTTATGGGGAGTTTCTAATATATAAGGCCCTCAAAGCCACTTCAGAGATGAACTGGTCCATGAAAAAATAGGTTTTGGAAATTTCTTCAAAATGTGAGAAATTCTTGCTAAAGATCTAAGCCTTGTAACGTCCTAGAAAAATAAAAGGATGTTCAAAAAACGATGCTAACATAAAGTAGACATATGGGAAATGTTAACTAGTAACTATTGTGTGTGGTATTAATATCTGTTTTGCAAGCAGATACATTCAAATTTAGAAAAATTCAATTTTTTGCAAATTTTCTCAAAATTTTGGTGTTTTTCACAAATAAATACTGAATTTATCGACCAAATTTTTTCACAGACGTAAAGTACAATATGTCACGAGAAAACATTCTGAGAATCGCTTGGATAGGTAAAAGCATTCCCAAGCTATTGCCACATAAACTAACACGTCAGATTTGAAAAAATCGCCTGCGTCCACAAGGCCAAAACAGGCTGTGTCCTGAAGGGGTTAAGGTTCTCGTCTGGGGTCTGAATACGCTTATGGGGTCTGTATTTAGGGGTCTGGCCTGGGGTCTGTATTAGTTTATGGAGTCTGCATTTATGGGGCCTGGTCTGGGGGTCTGTATTAGTTTAGGGGGTCAGGTCTGTGGTCTGTATTTAGGGGTCTGGTCCGAAGTCTGTATTTCAGGTGCTTGTTCTGGGCTCTGTATTTGCTTAGGGGGCTCTGGTCTGTGGACAGCAATAGTTTAGAAAGTCTGGGGTCTGTATGCATTCTGATTTATTAGTCTGAGTAAAAGGGGCTGTCTGGGCACATCGATAGGTCATCAGTAGAGATGAGCGAACCGGGAAAACCGAACCCGGTTTCGGTCCGAACTTCCGGAAAAGTTTGGTTCGCAGCGAATCCGAACTTCACCGGGTTCAGCCGAACCCGTTTGGACCGAACCCGGTCAAAAACATTATACAAATCGGCAGCAACTTATCTCTATCAATCACTGATAGAGAAAAGAGGCTGCTGATTAAAAATAAAATAAAAAGCATTTTATACGTACCTGGTCGTTGTCTTGGTGACGAGTCCCTCTTCTTCCTCCAGTCTGACCTTCTTTTCTGACGCGGCAGCCTGTGATTGGCTGCAGAGGCCTCTGCAGCCTGTGATTGGCTGCAGCGCTCACATGGGCTGCATCGTCATCAAGGAATGTCGGGCCGGATGTCGTGAGGGACGCGTCACCAAGGCAACGGCCAGGAGACCGGACAGGAGGAAGCAGAGAGTTCCCGGTAAGTATGAACGTCTTTTTTTTTTACAGGTACTGTGATCGGTAGTCACTGTCCAGGGTGCTAAAACAGTTACTGCCGATCAGTTAACTCTTTCAGCACCCTGGACAGTGACTATTTACTGACGTCGCCTAGCAACGCTGCCGTAATGACGGGTGCACACATGTAGCCACCCGTCATTACGGGGCCTCATGCACACGACCGTAAATACACCCATTATTATGCCAATCACATATACAAAAACACACACAAACATCTACACACAAACATATACACAAATACACCCATATATACACACACATATACACAAACATATACACAAACACATATACACAAACACACCCATATATACACAAACACACATAAACACACACACATATACACAAACACACATATAAAAACAAAAACAGACAAAGACACATACCCAAACACACATATATACACAAAGACACACATACACAAACACACACACGGTTTCTTTTAAATGCTGCTGGGGAACCCGCTCGATCCACTATATAAGGCTTTATTTGTTTTTGTATATGTGTGTGTTTGTGTATATGTGTGTATATGGGTGTGTGTGTTTATGTGTGTGTTTGTGTATATATGGGTGTGTTTGTGTATATGTGTTTGTGTATATGTGTGTATATGTGTGTGTTTGTGTATATGTGTGTGTTTGGGTATGTGTGTTTTTGTTTGTATATGTGTTTGTGTATATGTGTTAGTTCGTGTATATGTGTGTGTGTTTGTGTATAACTGTGTATATGTGTTTGTGTGTGTGTGTTTGTGTATATGTGTGTGTTTGTGTATATGTGTGTGTTTGGATATGTGTGTGTGTTTGTCTGTTTATGTGTGTGTGTGTGTGTGTGTGTGTCTATATCTTGTTGTGTTTGTGTATATATGTGTGTGTCTGTGTATGGTTGTTTGTTTGTGTGTGCGTGTATATATGTGTGTAGGTGAGTAGAAGTATTGGTATTGTTCACATTGATAACTGTTTTTTATGTTGTTGCAGATTTTGATGTACCGATTGGACTACATCTTCGATTCGTTGGACTACTGCGTAGATCTAAGTTTTTTCAAATTTTAATAAAATGGTTAACGAGGGTTTTGTTGGGGATTTCTTATTTCAATAAAAAAGAATTGTCTTTGTGGTTTTTTTAAAAATTTATTAGTGCCTAGATAATGGCAGTTGGCTGATTGACAGCGTCCATTATTAAGGCGGTACTTAGTGTTAGCCGGTGCAGAGGCTAGCACTAACCACCCATTATTACCCCGGTACCCACCACCACCAGGGGTGCCGGGAAGAGCTTGGCACGATCCACTACCCTACCATCTGTTGTGATGGTCGGGCACTGGGGCGGCCGTAGGCTGGTATTATGAGGCTGGGAAGGGCCAAAAAATCTGGACCTTCCCACCCTTGTAATGCTAGGCTGCTGCTGCTGTGTTGTATCGGGCTGGTTATAAAAATCGGGGGGACCGCCACGTCGTTTTTTTTTTTAAATTTAACAAATTTAACAATAGACAGGTCCCCCACATTTTTAATAACCAGCCATATACAAGGCCGCAGCAGTCTGGCATTACATGGGTGGGAAGGGCCACTGGTTTTGTCCATTCCCAGGCTAATAACACTGTGTTGTATGTGGCTGGTTATGATAAATTGGGTAGAACCCCATGTCTTTTTTTTTTTAAAAAAAATTACAAAAAATGACGTGGGGTCCCCCCCACTTTTATAACAGCCAGATACAACACAGCAGCAGCAGCCTAGCATTACAAGGGTGGGAAGGTCCACTGTTTTTGGCCCTTCCCAGCCTCATGATGCCAGCCTGCGGCCGCCCCAGAGCCCGACCATCACTACAGATGGTCGGGTACTGGATCGTACCTGGCTCTTGCCGGCACCCCTGGTGGTGGTGGGTACCGGGGTAATAATGGTGGTTAGTGTTAGCCTCTGCACCGGCTAACACTAAGCCTCGCCTTAGTAATGGATGTTGTCACTCAGACAGCGGCCATTACTAAAGTGGTAGTAATAAAATTTGAAAAGAAAAAGACAAAGATATAGATAAAATATTTTATTGAAATAAAGCACCCCCAACACAACCCTCATTAACCATTTTATTGTAGAAAAAAAAACGTCATCTAAGTAGTCCTCAAAACCGACGTAGTCCAAACACCAAACCTGTAAAAAAAAAAAAATGAAATAAAACATGTTGTAGGCTTAGATTCAGTTTAATGTGTGATACTGACTGTTATACCATGTATAGAAGCCTGCCGCGAAGTTAACTTAGATACAGGGCGCCAGCAGACAGTATCATACATGGCCATACAGACATATATACAAACAAATATACATGCAAACATACATATATACAAACATACATACATACATACATACAAGCATGCACATATATACATGCAAATATACATACATGCAAACATACACACATATATACATACATACATGCAAACTATCATACATACATACATACATACATGCATACACACACACACACATGAAAACATACATACAAACAAACATGCAAAGATACATACATACATACATATATACAAGCATGCACAAATATACATGCAAACATAAATACATGCAACCAATTACATACATGCACATATATATAAACATACATGCAAACATACATGCAAAAATAAAAACATGCAAACATACATACATGCACATATATACATACATACATGACAACATACATACATACATCCATGACAACATACATACATGCAAACATACATACATGCAAACATACATACAAACATACATACATGCAAACATACATACATACATACATGCAAACATACATACATGCAAACATACACACATGCAAACATACATACATGCAAATATATACATGCAAATATACATACAAACGTGCACATATATACATACATGCCAACATACATGCACATATATACATGCACACATGACAACATACATACATACATACAAACATGACAACATACATACATGCCAGCATACATACATACATACATACATAAATGCAAACATACATACATGCAAACATACATACATATATATATATATATATATATATACACACATGAAAAAATACATACAAACATGCATACATACATACATGACAACATACATACATATATGCAAACATACATACATGCAAACATACATTCATGCAAACACACATACATACAAACATACATACATACATTCATGCAAACATACATACATACAAATATACATACACACATGCACATGTATACATACATGCCAACATACATGCAAACATGCATGCACATATATACATACATACATGCAAACTATCATACATACATACATACATGCATACACACACACACATGAAAACATACATACAAACAAACATGCAAAGATACATACATACATATATACAAGCATGCACAAATATACATGCAAACATAAATACATGCAAACATAATTACATACATGCACATATATATAAACATACATGCAAACATATATGCAAAAATAAAAACATGCAAACATACATACATGCACATATATACATACATACATACATGACAACATACATACATACATACATACATACATACATACATGACAACATACATACATACATGCATACATGCAAACATACATACATACAAACATACATACATGCAAACATACATACATACATGCAAACATACATATATGCAAACATACACACATGCAAACATACATACATGCAAATATATACATGCAAATATACATACAAACATGCACATATATACATACATGCCAACACACATGCAAACATACATGCACATATATATATATATATATATATATATATATATATACATACATACATACATGACAACATACATACATGCAAACATACATACATGCAAATATACATGCAAATATACATACACACATGCACATATATACATACATGTCAACATACATGCACATATATACATACATACATGACAACATACATACATACATACATACATACATGCCAACATACATACATGCCAACATACATACATACATACATGCATAAATGCAAACATGCATACATGCAAACATACATACATACATACATATACACACATGCAAATATACATACAAACATGCATACATACATACATACATACATGACAACATACATACATACATGCAAACATACATACATACATGCAAACATACATTCATGCAAACACACATACATGCAAACAAACATACATACATACATACATTCATGCAAACATACATACATACAAATATACATACACACATGCATACATATACATACATGCCAACATACATGCAAACATACATGCACGTATATACATACATACATACATGACAACATACATACATATATACATACATGACAACATACATACATGCAAACATACGTACATACATGCAAACATACATACATGCAAACATACACACATGCAAACATACATACATACATGCAAATATATACATGCAAATATACATACAAACATGCACATATATACATACATGCCAACATACATGCAAACATACATGCACATATATACATACATACATACATACATACATACATACATGACAACATACATACATGCCAACATACATACATACATACATACATGCCCAAAAAAATAATAATATGTTCATACTTACTTTCCTCCTGTCCGGCCTCCAGCGATGACGTTTCATCCATGTCGCCGCTGCAGCCTGTGATTGGCTGCAGAGGCGGTCACGTGGGATGAAGCGTCATCCTGACGTGCGTGACCGCCACTACAGCCTGCGATTGGCTGCAGTGGCGAAAGGGATGAAACGTCATCGCTGGAGGCCGGACAGGAGGAAAGTAAGTACGAACGTATAATTTGTATTTTTTTATTATATTTAAATTGTATTTTCCGCGCGCCGAGCATGTACTGTCAAGGTTGCTGAAAGAGTTAGTGCAGCCCATTAACTCTATCAGCACCCTGGACAGTACCATGCTCGGCGCACGGAAGTGACAGGTTCGGTCTGAACTAGTTCGGTCCGAATCGAACTTTTTTGTGAAATTCGGCGAACTAGCCGAACCGAACTTTTGATAAGTTCACTCATCTCTAGTCATCAGTATGAAAAACCAGTCGGTGCCCGGACAACCCCTTTAATGTATGGTCCTGGGTAGAGATGAGCGAACTTTTCAAAAGTTCGGTTCGGCTAGTTCGCCGAATTTCACAAAAAAGTTTGATTCGGACCGAACTAGTTCGGACCGAACCTGTCACTTACGTGCGCCGAGCATGCTACTGTCTCGGGTGCTGATAGAGTTAATGGGCTGCACTAACTCTTTCAGCAACCTTGACAGTACATGCTCGGCGCGCGGAAAATACAATTTAAATGTAATAAAAAAATAAAAATTATAAGTTCGTACTTACTTTCCTCCTGTCCGGCCTCCAGCGATGACGTTTCATCCCTTTCGCCGCTGCAGCCAATCACAGGCTGTAGTGGCGGTCACGCACGTCAGGATGACGCTTCATCCCACGTGACCGCCTCTGCAGCCAATCACAGGCTGCAGCGGCGACATGGATGAAACGTCATCGCTGGAGGCCGGACAGGAGGAAAGTAAGTATGAACGTATTATTATTTTTTTTGGCATGTATGTTTGTTTGCATGTATGTATGTATGTTGTCATGTATGTATGTATATATGTGCATGTATGTTTGCATGTATGTTGGCATGTATGTATATATGTGTATGTATATTTGCATGTATATATGTGCATGTATGTTTGCATGTATGTATGTTTGCATGAATGCATGTTTGTATGTATGTATGTATGTATGTTTGCATGAATGTATGTTTGCATGAATGTATGTTTGCATGTATGTATGTTGTCATGTATGTATGCATGTATGTTGTCATGTATGTATGTATATATGTGCATGTATGTTTGTATGTATATTTGCATGTATATATTTGCATGTATGTTTGCATGGGTGTATGTTTGCATGTATGTATGTATGTTGGCATGTATGTATATATGTGCATGTATATTTGCATGTATATATTTGCATGTATGTATGTATGTTTGCATGAATGTATGTATGTATGTATGTTTGCATTTTATGTATGTTTGCATGTATGTATAATTGCATGTATGTATGTATGTCGTCATGTATCTATGTTGTCATGTATGTATATATGTGCATGTTTGTATGTATATTTGCATGTATATATTTGCATGTATGTATGTTTGCATTTATGTATGTTTGCATGAATGTATATTTGCATGTATGTATGTATGTTGTCATGTATGTTGGCATGTATGTATACATGTTTGTATGTATGTATGTATGTATGTTTGCATGTATGTATGTATGTTGTCATGTATGTTTGCATGTTTTTATTTTTGCATGTATGTTTGCATGTATGTTTATATATATGTGCATGTATGTAATTATGTTTGCATGTATTTATGTTTGCATGTATATTTGTGCATTCTTGTATATATGTATGTATGTATCTTTGCATGTTTGTATGTATGGTTTCATGTGTGTGTGTATGCATGTATGTATGATAGTTTGCATGTATGTATGTGTGTATGTTTGTATATATATATGTATGTATGTATGTATGTATGTTTGTTTGTATATATGTCTGTATGGCCATGTATGATACTGTCTGCTGGCGCCCTGTATCTAAGTCAACTTCGTGGCAGGCTTCTATACATGGTATAACAGTCAGTATCACACATTAAACTGAATCTAAGCCTACGACATGTTTTATTTAATTTTTTTTTTTTTTACATTTTTGGTGTTTGGACTACGTCGGTTTTGAGGACTACTTCGATGACGGTTTTTTTTTCTACAATAAAATGGTTAATGAGGGTTGTGTTGGGGGTGCTTTATTTCAATAAAATATTTTATCTATATCTTTGTCTTTTTCTTTTCAAATTTTATTACTACCACTTTAGTAATGGCCGCTGTCTGAGTGACAACATCCATTACTAAGGCGAGGCTTAGTGTTAGCCGGTGCAGAGGCTAACACTAACCACCATTATTACCCCGGTACCCACCACCACCAGGGGTGCCGGGAAGAGCCAGGTACGATCCAGTACCCGACCATCTGTAGTGATGGTCGGGCTCTGGGGCGGCCGCAGGCTGGTATTATGAGGCTGGGAAGGGCCAAAAACAGTGGACCTTCCCACCCTTGTAATGCTAGGCTGCTGCTGCTGTGTTGTATCTGGCTGGTTATAAAAGTGGGGGGGACCCCCACGTCATATTTTTTTTTATTATTTTTATTATTTTTTTTTTTTTTTAAAAAGACATGGGGTTCCACCCAATTTATCATAACCAGCCACATACAACACAGTGTTATTAGCCTGGGAATGGACAAAACCAGTGGCCCTTCCCACCCATGTAATGCCAGACTGCTGTGGCCTTATATATGGCTGGTTATTAAAAATGTGGGGGACCCAACGTCTATTGTTAAATTTGTTAAATTCAAAAAAAAAAACGACATGGGGTCCCCCCCATTTTTATAACCAGCCCGATACAACACAGCAGCAGCAGCCTAGCATTACAAGGGTGGGAAGGTCCACTGTTTTTGGCCCTTCCCAGCCTCATAATACCAGCCTACGGCCGCCCCAGTACCCGGCCATCACAACAGATGGTCGGGTACTGGATCGTACCAAGCTCTTCCCGGCACCCCTGGTGGTGGTGGGTACCGGGGTAATAATGGGTGGTTAGTGCTAGCCTCTGCACCGGCTAACACTAAGTACCGCCTTAATAATGGACGCTGTCAATCAGCCAACTGCCATTATCTAGGCACTAATAAAGTTTAAAAAAAAACACAAAGACAATTCTTTTTTATTGAAATAAGAAATCCCCAACAAAACCCTCGTTAACCATTTTATTAAAATTTGAAAAAAATACGTAGATCTACGCAGTAGTCCAACGAATCGAAGATGTAGTCCAATCGGTACATCAAAATCTGCAACAACATTAAAAAAACAGTTATCAATGTGAACAATAACAATACTTCTACTCACCTACACACATATATACACACGCACACACACACAAAACCATACACAAACACACACATATACACAAACACACATATACACACATATAAACAAACACACCCATATATACACAAACACACACACATAAACACACACCCATATACACAAACACACACACACACACAAACATCTACACACAAACATATATACACAAACACACACATAAACACACCCATATACACACATATACACAAACACACACATATACAAAAACACACACACACAAACATCTACACACAAACATATACACATACACCCATATATACACACACATATATATACACAAACACATCCATATATACACAAACACACATAAACACAAACACACATACAAAAACAGACAAAGACACATACCCAAACACACACACTGTTTCTTTTAAATGCTGCTGGGGAACCCGCTCGATCCACTATATAAGGCTGCGCTATAGTGCAGCATTTAAAAGAAACAGGATCCTGACCTGTCCATAGAGTTTAAGGCAGCACAGAGTATTTCAGGAGATGAGCGTGCAGATTCAGTGCTGCTGTGAACTCTGCTCTTACCATTACGTAGCTCTCAGTCTGTTACCTCTCCTCCACTCCTGTCCTCAAGAACACCTTCACATGATTGGCAAGTCACCACGTAATGGTAAGAGCAGAGTTCACAGCAGCACAGAGTATTTCAGGAGATAAGCGTGCGGATCTTGTGCGGGGTGGTGACTTGCCAATCATGTGAAGGTGTTATTGAGGACAGGAGTGGAGGAGAGGTAACAGACTGAGAGCTACGTATTGGTAAGAGCAGAGTTCACAGCAGCACTGAATCTGCATGCTCATCTCCTGAAATACTCTGTGCTGCCTTTAACTCTGTGGACAGGTCAGGATCCTGTTTCTTTTAAATGTTGCACTGTAGCGCAGCCTTATATAGTGAATCGAGCGGGTTCCCTAGCAGCATTTAAAAGAAACAGGATCCTGACCTGTCCACAGAGTTTAAGGCAGCACAGAGTATTTCAGGAGAGGAGCACGGCCGGCCACAGGCAGCCGGTCGTTTTTCCAAGCCGTGCTCTCATTATGCACACGACCGTAAAAACACCTGTTATTGCGGGTCGTAATTACGACCCGCAATAACGGGCTCATAGACTTCTGTTACCCACGGGTACCTTCCCGTTTTCTCACGGGAAGGTGCCCGTGCCGTTAAAAAAATAGAACATGTTCTATTTTTCTATTTTACGGGCCGTGCTGCTATAAAATTTAGGGTATGTTCACACGACAGCGTCCGTAACGGCTGAAATTACGGGGATGTTTCCGCCTGAAAACATCCCCGGAATTTCAGCCGTAACGGCATGTGCAGGCGCTTGAACGCCGCGTCCATTACGGACGTAATTGGCGCTGCTATTCATTGGAGTCAATGAATAACGGCTCCAATTACGGCCAAAGAAGTGACAGGTCACTTCTTTGACGCGGGCGTCTCTTTACGCTCCGTCATTTGACAGCGGCGCGTAAATATACGCCTTGTGTGAACAGACAAACATCTGCCCATTGCTTTCAATGGGCAGATGTTTGTCAGCGCTATCGAAGCACTATTTTCGGGCGTAATTCGGGGCAAAAAATACCGAATTACATCCGTAATTAGTGCGTGTGAACACAGGGTATGTTCACACGCACTAATTACGGACGTAATTCGGGCGTTTTTGCCCCGAATTACATCCAAAAATAGCGCCTCGATAGCGCTGACAAACATCTGCCCATTGAAAGCAATGGGCAGACGTTTGTCTGTTCACACGAGGCGTAATTTACGCGCCGCTGTCAAATAACGGCGCGTAAATAGACGCCCGCGTCAAAGAAGTGACCTGTCACTTCTTAGGCCGTAATTGGAGCCGTTATTCATTGACTCCAATGAATAGCAGCGCCAATTACATCCGTAATGGACGCGGCGTTCAAGCGCCTGCATATGCCGTAACGGCTGAAATTACGGGGATGTTTTCAGGCGGAAACATCCCCGTCATTTCAGCCGTAACGGACGCTGTCGTGTGAACATACCCTTATAATGACAGCACGGCTCGTAAAAGCGGCCGGCTGCCCGTGGCCGGCCGTGCTCGTAATTACGAGTCGTAATTACGAGCACGACCCGTAAAATAAAAAAATAGAACATGTTCTATCTTTTTAACGGCACGGGCACCTTCCCGTGAGAAAACGGGAAGGTACCCATGGCTAACAGAAGTCTATGGGCCCGCTATTTCGGGTCGTAATTACGACCCTTAATAACGGGTGTTTTTACGGTCGTGTGCATGAGGCCCCGTAATGACGGTTGGCTACATGTGTGCACCCTTCATTACGGCAGCGTTGCTAGGCGACGTCAGTAAATAGTCACTCTTCAGGGTGCTGAAAGAGTTAACTGATCGGCAGTAACTGTTTCAGCACCCTGGACAGTGACTACCGATCACAATATAGAGTGCCTGTAAAAAAAAAAAGACGTTCATACTTACCGGGAATTCCCTGCTTCCTCCAGTCCGGTGTCCTGGCCGTTGCCTTGGTGACGCGTCCCTCGCGACATCCGGCCCGACATTCCTTGATGACGATGCAGACCATGTGAGCGCTGCAGCCAATCACGGGCTGCAGAGGCCTCTGCAGCCAATCACGGGCTGCAGAGGCCTCTGCAGCCAATCACAGGCTGCCGCGTCAGAAAAGAAGGTCGGACTGGAGGAAGAAGAGGGACTCGTCCGCAAGACAACGACCAGGTACGTATGAAATGCTTTTTATTTTATTTTTAATCAGCAGCCTCTTTTCTCTATCAGTGATTGATAGAGACAAGTGGCTGCCGATTTGTATAATATTTTTGACCGGGTTTGGTCAAAACGGGTTCGGCCGAACCCGGTGAAGTTCGGATTCGCTGCGAACCGAACTTTTCCGGAAGTTCGGACCGAAACCGGGTTCGGTTGTCCCGGTTCGCTCATCTCTAGTCCTGGGACTTGGTGTCTGAATCTTTGTGTTTCTATAGAGGCTGGAAATGGCTGCAGAAGTGAGGAGCAAAGCTGTCTCATCAGGAGAAGTTTGCCATACCAGTCTGTGTCAGATGGAGAAGAAAAGAGAACGACTCCCATCAGAGAAGACGACACTTGTGAGTCACTGGATCTATAAAGGATCTGTCCCCTCTCCCGACATGTCTGTTGTAGAAAATCCTTGTATTCCACATAAAGTCTTTGTGTACCCAGAACTAATATAGTAGACAAATGTGTGTTACCATTCCCATTGTCAGGAGAATGTGTCCCTACACAGTGTGCTACAGTCAGCAAAGATTGGAGACTGTCACTATGTAGGGACACAGCCCTTTGACAAGAGGAATCATAATACCCATATGTCAATGCTCGCACAAAAAGGTGGTGTTCATTATAGACAAGGCAGAGCGGCAGTGGGGAAGGGGGGCCCAAGTTTGTGGAACAGCCTAGGGTCTATGGTCTACTTAATCTGCCACTGAATTCCCCCCATAGTTTCCATAAGGATCACAAAAATATTGTGATTTTACAGTAGCGATAACCCAGTATATGTGAATGAAGAGCCAGATAGTAAATGTAGAACATACAGTATATTAATCCCCCGCCCTCAGCAAACTTGGAGAGGAGGAAAGTAGTAGTGTACAACAGTAAGTATATTATGTATAACGTGTTATGTGCCAAACAATAAAACAGAATACTAAATAGTGCATCCCTGAAGACAAATAACAGGTAAAAAGTATAACAAATAAATAATGCGCCATCCAATGGAACATGCAAGTTTAAGATTTATAAATTACCACATATTAAACTAGAAAGAGAGATTGCAAGCCATATGTGATGGTGGTAAATATATAGGATAAAGAGAGTAGCCTGGTCCGTGGCATGCTACAGCCAAAACCCAACTTTATATAGCTGACGCAAAAATTATATACTGATGATCTAATCAGTGGATAAGTCATCAGTTGCCCAGTAGTGGAAAACTCCTTTAACCCCTTTCCAACATTTGTCGTATGGATACGTCATGGAAAGCCAGTGCATCCCGCATTTTGCCGTATCCATACGACAAATGGATGGCACTGGCTCAGAAGCTGAGTCGGTGCCATCATCGCCGGATGTCAGCAGGGGGAATTACAGCTGACATCCGGCTGTAATGGCGGGGACCGAAATTATCTTCGAACCCCGCCATTAACCCCTTAAATGCAACGGTCAAAAGCGATTCCTGCATTTAAGGTGTTAGCAGCTCATCGGCACCCCGGCAATTACAGTCCTGTGCTTGCAATGGCAACCAGAGGCCTAATACTGGCCTCCCGGTCTGCCTAGCACGGAAGCCGTTCAGGCCCCGTCTGAGCTGAGCCTGCGTCATCAGCGGTGGATGTCAGCTGTATGTTACAGCTGATATCCACCTGTAATGGCAGGAACCGGAGCTATCTCCGATCCCTGCCATTAACAACTTAGATGCAGAGATTGAAAGCGATCGCTGCATCTTAGAGGTTGCTAGCAGATCGGCAGCTCTGCAGGTAGTGCAGTGTATTAGAAAAAAAAATCAGACAGTTAGACCTTCAAGTCCACTAGTGGGACTAAAAAAAAGTGTAAAAAAAAATAAGTTTTAAAATATATGTTTCAAGTAATAAAATAAAACACAATTGCCTTTATCCCTTATCAAGTTATCAATAAATAAACCATACATATTTTGTATCGCCGCGACCGCAACGGCCTGAACTGTAAAAATATTGTTATTTATTCCACGTGGTGAACGACGTAAAAAAAAATATATGTATACAACTATACCAGAACTTCTGTTTTTTGGTCACTTTGCCCTACAAAAATTAGAATAAAAAGTGATCAAAAAATAGCATGTATCCAAAAATGGTGCCTATAAAAACTATAGTTCATCTCGCAAAATACAAGTTCTCAGACAATGCCGTCAACGAAAAAAAATAGAACGTTATGGTTCTCACTAGAGATGAGCGAACTTATGATAAGTTCGGTTCGGCTGGTTCGCCGAATTTCTTGAAAAAGTTTGATTCGGACCGAACCTGTAATTCAAGAAAGCCCATAAAAATCGTGTATGGAGCTCCCGTAATGACGGGTGGCTACATGTGTGCACCCGGCATTACGGCAGCGTTGCTAGGCGACGTCAGTAAATAGTCACTGTCCAGGGTGCTGAAAGAGTTAACTGATCGGCAGTAACTCTTTCAGCACCCTGGACAGTGAATTCTGATCACAATATAGAGCAACCTGTAGAATAAAAAAATAAAAAAAGACGTTCGTACTTACCGAGAACTTCCTGCTTCTTCCTCCAGTCCAGCCTCCCGGCCGTTGCCTTGGTGACGCGTCCCTCTTGACATCCGGCCCGACATCCCTGGATGACGTTTCAGCCAATGTGACCGCTGCAGCCAATCACAGGCCAATCACATGCTGCAGCGGTCACATGGACTGGCGCGTCATCCAGGGATGTCGGGCTGGATGTCAAGAGAGGGACGCGTCACCGTTGCCTTGGTGACGAGTCCCTCTTTCTGGTATTGGCCTGTGATTGGCCTGTGATTGGCTGCAGCGGTCACTTGGACTCAATCGTCATCGGACTGGAGGTCGGACTGGAGGAAGAAGCACGGAGTTATCGGTAAGTAGGAACTTCTAATTTTTTTTTACACGTTGATGTATATTGTGATCGGAAGTCACTGTCCAGGGTGCTGAAACAGTTACTGCCGATCGCTTAACTCTTTCAGCACCCTGGACAGTGACTATCTCCTGACGTTGCATACCGGAAAATCAGTGACTCATAAGCCGAGTTCGGTCAAAACGTGTTCGGCCGAACCCGGTGAAGTTCGGATTTGCTGCGATCCGAACTTTTCACGATGCTCGGACCGAAACCGGGTTCGGTTGTCCCGGTTCGCTCATCTCTAGTTCTCACAACTTGGCGACAGATTTTTTTTTTTTTACAAAAGTAATTTTATTGTGCAAAAAATGGTAAAACACAAAAACGTGCTATAAATTTGTTATCGCCGGTATCGGACTGACCTGCAGAATAAAGTTAACATGTAATTTATAACACATGGTAAACGCTGTTTAACAAAAACTAAAAATATATGCCAGAATTGCAGTATTTTTGGTCACCTGTCCTCCCAAAAAAATAGGATAAAAAGTGATCAAAAAGTCGTATTTACCCCCAAAATGGTACCAACAACCACTACAGCTTGTCCCGCAAAAAAAACATCCCTTATACCACTACGCCTATCACACAATAAAATTAGTTAAGGCTCCAATAAGTCAGGAAATAATAAATATGCAGTTGTGCCGACCTGAGGGGAACATTTCTTCTGTTTCAAGAGGCAATTTATCAAGGCTCTAAAATTAGGGAACCAGGAAGGGAGGGCCCAAACATATCTGCTGGAAGCAAGGACGCCCGTATTATACCAGGACAACACTTCCCAGCAAAATTCTCCAAACCACAAAGGTGCGGAGTGGGGACCAAAATGGGGATAAGTAAGGACACCATTTATCAGTGCAACACTGGCCTGTGCATAACACACATGTATGGATTATTTTATTGCTTTTTTTTATCCCATTATTATACCACCTGACTATGCCCCTGATATACAGCATACATATGCCCCCACATTATAAACTGAAATACCAGTAATACTCAAACAAAACTACTACCAAGCAAATCCACGCTCCAAAAGCCAGATGGTGATCCTTCCCCTCTGAACCCTACAGTGTGCCCAAACAGCAGTTTACTTCCACATATATGGCATTCCATACCCGGGAGATCCCTTTTAACAATTTTTGGGTTGTGTCTCTCCAGTGGCATAAGCTGGGCATGGAGTATTTGCCACTGAAATAGCATATCTAGGGAAAAATGTTCATTTTTACTTTGCACCATCCGCAGCGCAATCATTTATGGAAAATACCTGTGGGGTGAAAATGCTCACTACACCCCTTAATAAATGCCTTGAGGGGTGTAGTTTCCAAAATCAGGTCACTTCTCAACGGTTTCTTTTATTACTTCACATCAGAGCCTCTGCAATTGTGAACCAATACTTTGTAAATTGCCAAATTAGGCCTCAATTTCGCATGGTACCCTCTCACTACTGAGCCCTGTCAAAGTCCAGGCAAAAGATTAGGGCCACATGTCGGGTGATTCTAAAACCGGGAAACATAGCATAATAATTAGAGAGCTGTCTTGTTATGGTGGCCCAAGCTGGGAACCACATATTGGCATATCTATGGGGAAAAAAATCTAATTTTCACTCTGAAACATCGAGTGCACACTAATTTCTGCAAAACACCTGCGGGGTTAACATGCTCACTACACCCCTAGGTCAATACCTTGAGGGTTGTAGTTTCCAAAATGGGGTCACTTCTGGGGGGATTCCACTGTTTTGGTCCCACAATGGCTTTGCAAATGCAACATAGCAACCAGAAACTAATCCAGCAAAATCTGCACTCCAAAAGCCAAATGGTGCTCCTTCTCTTCTGAGCCCTACTGTGTGTCCAAACAGCAGTTTACAACCACAAATGGGGTATTGCCGTACTCAGGAGAAATTGCTTTACAAATGTTGGTGTTTTTTTTTTTCCTTTATTTGTTGAGAAAATGAAAATTTTTTAGCTAAAGCTACGTCTTATTGAAGAAAAAGGATTGTTTTTATTTTCACTGCCAAATTCTAATAAATTCTATGAAACATATGTGGAGTCAAAATGCTCACTACACCCCTAGATGAATTCCTTAAGGAGTGTAGTTTCCTAAATGGAGTCACTTTTTGGGCGTTTTCACTGTTTTGTTCCCTCAGGGGCTTTGCTAATGTGACATGGACTCTGCAAACCATTCCTGCTAAATTTAGGCTCATTCCCTTCTAAGCCCTGCCGTGTGTCCAAACAGCCATTTATGACCACATGTAGGGTATTGTTTTACTCTGGAGAAATTGGTTTACAAATTTCTGGTGCTTTTTCTCATTTAGTCCTTGTGGAAATGAGAAAAAATTTGCTAAACCTACATGTGCTTTGGAAAAATGTAGGTTTTCATTTTCAGGGTCTACTTCCAATAATTTCTGCAAAAAACCTGTGCGGTCGAATTGTGCACTATACCTCTAGATATTTTCCTCAATGGGTGTAGTTACCAAAATGGGGGTCACCAGTAGGGGGTTTCCACTGTTTTGTCCCCTCAGGAGCTTTGCAAATGCGACATGGCCTCCGCAAACCATTCCTGCTAAATTTGAGCACCAAAAAGCCAAATGGAGCTCTTACGCTTCTAAGCCCTGCTTTGTGTCCAATCAGCCGTTATTGACCACATATGGGGTATTGTTTTACTCGGGAGAAATTGCTTTACAAATTTCTGGTGCTTTTTCTCCTTCAGTCCTTGTGGAAATGAGAAAAAATTTGGTAAACCTACATTTTCTCTGAAAAAATTTAGATTTGCATTTTCACGGCCTACTTCCAATAATTTCGGCAAAAACCTGTGCGTTCAAATTTCGCACTATACCTCTAGATAATTTCCTCAATAGGTGTAGTTACCAAAATGGGGTCTCATGTGGGGGGTTTCCACTGTTTTGTCCCCTCAGGGGCTTTGCAAATGCAACATGGCCTTCGAAAACATTTCTGCAAAATTTGAGCACCAAAAGCCAAATGGCGCTCTTTCCATTCTAAGCCCTGCCCTTTGTCCAAACAGCCATTTAGTACCACATGTGGGGTACTGTTTTACTCAGGAGAAATTGCTTTTCAAATGATGTGGTGCTTTTCCCCTTTAGTCCTTGTGGAAATGAGAAAAAATTAGCTAAACCTAAATTTTCTTGAAAAAAAATAAAAAATTAGATTTTAACCCCTTAATGACCGGGCCTGTTTGGACCTTAATGACCAAGCCAGATTTGTTAAATCTGGTATGTCTGACTTTATCAGAGAATAAGGGCGGGTTCACACATGGCGGAATTTCACTTAAATTCCGCTGCGGACACTCCGCAGCGTTAATCCGCAGCGGAGCCGTTTCTCCATTGACTTTCACTTTAATTTAGCAGTGTTCGTTTACACGATGCGTACAATTCCGCTGCGGAGCATAGGCTGCGGAGCGGAATTTGGTGTCCGCAGCATGCTCTGTCTGTTGCGGAGCAGTGGCGGACTGGTTGCGGACTCATGGCGGAATTTCTCCATTGACTTCAATGGAGAGTCAAAATTCCGCAATGAAGTCCGCAGATCTTATGTGTGCTGCGGAGCGTATTGTTTTTACTACCATGACATTTCTTCATTCTGGCTGGACCTATGTATTTCTAGGTCTACAGCCAGACTGAGGAAGTCAATGGGGCTCCCGTAATGACGGGAGCGTTGCTAGGAGACGTCTGTAAATAGTCACTGTCCAGGGTGCTGAAAGAGTTACGCGATCGGCAGTAACTGTTTCTGCACCCGGGACAGTGACTACCGATCTCAATATACATGTATCTGTAAAAAAAAATATAAGTTCATACTTACCGAGAACTCCCTGCGTCTGTCTCCAGTCCGGCCTCCCAGGATGACGTTTCAGTGTAAGTGACGGCTGCAGCCAATCACAGGCCAAGCACAGGCTGCAGCGGTCACATGGACTGGAGCTTCATCCAGGGAGGTCGGGCCGGATGCCGAAAGAGGGACGCGTCACCAAGACAACGGGCGGTAAGTATGAATTTCTTTGACTTTCACTAGGGAAAGTGCTGTCCCTTCTCTCTATCCTGCACTGAATAGGGAGAAGAGAAGCACTTTTCCTGCAGTCCGCAGCGGCCAGTCCGCATCAATTTTCTGCACATTTTGTGCAGATCCGCTGCAGAATCTGCAACGCAGATTCTGTGCGGCATTGATGCGGACAGTTGCGGAGGAATTCCGCCATGTGTGGTCATGCCCTAACTCTGTGAAAGTTTTGAATATCCAAGTAATTCTGACATTGTTTTTTCGTCACATGTTGTTCTTTATTTTAGTGGTAAAAGTAGACTGATACGATTTGCGGAAATGAATAAAAAAATTGAAAAATTGAAGAAATTTTGTAAAAATTATCATTTTTCCCCTATTTTTAACTGCAATATGTCACATATGAACACACATACTGTACAATTTTTTTTTATTAAATATATATTTCCATCTCTTTACTCTATTTTGGCAGCACTTTTGAAAACCAAAAAAATAATTTTTGAGCAATTTAGAAGACTTACAAGTTTAGTAATAATTTTATCAATTTTGAAGTACATTTTGTTTTCCTGCACCAAGCCAGGTTTTCAGAGGCTCATAGGTGTCAGAATGGTGGAAACCCCCACAAGTGACCCCATTTTGAAAACTACACCCCTTAAGGTATTTATTAAGGGGTGTTGTAAGTATTTTTACTTCACGTTTTTTTTGTAAGAATTCATGCAAAGCAGGCGTAAAAAAATATAATTTCACTTTTTTCATAAAAGTATCACTTTGAAGACCGATTTCTTTGTAAAGCGACCATGAGAATGTAGAAACACACCCCAAAATCTATCACCCTGTTTCTCCTGTTTTCAAAAATGGTGTGTTGTTGTTTGGCATAGCAAGCAGGGTAGCCCGCTCTATGAATTATCAAGGCGTCACAAATAGGCTTCTACCTGGCTATACACGTTGTGCCTCATGACGTACACACTATCCCTCCATGTTTCACTCACTTGCACCCCATTATCCATTTATTTCTATTGAGGCACTTCATTTATTACTGCCCCCTATATTTCACTTATAGTATTACACTTGCACACACACTATTCATTTATTATTTCTTACTACACATCCCATGCACCACACACCACTCCCCTCAAGACTAGTGGGAGTGGCTATTATTATTTAAAGCACCTGCTCGCCCTTTCATCAGCATTTCTGGCCTGGCTGTGTCCATTTGTAAGTATGGCCTTTTTCGGTGTTTTTGTATATGTCCCTGTGTTTTTATCGGTTCGGTTTGTGCATCAGGAACGTTCTGTTCCAGTTTAGGATTTAGGGACTCGCAAGTCTGGGGATCCTTGTCGTGGATTGTGAGCTTGCGTCCTTTTGGCCAAAATGATTACCAATACCCCAGGTATTTTTCATTATTATGTATATTCGCTTCTCTTGGACACAGCCGGGTCTTTGATGCTGGGAGAGCATGGTGTGTTGTTGTTTGGCATAGCAAGCAGGGTAGCCCGCTCTATGAATTATCAAGGCGTCACAAATAGGCTTCTACCTGGCTATACACGTTGTGCCTCATGACGTACACACTATCCCTCCATGTTTCACTCACTTGCACCCCATTATCCATTTATTTCTATTGAGGCACTTCATTTATTACTGCCCCCTATATTTCACTTATAGTATTACACTTGCACACACACTATTCATTTATTATTTCTTACTACACATCCCATGCACCACACACCACTCCCCTCAAGACTAGTGGGAGTGGCTATTATTATTTAAAGCACCTGCTCGCCCTTTCATCAGCATTTCTGGCCTGGCTGTGTCCATTTGTAAGTATGGCCTTTTTCGGTGTTTTTGTATATGTCCCTGTGTTTTTATCGGTTCTGTTTGTGCATCAGGAACGTTCTGTTCCAGTTTAGGATTTAGGGACTCGCAAGTCTGGGGATCCTTGTCGTGGATTGCGAGCTTGCGTCCTTTTGGCCAAAATGATTACCAATACCCCAGGTATTTTTCATTATTATGTATATTCGCTTCTCTTGGACACAGCCGGGTCTTTGATGCTGGGAGAGCATGGTGTGTTGTTGTTTGGCATAGCAAGCAGGGTAGCCCGCTCTATGAATTATCAAGGCGTCACAAATAGGCTTCTACCTGGCTATACACGTTGTGCCTCATGACGTACACACTATCCCTCCATGTTTCACTCACTTGCACCCCATTATCCATTTATTTCTATTGAGGCACTTCATTTATTACTGCCCCCTATATTTCACTTATAGTATTACACTTGCACACACACTATTCATTTATTATTTCTTACTACACATCCCATGCACCACACACCACTCCCCTCAAGACTAGTGGGAGTGGCTATTATTATTTAAAGCACCTGCTTGCCCTTTCATCAGCATTTCTGGCCTGGCTGTGTCCATTTGTAAGTATGGCCTTTTTCGGTGTTTTTGTATATGTCCCTGTGTTTTTATCGGTTCTCTTTATTTTAGTGGTAAAAGTAGACTGATACGATTTGCGGAAATGAATAAAAAAATTGAAAAATTGAAGAAATTTTGTAAAAATTATCATTTTTCCCCTATTTTTAACTGCAATATGTCACATATGAACACACATACTGTACAATTTTTTTTTATTAAATATATATTTCCATCTCTTTACTCTATTTTGGCAGCACTTTTGAAAACCCAAAAAATAATTTTTGAGCAATTTAGAAGACTTACAAGTTTAGTAATAATTTTATCAATTTTGAAGTACATTTTGTTTTCCTGCACCAAGCCAGGTTTTCAGAGGCTCATAGGTGTCAGAATGGTGGAAACCCCCACAAGTGACCCCATTTTGAAAACTAAACCCCTTAAGGTATTTATTAAGGGGTGTTGTAAGTATTTTTACTTCACGTTTTTTTTGTAAGAATTCATGCAAAGCAGGCGTAAAAAAATATAATTTCACTTTTTTCATAAAAGTATCACTTTGAAGACCGATTTCTTTGTAAAGCGACCATGAGAATGTAGAAACACACCCCAAAATCTATCACACTGTTTCTCCTGTTTTCAAAAATGCCCCCATTGTGACCCTAATGCGTTGCCTGGACACACGGCAGGGCCCGAAAGGGAGGGAGCACCCAGATGCTTTCAGGACTCATATTTTGCTTGAAAATGTTTTAGGCCCCACTGTACATTTGGAGAGGTTTTGAGCTGCCAAAACAATAGAAACGCCTCATAAATTACCCCATTTATAAAACTAGACCCCTTAAGGTATTTATCTAGGGGTGTAGTAAGTATTTTGACCCCACAGTTTTTTGCTAAATTTAATACATAGCAGGTGAAAAAAAATAAAATTACACTTTTTTCATAAAAGTGTTAGTTTGGAGACCAATTTCCTTGTAAAGCGAACATGAAAATGAAGAAACACACCGCAAAATCTATCACCCGGTTTCTCCTGTTTTCAAAAATACTCCCATTGTTGCCCCAATCTGCTTATTAGACGTGTGGCTGGGCCAAAAAGAGAGGGAGCACCCTTTGGCTTTCAGGGCACAATTGAATAAATTCTAGGCCCCATATCATGCATTTAGAGGCATTGAGCTGCCTGAACAAAAAAAAAAAAACCACGCACAAATGAAAAACTAAACCCCTAAAGGTATTCATCTAGTGGTGTAGTGGGCATGCGGACCAAAACATTTTTAAAGGAGGAAATAATGGGTATTATTTCAGACACTATGGGTATATAATGTTTTCTTCAAATTCCTATTACGTTTCCACATGAAATAGAGGAGACGTGGTAGAAGGTTATTTTGTTAGAAATATGCCACATTAATAAATTTGTGCGGCATACAGAAGAGAAGTGAAGCCGTGTATTCATAACGGATACATGTTGCTATAGACGTATTTGCCTGTACTTATGACTATGTCTTGCTGAAGAAGCAGTTGGTGCCATTATGATGTCATTGTGGACAGAATTCTGTCCTAATATAAAATCAGTCAGAGAGAAAAAATAAACTGTACTGGAGTGACGGGCAATATCTTCAAATAAATGGAGGAAAATGTATCCAACTATGTTGCAAACTCCAGTCTGTTCTCTAGATGGAAGAACACCTTCAGGGCTGCCATGACAAGGTTTTTTTTTTTTTTCAGTGACTGGTTGTACAACGTCTCTTTGGCTCCATCAATCCTTATGAGGGATGAACGTGCCAAGTGACGCGGTACACCATGACAGGCACCTGCCCGGTAAAGTAGGAACCGCTATGTCCACAAAACAACCAATCACCTACAGAATATATAGAGGAGCAATGTCCAAAACCATCTATAGGAACAGTAAAGCATCACTAATCCCCAAAATGATGTCAGTATTTCCAGAAGAACTGTAACAAAGCCCAAGGTGTATTGATAAGGAACAGCTCGATTATTAGAGATCCTCCAAATAAAAAAAGATCATGCCCGTATCACGGTACAGAATTAGGAATGTAACAGCTGTATGTGGCAGGACATAGTCATAAGAACAGTCAAAATAAAAAAATTGTGGATGTGGGATTTTGTACTGGACAATTAATTCCAGCACTTGATCACCCACAAATAAATAAAAAAAATCATAAGGGGTAAAATTAGTTTCACAGTCTGAAAAAAATGTGCTCTACAACCTCTCCCACAAGAAATAATCCGTACTTGGAAAGCCCACAAACTAAAAAGAAAATATAAAAAAATTGACTCCCTAAAAAGACCCCCCAACCATTTTTTTGGGTGTTAAATGCTAGTAATTTGAAACCGTGTGAAAGGTTTCGAAACAGGGGTAGTTACAAAGGGGTGGTTTTGATGGACATATGGGGCAATAAAAGCGGGTATCCCTCCTCCTGCCATGCTTGCTACATACTCGAAATCTTCTTTGGGGATATTTTTGGGTCTCAGTGGAAGGAATAGGGTGTAAAAAGTGGCGCTCTGAAAGCCTGCGCACATCCTCAGATTCGCAGCATTGTGCAGGTATAGTGGACTCAAAAAGGAGATGCTCAATGACCTTCCCCTAAAATTAAAGAAAAGTGAGCGTTCCTTGGGCTTTTTTGAAAAGAACAAAACTGTTATAGGTAGCAACCTGGATGAGATAGATTGCTACCTTTTTGTACCAGGGCTTATTTTTGCGCTTCACCAGGTAAGGTTGAAGCACCTGGTCGGAAATGTCTACACCCCCCCATAAATTTGTTGTAGTCTGTTACACAGACAGGTTTCTGCTTTGCAGTGGTAGCCCCCCTCTCCGTAATTGCCACAGTGGTGTCCGTGTGTACGGTGGACAGCATGTAGACATCCTTCCTGTCGGTCCACTTCACTGCAAGTAATTCCTCACTTTCAAGGGCCATGGATGTTCCTTTTCCCAAACGCCTGGACACCAACTGTTGTGGGAATCCCACTCTGTTCTTCCGTACTGTCCCACAGGCCCCTGTATTTGCAGCATGGAGGGCTTTATAAAGGGGAGCACCAGTAAAAAAATTGTCTGTATAGACGTGGTACCCCTTGTGCAGAAATGGCTCCATTAGGTTCCACACAATTTTGCCAGAGGTGCCAATAGTTTCTGGGCAGCCTTGGGTATGAATTTGGCGGTCCCTGCCTTCAAATATTTTGAAACCGCAAGTGTAACCCGTTGTGCTCTCGCACACTTTGTACAATTTCACCCCATATCTGACTCGTTTGGAAGGCATGAATTGACGAAAGGAAAGACGGCCTTTGAAGCTCATGAGCGATTCATCTACAGACAAATTTTTGTCAGGGGTGTACAACTTTAAAAATAAATCACTTAGAAGGGTGATTAATGGCCTTAATTTATTAAGCCGATCATAGGCTGGGTCACTTTTTGGGGGGACTTGGGAATATCTGTAAAATACATGAATCGCATTAGGGCCTCATAGCGGTTTCTGGACATCACTGCTGCAAATACAGGGGTAGCGTGGACAGCACTAGGACCGGACAGATGTTTTTTTAACCAAACTCATATTGAGGGTAATGCCTAAATTTTTTTTTCATTCTGGGACACTTGTGGGGCTCTACATTCTTGAATATATAGACGCAGGCTTTTGCAGAACAAACTGCCTAGCATACAGATTAGTCTGCTGGACTATCAAATCTAGGACCGTATCACATATAAATAAATGAAAAAAATTATAGGGGGTAAAATTTTGGATGTCAACACTAATTCCTGGAGTCGCTTCAAATTGGGGTACTTGGGGGGAAAATGATAGTGCAGGATCCCACATTACGGGAGGGACTGCAACACTCGGCCCTGCACTTGACACCTCTACAGCGACTGACGTATCTACCACCATAGGACTACGGGGTTCAGTGGTAGAATTAGAATCATCACTGTCACTGTCGGGAACAAATTCTGAAGCGGTGTCTGTTTCGCTTTCAGAGGTGTCGGAACATAGCAAGGCGTAGGCTTGCTCCGCGCTGTACATTCGCTGAGACATATTTATACATATGTGTGTGTGTGTATATATATATATATATATATATATGTGTGTGTATATATATATATATATATATATATATATATATATATGCATATATGCCCTATAAGTCCTAACCCTAAAGTAAACCTAAAAACGACACAATTTTTTTTATTTTTTTTTATATAACAGACGTAAAAAAAATTTCAATTAAATAAAGCCCTAATGTAGTATTACGGCCCTAAACACTAACGCTAAACTATCCCTAACCCTAAAGTAACGATAAACTGGAACTAACCCTAAAGTAACGCTAAACTAGCACTAACGCTAATCTAGCACTAACGCTAATCTAGCACTAACGCTAATCTAGCACTGACACTAATATAGATTTTATATTTTATATATATACACTACCGTTCAAAAGTTTAGGGTCACTTAGAAATTTCCTTATTTTTGCAAGAAAAGCACAGTTTTTTTCAATGAAGATAACATTAAATAAATCAGAAATACACTCTATACATTGTTAATGTGCTAAATGACTATTCTAGCTGCAAACGGCTGGTTTTTAATGCAATATCTACATAGGTGTATAGAGGCCCTTTTCCAGCAACCATCACTCCAGTGTTCTAATGGTACATTGTGTTTGTTAACTGTGTTAGAAGGCTAATGGATGATTAGAAAACACTTGAAAACCCTTGTGCAATTATGTTAGCACCCCTGTAAACAGTTTTGCTGTTTAGAGGAGCTATAAAACTGACCTTCCTTTCAGCTAGTTGAGAATCTGAAGCATTACATTTGTGGGTTCGATTAAACTCTCAAAATGGCTAGAAAAAGAGAGCTTTCATGTGAAACTCGACAGTCTATTCTTGTTCTTAGAAATGAAGGGTATTCCATGCGAGAAATTGGCAAGAAACTGAAGATTTCCTACAACGGTGTGTACTACTCCCTTCAGAGGACGACACAAACAGGCTCTAACCAGAGTAGAAAGAGAAGTGGGAGGCCCCGCTGCAAAACTGAGCAACAAGACAAGTACATTAGAGTCTCTAGTTTGAGAAATAGACGCCCCACAGGTCTTCAACTGGCAGCTTCATTAAATAGTACCCGCAAAACGCCAGTGTCAACGTCTACAGTGAAGAGGCAACT
The DNA here is from genome assembly GCF_050947455.1 of Rhinoderma darwinii. Classification (NCBI taxonomy): domain Eukaryota; kingdom Metazoa; phylum Chordata; class Amphibia; order Anura; family Rhinodermatidae; genus Rhinoderma; species Rhinoderma darwinii. Next base: position 59,330,942 of record NC_134690.1, read on the forward strand.
CCGGGATGCTGGCCTTCAGGGCAGAGTGGCAAAGAAAAAGCCATATCTGAGACTGGCTAATAAAAGGAAAAGTATGGAAAAATATGGGCAAAAGCACACAGACATTGGACAGAGGAAGATTGGAAAAAAGTGTTATGGACAGACGAATCGAAGTTTGAGGTGTTTGGATCACAAAGAAGAACATTTGTGAGACGCGCAGAACAACTGAAAAGATGCTGGAAGAGTGCCTGATGCCATCTGCCAAGCATGGTGGAGGTAATGTGATGGTCTGGGGTTGCTTTGGTGCTGGTAAAGTGGGAGATTTGTACAAGGTAAAAGGGATTTTGAATAAGGAAGGCTATCACTCCATTTTGCAACGCCATGCCATACCCTGTGGACAGCGCTTGATTGGAGCCAATTTCATCCTACAACAGGACAATGACCCAAAGCACACCTCCAAATTATGCAAGAACTATTTAGGGAAGAAGCAGGCAGCTGGTATTCTATCTGTAATGGAGTGGCCAGCGCAGTCACCAGATCTCAACCCCAAAGAGCTGTTGTGGGAGCAGCTTTACCGTATGGTACGCAAGAAGTGCCCCTCAAGCCAATCCAACTTGTGGGAGGGGCTTTTGGAAACATGGGGTGAAATTTCTCCCGATTACCTCAGCAAATTAACAGCTAGAATGCCAAAGGTCTGCAATGCTGTAATTGCTGCAAATGGAGAATTCATTGACGAAAGCAAAGTTTGAAGGAGAAAATTATTATTTGAAATAAAAATCATTATTTATAACCTTGTCAATGTCTTGACTATATTTTCTAGTCATTTTGCAACTCATTTGATAAATATAAGTGTGAGTTTTCATGGAAAACACAAAATTGTCTGGGTGACCCCAAACTTTTGAACGGTAGTGTATATGTATATATTAGGATGATTTGTTTTTTCACTTTTTTTCTTCATAGAACAGGACGCAGACTGATCTCTGTCTCCTCTCAGAACAACTACAATGGGAGGAGAGAGAAACACAGCACATGTCCTGGCTGTGTTATAAAAATAACTGTCAGTGATCTCTGCGATAGGTTTTATCACAGAGATCACCTGATCAGGGACCAGTCACAACGGTCCCTGATTGTTGCTGTGCCAGCTGCAGAGGTAAGAAAGGCACTGCGCATGCGTGCGCCCCATTTTGGGGGGGGGGATCGGACAAGAGGGGCATCGGACGGGGGGGAATCGGACGGGGGGGATCGGACGTGGGAGGGGGTGGGGGACACTAATTACCCGTTCTCTCTCCTCTCTAAGGAGTTATTCCATGAGAGGAGAGAGAAATGGCAACGATCTGCCGCTTTACCGTGAACGCCGTGAAATAACGATTCACGGCGATCAAGTGACCAGAGACCACTTGTTATGGTCTCTGGTCGTTGCTCCGAACTCTCAGCTACCGCCGGTAGCTGAGAGAACGGAGCTCTGATCTTCAGTTTCGGCGCTACTTTAGACTAAAGCGATCACGTGAAAAGGCGTCGCCTTAGCCTAAAGCCCCTTAGTGACGAACGTAAAGAGGCGTATTGTTGGTCATTAAGGGGTTAATTTTCACGGCCTATTTCCAATAATTTCTGCAATAAACCTGTGGAGTAAATATATATATATATCTCAGACTGACACATTTTCAGTGGAAGGGTGCATTTTGCCAAGTTTGCCTTGGTTACCAAAGGAGCTTCTCACGCCCAAGTGTGCAGCCAGTCGATACAACTGTGGTGCCAAGTCAGATCTCTTCCATTTATGGTCTATTTTAGTAGAACTGGCCTTACATAATGTAACATCAACATTGATTGATGCAGCATCCTTTTGCTACTATACAATGAATTGGACCATCTCTGTGCCAATGACCTAGGTTTTAGAACAGAACCTTTTACAAACTTATTTTTATCATACGATTTATGTAACCAAGTGATCTCCGAACAGATCCTGAAGACCTCTACTTGCAGCACTGGTTTGTTTGTGTACAGCCACATGGAAGAAGCATGTCCAGACAGATCAATTTCGTGGATGAGATACATACATTGAAGCCTATGTACGCTTGTCGTTTAGGCATCTGCTGCATGTGTCTTCATGGAGATGTAAAAAAACAAACCTATGCTCCAAGTAGCATCCCCTGTGGTATTCTCCCAGGAACCCCTTTTGTAACATAACACATTATTTAATATATTATATAATGTGAATTCCTCACAAGTTGATAAAAATCTATAAGAAATTGTGGTCAAGAAAAAATGGAGTTAAAAAAAAAAATGGTAAAACTGTAGAAAATGTTTGTATCTCCTGCGATTTCTCAAACTCTTGTAACAGAAAACTCTAAAGAACACAAAAAAAGTTTTTGAAACATATACAGATGTAGCCATCTTTATCTTGAGACTTAACGCATTAAAAACTCAGTGGCAAGAAACTTTAACTTGACTTTTCAATGGTTTTGTTGTGTGATCTCAAGCTGCAGCAAGTTATCAGAGTCAAGATAAACTTGACTACTTCTGTAGATGCCAATACCTGTCAAGAATAAACAGAATTGCAACAGAAAAATATCTCATTGATCCTGAGGTCTCTTTGGTAGTGATGTCTCATTGATCTTCATGTCTCATTGGTGGTGATGTCTCAAGGTTCTTGATGTCTCATTGGTGGTGAAGGCTCATGTATCTTGATGTCTCATTGGTTGTGATGTCCCATTGATCTTCATGTCTCATTGGTTGTGATGTCTCATTGATCTTCATGTCTCATTGGTTGTGACGTCTCATTGGTCATATCTCATTTTATAATCTGCATCACCAGAACACCAGGGAAATGCAAGGTTAACTTTGGGTTTTTGGTAATCCTGAACTATATGAAATGGGAATTGACCCCTTAAAATTCTACTAGTTGGAGAACATGAATGTTTGTTGGAAAATATGTTTTGGTTAAATATTTTTAGCTAAAATAAATAAATCAAAAATATACACAGACGCACACACAATTCATGAATAAAATGCTGCTGCCTACAACAGCTTGGAATACAGCTTTCCACCATGACGGGCTCAGCCTCCATTTATCCAGTTGTTGCCTTTTTTTGTTCAAGTCTTTTTGAAATTGTTGAACTGCGCTCTCTTCCACCCTTTTTGCAGACGTCCTCCCTGTTGATCAGCTCTTTTGTAGCTTTTCTTCCTTAACAGGTGTTTTAATTGCTATTAAATTTGTGTCCTAAATATCTATTGCCAAAATCCTTCACCAAGGCCGAGAGTGAACCAACTGAACACAAAGAAAAGCTATTCAACAAGCCTCAGCAACCAGTGGGTTAATGTCCTTGTATTGTCACATTGTTATGGGACTTTAAAAAGTGAGTTTGCTAGCAGCTATATTCAGCACTTTTTTTCCCTTTGACTCCTTTGACAGGATGTGTCACTGGGGGGTACTTTATAGCATTGTGAAATCTCTCTCGTTTGCTTTCTCCTGCTGAATTAACATCAGGGGCCTCATTACACACCGACATAAATGTGACTGGCTTATTTCTATGTTAATTGCTCAATTACCCATAAATACAGTCAAAAATAAAAACGCCATAAAAGTAGTTTGGGGATATAACAATCAATAGTAATAAAACTTGAAGTTGAAGTCACCTATATGAATAAGATAAATTGAAAATTGTATTCATATTGATTGTGTTACATTCAGGTAAGGTTCCCAAATGGGTTTAAGGCCCCGTGATGGATTATATCCTACTGTACCTTGGGAAACGTAATTATTTTTCTATGTAGAAATTCCATAGAGTAGAGAAGTTTTTCTACTTAACCCCTTCCCGACATTTGACATATCCATACGCCGAAGTCGGGTAGGGGAAGTATGGAGCGGGCTCACGGAGTGAACGCGCTCCAAACGATGCCGGTGTCGGCTGTATGTTACAGCCGACACTTCAGAGTAACGAAATGCATCGCGCTCGAGCACAATCCCGCTCGTTTAACTCGTTAAATGCCGCGGTCAATAGCAACCGCAGCATTTAAATCATTAGAAAGAGGGGGGCGACCCTCAGTAACAGCTCATCGCGCCCCCCGCAACACAATTGTGGGGGGGGGGCGATGGTTGCTATGGCTGCCTGGGGGCCTTATGAAGGCCCCCTGGTCTGCCATCTTTGTGCTCCTATTAAGCCTTGCCTCCGGCAGGGCTTAATAGTTGCCTGTCAGAATCACGATATACTGCAATACATTAGTATTGCAGTATATCGTGCAAGCAATCTAACTATTGCTGGTTGAAGTCCCCTAGGGGGACTAATAAAAAAAAGTAAAAATGAGTAAAATAAAGAGTTTTTTTTATGTAAAAAAAAAAAAAATTTAAGTTAAAAAAAAAAAACCTTTTCCCATTTTCCCCCTAGAGCATAGTAAAAAAAATGAATAAATAAACATGATTGGTATCACCGAATCCGTAGAAATCTGAACTATTACAATATATCATTATTTAACCCGCACGGTGAACACCGTAAAAAAAAAAATTGTAAACGCCAGAATCTCTATTTTTTGGTCACCTAATCTCCCACAAAAAATGAAATAAAAAGTTATCAAAACATTGCATGTGGGGTACCATTAAAAACTACAGCTTATCCCACAAAAAATAAGCCCACATACCACTTAATCGACAAAAAAAGAAAAGAGTTATGGCTCTCGAAATTTGGCGACACAAAATAAATTTTCTTTTTTACACTTTGGTTTTTACTTGTAAAAGTAGTAAAATATAGAAAAAACTATATATATTTGGTATTGTTGTAATCGTATTGACCTACATAATAAAGTTAACCCCTTGAGTACCCAGCTCATTTTGGCCTTGAGGACCAGACCCATTTTTTCAAATCTGACATGTATCACTTTATGTGGTAATAACTCCGGAATGCTTTTACCTATCCAATTGATTCTGAGATTGTTTTCTCGTGACATATTGTACTTTAGTTTAGTGCAAAAATTTGGTCGATAAATTCATTGCTTATTTGTGAAAAACACCAACATTTAGCAAAAATATGAAGAAATTATGATTTTTCCAATTTTAAATGCATCTGCTTGTAAAACAGATGGTAATACCACACAAAATAGTTACCAATTAACATCTCCCATATGTCTACTTTATGTTTGCATTGTTTTTTGAACATCCTTTTATTTTTCTATGACCTCACAAGGCTTAGAACTTTAGCAGCAATTTCTCATATTTTTAAGAAAATTTCAAAAAGCGATTTTTTCAGGGACGAGTTCAGTTCTGAAGTGGTTTTGAGTGCCCTATATATTAGAAACCCCCATAAAACACCCCATTTTGAAAACTGCACCCCTCAAAGTATCCAAAACAGCATTCAGAAAGTGTTTCAACCCTTTAGGCGTTTTACAGGAATTGAAGGAAAGTAGAGCTGAAATTTTCTATTTTCATTTTTTTTTACAAAATTCATATGTAATAAATTTTCTTCTGTACCACAGAAGGTTTTACCTGAGAAACGCAACTCAATATTTATTGCCCAGATTCTGCAGTTTTTAGAAATATCCCACATGTGGCCCTAGTGCGCTAATGGACTGAAACACAGGCCTCAGAAGCAAAGGAGCACCTCTTGGATTTTGGGGCCTCCTTTTTTCAGAATATATTTTAGGCACCATGTCAGGTTTGAAGAGGTCTTGTGGTGCCGAAACAGTGGAAACCCCCAAAAGTGACCCCCATTTTTTAAACTACACCCCTCAGGGAATTTATCTAGGGGTATAGTTAGCCTTTTGACCCCACAGGTATTTTGCTATATTTTCTGGAGTTAGTCTGTGAAAATGAAAATCTACTTTTTTTCTGGAAAAACGTAAAAATTTCTAATTTTTGCAAGAAATAAAGGAGAGAAAGCACCCCAACATTTGTAAAGCAATTTCTCGCGATTACGGAAATACCCCATATGTGGTAATAAACTGCTGTTTGGACCCACAGCAGGGCTCAGAATGGAAGGACCCCCATTTGGATTTTGGAGCTCTGATTTTACTGAAATGGTTTTCAGTGACGTGTCACGTTTGCAATGCCCTGGAGGGACCTAAACAGTGGAATCCCCCCAAAAGTGACCCCATTTTGGAAACTATACCCCTCAAGGAATTTTTCTAGTGGTATAGTTATCATTTTGACCCCACAGGTTTTTTGTTGAATTTATTGGAATTAGTCTGTGAAGATTAAAAGAGACTTTTTTTTGGAAAAATGACAGAATTTTCTAATTTTTGTAAGGAATAAAGGAGAAAAAGCACCTCAAAATTTGTAAAGCAATTTCTCCTGATTACGGAAATACCCCATTATGTGGTAATAAACTGCTGTTTGGACCCATGGCAGGGCTCAGAAGGGACGGAGCACCATTTGGATTTTGCAGCTCAGATTTTGCTGAATTGGTTTCTGGGGGCCATGTCGCATTTGCAGAGTCCCTGAAGTACCAGTACAGTAGAAATTCCCCAGATGTGATCCCAATTTGGAGACTATACCCCTGAAAGAATTAAATTAGAGGTGTAGTGAGCATTTTGAGCCCTCAGGTGTTTTATAGATTTTATTAGAATTGGTCCGTGAAAATGAAAACATTTTTTTTTTCCAATAACCTGTAGCTTTAGCTCAGAATTTTTCATTTCCACAAGGAATACAGGAGAAAAGACACCCCAAAATGTGTTACACAATTTCTCCTGATTACGGAAATACCCCATATGAGGTTGTAAATGGCTATTTGGACATACGGCAAGAGTCTAAACGGAAAAAGTGCAATTTCGTTTTTGGAGTGGAGATTTTACAAAATTTGTTTTTGACGCCAAGTTGCATTGCGCTGAGGTACCAGTACAGTGAAAACTCCCGAGAAGTGACCCCATTTAGGAAACTACACCCCTCGAGGAATTCATCTAGAAGTGTAGTGAGCATTTTGACCCCCAAAGGTTTTGCAGAAATTAGTGCACAGTGGATGTTGCAGATTGAAAATTGACATTTTCCACATATATGCTATTTCAGTGCCCAATGCGTTGGGCCCAGCTTGTACCACTGGAGACATACGCCCCATAAATTGTTAAGCGGTTCTCCAGAGTACGGTAATACCCCATATGTGGTCATAAACCGCTGTTTGGGCACACTGCCAGGCCCAGAAGGAGCGCCATTTGGCTTTTGGAGCGCAGATTTTGCTTGGTAGTAGTTTTGTTTAGTGTTTTACTTGTGTTTCAGTTTATAATGTGGGGGCATATGTAATCTGTGCGGAGTACATACATTTTTTGCGTGACACACTGTCGTTTTTATTGGTACCATGTTTGGCTACGCGCGACTTTTTGATCACTTTTTTATTCCATTTTTTGGAAACAACGTGACCAAAAAAGGAAATTCTGCCATTGTTTTTTATGGTATTTTTTTTACGTTGTTCACCGTGCGGGATAAATAATATGATATTTTTTTAAGTCAGGCCGATATGAACGCGGCAATACCTATTATGTCTAGTTTTTGTCTTTTTTTTCATTTTTTTTCTAATTATAAAGGGCTTGGTCAGGGAAACAAGGCGATTATTGTTTTTATTACGTAAAACTTGTATTTATTTATTTATCTAAAACTTTTTTTTTACTTTTTTTTCACTTTTTATTTTACACATACTAGGGGACTGGAAGATCTGATCTTCTGATCCCCTGCACAATACACTGCACTACTTCTGTATGTACTGATGTAGTGCAGTGTATTGTAACTGTCACTTTACAACTGACAGTTGAGCCTATTACGTCCTGCCTTGGGCAGGACCTAATAGGCTCCCGTACCTGGCAACCAGAAAGCCGTTGCTAGGCTTCCTGGTTGCCATTGCAACCATCAGAACCCCGCGATTTTTCGCGGGGGGGGGGGGCAATGGGGTGCAGAGGGAGCCCCCTCCCTCTGTATCAATCACTTAAATGCCGCTGTCGCTATTGACAGCGGCATTTAAGGGGTTAAACTACAGCGATCGGAGAGGACAGTGATCGCTGTAGTTGCAGTGGGATGTCGGCTGTATATTACAGCCGACATCCGATGAAGATGGAGCGAGCACAGCTCCTGTGCCCGCTTCATCCTCAGGGCGTTACTATACGCCCATTTTCGGGAAGGGGTTAATAAAAATAGTGTTTTGTTTTTTTACACCGCTTTCTCTGATCTCCTCACGTATCTCACAGAAGTGAGGAGATCAGAGAAAGTGACAGGAGCTTTCTCCTGCAGACGACGTCACAGACGGTCACAGTCACAGTCTTCAGTCACGTCACAGTCTTCAGAGACTGACCAATCACAGCAATCGCCGGCATTGGGGACTGCTAATTGGTCCCCAGGTGGTAGCAGAGACGGTTAGCTGTCAATGACAGCTGCCGCCGCTGTTCTGTCACTATGTGATTTCACATAGTGACAGTTTATTCCTGCGCCGTAATAGTATGTCGAAGGTATGCTGGAATAAGCGGCCAGCGACGTACTATTACGTCGAAGGTACGCAAGGGGTTAACATGTTTTAATTGCACAGTGAATTCCGTAAAAACGACGTGCAAAAAGCAATGGAGGAATCACTGTTTTTTTCATTTTCTACCCCACAAATAATTTTTTTCCCATTTCCTAGTACATTATATGGTACAATAAATGATGTTACAAAAAACTACAACTCGTCCCGCAAAAATCAAGCCCTCATAGAACTATATAGACGGAAAAATAAAAAAATTATGGCTTTTGGAATGCGCGGAGGAAAAAACAAAACTGAAAATCTGAAAAAGGGCTGCGGTGGGAAGGGGTTAAGATGTTAATATCCTTTAAAATGTATTGAGTCATAGGATACCCGACCAGTATCAAATATACTCCAATCTGAATATATTTTCTCATCTTGTTTATGATAAAGTCATATCTTTTATCTTTCCAGATCCAACTTTTGTTAGATCTGAAAAGATCATAAAAAAATATTGTATATTGGCCAAAATGCTAAAAACATAAGACTGCAAGGACACATTACCAACCTTACCTGCCCAGGACCTTACACCATTACTTAACTTATAATAAAACGCAGACACAACTCGGCATACACACAACTCGGCATGAAGACATCTTTATCTCCTTTCTCCTCTTCCTGTAATGCCGATTCTCGCTGTACTCCATCAGGCATGTAGGGTTCTAAATCTGCCTTCATAGCCGTAATGTCTGCCAAGGAGGGGAACTGAGAAACCTGGCGCAAGCAAATCTGCCTTATCCCCTTCCAAGGATTTTTGCCGCAGTCCCACGCCACCTATGGAGCGAACATAGCGCGACACCCGCACATTCAGCAGCCCGCGTCTGTCCAATGCCGCCATGTTCCTGGCACCCCGCAAAACTGTACGCGCCACGATTTCGGACCATACCACTACACAACGTGAAAACAGCTGCTGGAAACGCGCTAAATCGGTCCGAATTAATGACAATAATTTGAGGGTAGAGAAGGGAGGGGAAGCTAGAGAAGGAATATAAAAACCATAAGGGTATGTTCACACGATTAACAAAATACGTCCTTAAATTACGGAGCTGTTTTCAGAAAAACAGCCTCTGAATTTGAGGCATTTTCGAGGCGTATTTCCGAACGTTTTTCATGTTGAGGCGTAATTTGGGGCGTTTTTTCATGCGTAATTGAGTTGGTTTCCAAGCCGTTTTAGAGACTTTTTCTGGTGTTTTTTTGAGGCGTTTACAAGCGTTTTTTGAGGCGTTTACAGGCGTTTTAAGAACCAGCCCACTAGGGGCTATATTTCTGGCACAGGCGTACAAAAACCCTCGGCAAAACTTGCAATTTCCCTTTTTTCCAAACCACTGGTTACTGAGGGAATTCTGCATTCAAAATTAGTTCTGAGAGTACAGCAGGCCCATCCCAGCAGGAGCAGCAGGGACAACATGTGGTGCAAAGGCGCATCAAAGTTCGCGAACGCCACATGACCGCCCTGATGCAAATCGTCCACAATGTCATTCGACGGAAAATAATTTGTGAAGTATGTTTCTACATTTATGGATTATGTTGTCAATGTTGTTTGTATTTTTTGGGATGAACCTTATAATGGACATTTGGTCACACTTGATGTTTCACAGGAGCATGAAAGGGCCCAGAGGTATTGGGTGCACCCCATTAATATTCTCCGGAATGAAAGGGGACACATTGGCCAAATTTATCAGGAATTAAGACGGTGAGTTTTTGTGTGGTTGCTTGAAGCTAACGTACCTTGATGATATTTCTTCTCGTTGTAATGTGTACTTTAGCAGATATTGTGGGAATTTCTCTGGCACTGTGTGTTGCATCAGCCTACAAATATTGCATCACACAGTGTTTTTTAGTTTCTCCTGTCAAATGTGTAAAAAATGAGCCTTAATTTGTTGCCTTACAACTGTGTTGGTTCTAACCTTTTTTTTCTGTGTGTAACCCAAATTTCCGCAAAGCACCGTTAATTTCACAATACATATTCAAGTTTGAAATTGGGGTTACATTGTGTTCTTTTTGGAACCATTCATGTATGTATGTTGCACATGATATGTTATTTCATTTGGCCTTGATTGGCCCTTTTTTAGACAAGATTTGTTCTGTAACTTTAGACCTTTTGGGTCTGTGTATTTGTTATAATGTGTATGTCTCTACAGGTACCCCACGAATTTTTATTATTTTTGTCGGATGACAATACCGGCATTTGACGCTTTGGAGGAGATTCTGTTTTAACCATCTGAGGAGGCAGGATACCGTTATGCGGACGGCCATTAGTCCTGTGGAGAGGCTGCTGATCACGTTGCGGTGTGTTAGGATTTCTTTAAACACTTTCTTAAAACATTTTACGGTATGGTGGATGTAAATCTAATGCTAAGTCATGTATGGTTTTCCAATATGAATGTCCAAGTTATGCTGGTGTTCCATTATGATTACTTGTTACTAATTGCTTATTTCTTTTCTTTACAGATTTCTTGCAACAGGGGAGAGTTATTCATCCCTGCACCTGCAATTCCGGGTTGGGAAATCAACTATTTCTGGAATTGTCAGGGGCACATGCCAGGTGATCTGGCAGTATTTGCAGCCCATCGCAATGCGCAGTCCGACTCGGGAGATTTGCTTGCAGGTGGCAGCAGGCTTTCAATCTGTGGCCCATTTCCAAAATTGCATAGGCGCCGTCGACGGTAAGCACGTACACTACCGTTCAAAAGTTTAGGGTCACTTAGAAATTTCCTTATTTTTGAAAGAAAAGCACAGTTTTTTTCAATGAAGATAACATTAAATTAATCAGAAATACACTCTATACATTGTTAATGTGCTAAATGACTATTCTAGCTGCAAATGTCTGGTTTTTAATGCAATATCTACATAGGTGTATAGAGGCCCATTTCCAGCAACCATCACTCCAGTGTTCTAATGGTACATTGTGTTTGCTAACTGTGTTAGAAGGCTAATGGATGATTAAAAAACCCTTGAAAAACCTTGTGCAATTATGATAGCACCGCTGTAAACAGTTTTGCTGTTTAGTGGAGCTTAAAACTGACCTTCCTTTGAGCTAGTTGAGAATCTGGAGCATAACATTTGTGGGTTCGATTAAACTCTCAAAATGGCTAGAAAAAGAGAGCTTTCATGTGAAACTTGACAGTCTATTCTTGTTCTTATAAATGAAGGAAATTCCATGCGAGAAATTGCCAAGAAACTGAAGATTTCCTAGAATGGTGTCCCTTCAGAGGACAGCACACACAGACTCTAACCAGAGTAGAAAGAGAAGTGGGAGGCCCCGCTGCACAACTGAGCAACAAGACAAGTACATTAGGGTCTCTAGTTTGAGAAATAGACGCCTCACAGGTCCTCAACTGGCAGCTTCATTAAATAGTACCCGCAAAACGTCAGTGTCAACGTCTACAGTGAAGAGGCGACTCCGGGATGCTGGCCTTCAGGGCAGAGTGGCAAAGAAAAAGCCATATCTGAGACTGGCTAATAAAAAGAAAAGATTAATATGGGCAAAAGCACACTGACATTGGACAGAGGAAGATTGGAAAAAAGTGTTATGGACAGACGAATCGAAGTTTGAGGTGTTTGGATCACACAGAAGAACATTTGTGAGACGCAGAACAACTGAAAAGATGCTGGAAGAGTGCCTGACGCCATCTGTCAAGCATGGTGGAGGTAATGTGATGGTCTGGGGTTGCTTTGGTGCTGGTAAAGTGGGAGATTTGTACAAGGTAAAAGGGATTTTGAATAAGGAAGGCTATCACTCCATTTTGCAATGTCATGCCTTACCCTATGGACAGCGCTTGATTGGAGCCAATTTCATCCTACAACAGGACAATGACCCAAAGCACACCTCCAAATTATGCAATAACTATTTAGGGAAGAAGCAGGCAGCTGGTATTCTATCTGTAATGGAGTGGCCAGCACAGTCACCAGATCTCAACCCCATAGAGCAGTTGTGGGAGCAGCTTGACCGTATGGTACGCAAGAAGTGCCCATCATGCCAATCCAACTTGTGGGAGGGCCTTCTGGAAGCATGGGGTGAATTTTTTCCCGATTACCTCAGCAAATTAACAGCTAGAATGCCAAAGGTCTGCAATGCTGTAATTGCTGCAAATGCAGCATTCTTTGACGAAAGCAAAGTTTGAAGGAGAAAATTATTATTTCAAATAAAAATCATTATTTCTAACCTTGTCAATGTCTTGACTATATTTTCTAGTCATTTTGCAACTCATTTGATAAATATAAGTGTGAGTTTTCATGGAAGACACAAAATTGTCTGGGTGACCCCAAACTTTTGAACGGTAGTGTACGTGTGTAGCAGCCACCGCGGTCAGTATCACATTACTTCAACTACAAGAAGTATTTTTCTATGGTCCTGATGGTGGTGGCTGATGCTTCTTACAAGTTTGTTGCTTTTGACGTCGGCGCATATGGAAGCACTGGTGACTCCCGGGTGCTACTGACTTCGGATTTAGGGAAGCAAATCCTGCTAGATCAGGTAACTCTACCTCCACCCCAACCTCTTCCGGGTACCACGCACCCAGTCCCCTTTGTGATGGTATCGGACGAGGCTTTTCCACTGATGCCCAACCTGCTGCGCCCATACCCACGGAGGAGACTAGATGCCCGGAGGAGAGTCTTCAATGAGAGGCTGAGCCGGGCACGACGCTTCGTTGAGTGCACCTTTGGGATCATGGTTAGTAAGTGGAGGGTCTTCACCTGTGCCCTTCAGTTGGATGCCTCCACAGTTGATGGGGTCATTAAAGCTGCCTGTGTTCTCCACAACTATGATAGGGATCACGAGCGAGCTGACGTGGAGGTGGAGACACAGACAGCTTTCCGTGACCCCACATCAACTGGGGCTTAGGAAGACCATCCAACCATGGAGTACAGGTGAGAGATGCCTTCACGGACTACTTCATGAGTCCTGAAGGTGCCGTCCCCCAGCAGGATTCCAGCCACAGTGTTCAGCAGCCGATCCAGGACTAGGCCCTAGTGTTTTTTGTTTGTTTGTAGTAGTAAATTTTGGCTGCAATGCAAAATGTAGATCCTTCCCTCCTTTGTATCCACTATGTGTTGCATATATTTTCCATGTCTTCTGTTGGTGTGAAACCGAATACATTTGTTATCTTTACTTTGTACATTTCAACACAAATCCAAAAAATATATTCAGACCCCAAATGTATGTGTTGTGTCAATTTTTTCTTGGACGTTTCTTTGTTGTGTTTCTTCTTGGGTCCCTTTTTTGATTTGAAAAAACATGTGACATGTTTCATAACGTAAAATATTTTTATTCTGTACATCAGACAAAAAAAGTGCCAGAATATAAAGGTAACACTTTACCACAACCACCATCACAATCTTCGTTTTAAACAGCAGGGATTTTGGGTGTAAATGTAATAAACAATTTCTAATAACATATTCCCATAACCTCCACCCAGACAAAAGGACAATAGCATGTGGGTAAATCGCGGAGGAGAATCATAGGTTGAGGCAGGGGGATAAGTTGGCGGGTAACTTGGCTGATAACCAGTGGTGGTGTATTGGGAGGGTGGGTAAGAGTAGAAGGATTGGACAAACTGGGAACCAGCAGAGGGATTGGAATGGGAGGGCGGGGGGTTTAGGGCCCGGTCTGGGTGGAGGCATTTAGCCATCTTTGGCTGTGGGGCATGTGTGAACGAGCCTCCCTCAGGCCCGCGGCCGTATTAAGGTTCCCTATTAATACCTCAACGGGGGGCATGTTGACAGCAAACTCGAAGACTGCCACCGCGGCCTGAACATACGTGATGACGTTCTGGGCTACTTGGGGTAGCAGACGACGGCAACGAGATGCGATGCCATAGCCAAAGAAATCAAATTCATCATCGCCGTCGACCCTCCGGATAAAGGACCTGGCGTCTGACTCTACCTCGAGTTGCCTGTCCATTGTCCGGAGGGTTCTTCGAGTTCGCTGTCGGGTCGAAGGTGTCCGGGTGGGGGAGCCAGACATGTTGAGGTTGGCACTGGCAAAGGGGCAGCAGCAGGTGCTTGCGCTCTTTCCCCGGCTCCCTCTGCTGCTGTGCCCACCCATGAAAGTCCAGCCTCATCCTCAGAGTGCCCCTCCGCTTCTCCAGTTGCTTGATGTGAGGTCGATGGAGTGGGTTCCCTCTCTCTCTGGTGCAGTTCCATGGGTGATGCTACGTTTCCAGCGGATCTAGGGGAAAGTACAAAAAGAATATGATGGCTGTTATGACCACTATTGACATGTTTATTTGAGTGTGAACAATTTGACACCAACACCATAAGCCAAAACACACATATGATATGAAACACATTCCTTAAACAAACACCTAGGGGAGAAGTACCTGCAAATTCTACTTTGCTAGCATGACAACTTGCATTACGAATGTAGTGGCCCAATAAATATTTGTTTGAATGGTTAGCAAAAGGAAATCCTCTGCTCCTTCATGAGACTGCCAGGGCTGTGGTACAATGTAAACAGGGGGAACAGCTGGTTTTTTGAATCACGTCAATGCGTAGGTTACAGTGAGCATGCCATTTAGAGGATGACATGAGCATGTATGCTCTCTAAAATGTAGCAAGATATCTCTATATCTCCACACACACCCACATTGCATGTTAGGAAGACGCAGTTCCAAGGTCGTCATCATGAAGAAACCATAAAAGGACAAACAACAGTTGTCTTAGGGATTTGAAAGTCCACATTCCTAAATGGTTTGGGATTATTTAACATGACAGATATGACAACAATACGTATTCTGTAAAGGTATGCCTACAAATGACCAGCATGGCTTCATAGTGAATTTTCAGCCCTTGCTAAGGAAATGTACCCAAACTTACTGGCGTAGTGCCCTGTTGGGCAGGTGGAACAGCAGCTGTTGATGGTACGGACACTGCGTGCCTTGTGAGGGAGAGGACCCACTCCTCTCAGCCTTTCGAAGATGCCTTTGGAAGCGATCCCGGACACTATTCCACCGATTCTGAAGGTCTTTTTCTGTGAAATAATATAAAAACAAACACTCAATACCAAAACATGATAGTATACCTTTCTGGAAGTGGCACTTGATTTGGGTGTTTGTTTTGAAACACAAATGTGCCAGAAACAACACACTGCTAAGATGTGTGTGTATGCATGTACATTTTGGTTGCTCCTCAAAGGCGTCCCAGACTGTCATCACTAAAACATTGCTTGGCAGATACACACCATTTGCCGTTCAAATGACGCAACATCATTAATGTTTAATAACCTATGTGTACATATTATCAACACTCACCAATTTCCCTGTGCTCCAAACACACAACAAACAAATGCACATCATCACTTAACAAAATCACAAACATAGAGTTGACATTTGTGACAAACTTTAACACACCACAAACTTGTCCCAAATATGCAGGCAAAAGTCCCCAAAAAATGTACATACAGAGTTAACCAAAGGGAATCCAGGTATAGAGTTTTGAAATACATACAATCACCACATTAAAACACAGAGTGTAAAATTAATATCTGGTGCACATACGTCGTGAGGTCTGAGTGTGCAAAATGGCATCTGTAGATATTGCAAACAAAATGCATGCTTCCAAAGCCTTACTAACATTGTATACATTGCATTGTGGCAGGTAAATTGGAATAACGTCTAGGAATACACGCACATTTAAGGAACACATGTGCTAACATTAATAAAAGTGGCTAGACACATGTTTGCACTGGTATACTGTCTGCAGTTTTACCCAAACAGTTTTAGCCCTAAAAACATGGATACCCAAAAACAAACTGCGTTATTGCTTTAATGTGGTCCTTACCTATGTTATCAGTGCATCCCCTTCGATATGCATCCTATTGTACACTCTGGGTGGCATGTTGAAGGTCCTGATTTTTCCCTTTTGAAACACCTTGCTTCATCCCTAAACTGGCCTTTCAAAATGGCTGGTTTGGCAACACCCCTTGGGGGAGTGTTGGCCATGTTTCAGGCGTATTTCGAGGCGTAACTTGAGGCGTAAACACCTCAAATTACGCTCCAATTGTGTGCCAAATGCCTGGAAACAATTTTTTGCAACTCCTATTGACTTCAATGGGATTTCGCTCCGTAAAATACGCCTGAAGAAGTGCCCTGCACTTCTTTTTACGAACCGTAATTTTACGCGCCGTAATTTCTGAACGACGCGTAAAATTATGCCTCGTGGGAACAGTACACCGTAAAACCCATTGAAAGCAATAGGCAGATGTTTGTTGGCATATTGGAGCAGGTTTTTCAGGCGTAATTCGAGGCGTAAAATGACTGAATTACGTCTGAAAATAGGTCGTGTGAACATACCCTAACAGTAATTTTATCAACTATAAACCAAATCTGGCCTAACATAAGACTTATAGCTATTGGAGCTCCATCTACCCAACCGCATAATAGCCTCTGAATCTAAACCTAAGGCATCTGCTTCAGTGGCAGCGCCAATACGGAAGGAATGAGTACCAAATCCGCTAGGTGGCAGCCCCAGGTGTCTTAAACTAGCCTTAAAAACTGCTTCAAATTGAAAACGTGACAAAGGAGAACCGTTTTAGTGTATCAAAAATTGTGATCCAGCCGCCCGAACCAACAAAAAATGTTTAACCATTGTCACAGGACAATACGGGCCCCCAACATTCCCTACAGTCTACCAGGAACCTCTCACAGATAGGTCGGTCTTAGATCGTCTGACACAAACCCGAAGGGAATCACCCAAAACCACAACGTCAGGCCCAGAAAGTCCACCTTGTTTGTTTACACTACGCGGAATTAACTCACTAACTCGCAACACTGAAAAGAAAGCCAACGAGAACGCCGTGCCAAGCAAAGAAAATTCATACGCATCCCGCCAAACGTAACGCAAATTAGATAAAATCCGGCTCAGCAGTGCAAAAGATACTGGCCGTCTCGTATCGCGGGGAAACCACCTCCTTCTTCCAACCGTTCAGCATCTGCCTAACTACAAACTCTTTTGGAACATCCCTAATTCCCCACAATTTTAACATAAAGGCCACCCCTGCTAAATGTTTACTTTCCGTGGCCGCACTACAACCTTCCTGATGCAATCTGACCAAAAAATTGAGGGTAACATCAAGGTGACAATGATCTTGCGATGGAAAATTACGCCCCGCAGATTCCAACCACCGATCCCACGCTCTGCATTGACTCCTCCAAGTCGCTGGTACTACCGAACCCCTCAATATACTCAGAAGTTCTCCTCGATCAGGGCCCATATGTTAATAGGGGGGAACTCCCCTTCTGCCAAAGCTGCCGGGTGCAATTCCCGAAACAAGGACATCTGCGAACGAGACAAAGCATCGGCCATCACATTACAAACCCCGGGAACATGTTTCGCACTAAACCATACGTTCAGTTGCAAACATCTCAAGACCAAGAAATGTAATAATGCTAGCACAGGTAAGGAACTAGACGACAAACCATTCACTGCATGCACAACAGCCATATTATCAGTCCAAAATATAATCCGCTTATTTACCACCCAATGTCCCCACAAATCTATAGCTACTATGATTGGAAACAACTCTAACAACGCCAAATTACGTACTAACCCCAAATGACTCCAATGAGAGGGCCAAGGGGATCTACACCAACACTGGCCCAAAATTGCTCCAAACCCATTCCTCCCAGCCGCATCAGTGAACAGTTGTAAATCAACACTTGACACCTCAGGCTCCAGACAAACTGCCCGCCCATTGAACGAATTCAAAAAAGATTGCCACACAAGCAAATCCTTCTTCATGCAAGATGTTACCCGAATAAAATGATCCGGTCCCTGTATTCCCCTAGATGCCAATGACAAACGCCGAGAAAAAACACGACCCATGGGAATAATACGACAGGCAAAAAAAAACAATAAGCCCAACAACGACTGTAACTGCTTCAACATCACTTTTTTGGACCCCATTACCTGGTCGATTTGGGACACCAAACTCGCCAACTTATCATCGGGCAAACGAAAAATCATCTGTACGGTATCTAATTCAATACCCAAAAAGGACAAAACAGTCACCGGGCCTTCAGTCTTTTCTTCTGAAATGGGTACCCCAAAACGAGCCATCATCTGGCGAAAAACCCGCAGCAACGCACTGCACAAACCAAATCCCTTAGGGCCTACAAACAGGAAATCATCCAAATAATGAATGACCGATGAAAACCCAGACTCAAAACAAACTACACATTGCAAAAATGAACCAAACATTTCCAAATAACTGCATGATATAGAACATCCCATGGAAAGGCACATGTCGACATAAAAGGAACCGTCTAAACAACAACCTAGCAAGTGAAAACATTCCGGATGAACCGGCAACAAACGGAACGCAGCCTTGATATCAGACTTTGCTAAGAGCGCGCCCTGGCCTGCTGCATGCACTAACCTAACCGCAACATCAAAAGAAGTGTATGAAACCGCCGCATCCTCCCTGGAGATCCCATCGTTGACCGATCCCCCACGGGGAAAAGAAAGGTGATGAATAAGCCTAAACTTCCCTCGCTCATCTTTTTAGGAACCAGGCCAAAGGGGGAGACCCTCAGATTAGGATAAGGTTCCCTGAATGTACCAGCCATTCTCCCCAACTCAACTTCCTCTGCTAATTTTATACGCGCGACGTCAACGTTCTCATTGATCAACTTCAAATTGTCGACCAATAACAAGGTTGAGGAATACTCAATCGGAATAACAAAACCATGTGAAAAACCACTAGTGAGCACCTCTGCTTCCCGCCTCCTGTGGTAACGCTCTAACCACGGCCCCATCTCGAGAACACTCACCGGTGTTCTCCGTTGCACCGAAAGAAGGTGCCTTGGTAGGCTGCTTACGTCTCCGGAAACACCTGAGCGCCGACTGAGCGCCCACACAGACGAAGCATTCATGTCGGAATTTGCACGTGGCAAAGAGCCGACAATGACCCTCATTGTAGAGCCAACAAGCTCCTGTGGGTCGAGCAGCTGCATCTCCGGGGATGGGTCCCGGAGCCGCGACCTCACTAGGAAAGGGGCGAGGCTGTCTACTACCTTGCGCTAAAGTGAACTGCAACCAAACATCAGTTGCCTTTGACGCCCAACTAATATCAGACGACAAAGCCAAGCGATGATGAAATTCCTCATCGTAGCGCCACCAGGCTGCGCCACCGTGCAACCTGTGGGCGCTGAAAATCGTTTCAAAATATACAAATAATTCCTCCCCCTTTTCAGGCTAGCGCTGGCAAATTCCATGAGCCAGGGTAGAATAACCCTGCACCCAGTTGCCAAAAGTCTTTGCATCCCTAACCTTATTGTCCGAACCTCTCTCAAATACACGCTCCTTATCGACAGTCACCTGCTCAATGAAAACCAAAGGCCAAATATCCACAAATTCATTTTTCCAAATTTTTTCTTTGGTCTCCGCTGACAAATGAGTCCCGAGAGGAGTGACCCCACAGAACAAAGAATCCCTAAACGTCAAACTCGACAAATTAGCCTCTCTCTCAGATGGGGGCTTGGCCCCCCCTGGTGGAACAGAGGGAACTGACACTCCCTCATTTACACCTAGACCAGCCACCACGGCTTTTAAAACAGAAATCAAATCATCACCAGATAACACCGATTTTTTACGCCATGCGTCACCACATGCCGACTCACCATTCCCAGAGGTCCCGCCGAGTCCAAAGAGTAATTCCCACACTTGCAGAGGCACCGGAACCACGGCCTGAACCTCACCGACCAAACCGGCAGGAGAAACAACCTGGGACAGCTGATCACACACTGCAGACAAGTGATGCGCCTCCCGACGTCGACTGCGTCTCTGCATCCGTGACGATTGTCGCGAAGAACCCCGATGTGACTCCAATGAGGAGAATGATGACGAGGAGGAGAGCACATCTCTGGACGAAGAAGAAGACCGCCGACCATGCCTTCTCTCTCTACCGGACCTGCGACGTCTGCGATGGCCATGGCGACGATGCTTTCCAGAACAACGTTTCCTCCCCCATCTGGAACACTCCCTCACCAGACCTGCGGAAGAAAAATGAGACAAACCAGGAGAAGGGCAAACAGTACAAGTACTCTCCCTGACACTACCTTCCCTAGAACCGGCCCTACTCCGCGACAACCCCCTGGGAAGGAGCCAGTAAGACCTGCCTGCAAAGTAGGATAAGTGACCGATGCAGCAGAAGCCCCGGCAACAGGGCTGGGCTGAACACTCACCGCTCGCTTCCTTTTGTCAGAATCCTTCTTTCTTCTATGGGCGCCGCCATCCTGGCTGACCTGCGCTGAACCGGAAGTCCCGCCTCTGCCCTCTCTCCAACCACTTCCGGTTGAACAGAGGACAGAGCAGGGAGCGATGACGTAATCGACGGCTGCTCTCGCGAGCAGAAAGCAAGTCCCATCTCCCGCGCACATGCCTCGTGGTAGGCAACCATGGCGGACCAATCCCCTGGACCTACCATACTCACCCCACTATCAGGTAAGCTGAGCGCCGCATCCCGTTCCGCAGCTGCCGATTGAGGTGGGCTGTACCGGACTGAAGCCGGTTTAACAGCAGCCCTCTTAGCACTGTGGGGAGGGATGCCAGCGCAACGCTGGAGAGGGTGGCACTATATCCGCTGACGAACCACCAGATGAAAAAGGCTTAGGGCCTGCGCTGATACCAGCACACGGAGACGCAGCACCCACTGCACTACCATGGGCCTGAACAGGACTTGGGCTCAAACTGGCAGGGGGGCGAATTACGCGCTGCGACCTACCTCGGGTAGCCGCTGCAGGCTGCTCCACGACCGGATTCACCATGTCCCTTCTTCCACTCGCCAGCAGGGATTCCAGCCAGGCAGTCCCTTCCGATGCCACCCGCTGTGCAACCTGACGCAAGAGATCCTCAGCCATCTGGGTAAAAGGTACGTCCACCGAATCCAAGGAAAAAGGGAAGCTCAAGATCTTCCAGCTCCAACTGAAGGATGTTACTCACGCTGCAGCTTGAAGGTAAGAGACCCACATCCAACACTTATATCACCTTTACCATGACCCTCTTACCTCTTGTACACCAATCCTGATCCTGGGCATTTTTTTAAAATATGTTCATTCCTATATTTAACCCTTGCAGTCCCTGACACTTTCCCTAAGCGCTTCAGTGTCTACAAAACTCTCAATATATTTACCTTTAGTATTCTTCACCCTTTCCTCTGCTGCCGCTGTTCGGGTCCCCCAATACGTCTCTGTTTAAAGTCATGAATGATGAGATGTTGTCGTTAGGGATAACCCATCACTTGACCAAAGAAGACAGTCATGACCTGTTGTAGTACTTATGGTCATGATTTCAGGTTACCGCAGTGATTCAGGATTGGCCATTCTACATAATGAAACGTGATCATGCCGGTGTGTAAAATATACTTTGGTGACCCAAAAAGCAGCCCTTTTTATTAAAAAAAGTCTGCTGTTTTCTAAAGTTGTAAGGGTATGTTCACACGGCTTATTTTCAGTCGTTTTTCGGCGTTTCGTTCAGACGGGACAGTTTTTTGAGCGGTCGCTTGAAAAAACGGTGCCTAAAAAAGCGCCATGTAAAAAGAAGCGCATGTCACTTCTTGAGCCGTTTTTGGCCGTTTTTCAATGTGTCAATAGTAAAACAGCTCCAAAAACAGCTCCAAAAAGCGTATAAAAAAACGCTTGATGCTTTAAAAACGGCTGAAAATCAGAGGCTGTTTTCCCTTGAAAATAGCTCCATATTTTATAGCCATCTTTACTTTAGCGTGTGAACATACCCTTATTTTCGTTGTGAACGGGTTCCGTTGTTTTGGCGGAATCAATAGTGCAGTCGAAAATGCAAAACAATGGAACCCTGTCACAACTGTGACAAATGGAAACCTTTAGCAATGTTTCTGTCACCATTGAGATCAATGATGAAGGGAAACGGAAGCTGAGATTTCAGTTTTCCTTTCTGTTGATGGGTTACCCAACAGAAACCTCAGACGGAACCCCTCAACGGAAGGGCAGCGGTGATGTGAACAGGCCCTTACTAATGGTTTTTTTGTGTTTGTGTTTTTTACAGGTTTGGTCGTTGGACTATGTCGCATTCGAGGACTACTTCGATTACGGCTTTTTTTATTATCAATAAAATGGTTAATGAGGGTTGTGTGTTTTTTTTTAATTTCAATAAACCTATTTTTTCTATGTCTTTGTATTTCTTTTAAAGTTTATTGCTGATTGACAGTGTCCATTACTAAGGCGGTGTTTAGTGTTAGCCGGCTAACACTAACCCCCATTATTACCCTGGTACCCACCGCCAACAGGGGTGCTGGTAAGAGCCGGGTATGATCCAGTACTTGACCATCTGTAGTGATGGTCGGGCACTGGGGCAGCCGCAGGCTGGTATTATTAGGCTGGGAGAGGCCAAAAACAGTGGCACATCCCACCCTGGTAATGCTAGGCTGCTTCTGCTGTGTTGTATCTGGCTGGTTATGAAAATGGGGGGACCCCACGTCATTTTTTCAAAAATAAATAAATGGAGAGAATGATGTGGGGTTCCTCCATTTTTATAACCTGACAGATATAACATAGCAGCAGCAGCAGCAGCCTAGCATTTCCAGGGTGGGAAGGGCCACTGTTTTCCAAGCATAATAATACCAGACTGCAGCTGCACCAGTGCCCCTCCATCACTACAGATGGCCGGGTACTTTATGCTACCCGACTCTTCCCGGTACTCCAGGTGGAGGTGGGTACCGGGGTTATAATGTTGGTTAGTGTTAGCCTCTCCATGTCTAACACCAAGCCTCGCCTTAGTAATGGACGTTGTCAATCAGCAAGCAGCTATTACTAAGGCGGTAGTAATAACGTTTAAAAAAATACAAAGACATAGAAAAAAATATTTCATTGAAATAAAAATCACCCACAACCCTCATTAACCATTTTATTGAGAATAAAAAAAACTCCGTCATCTATGTCGTCCTCGAATCCGAAGTAGTCCAACAACCGTACTTGTAAAAAAACACAAACACACCAAAAAATGAACACATAAAAAAGGAAAACAATTCTTTTTTTTTTTTTCAAACATGTTTTATTGAAATGTCCAAATTTTCAAGAAGGGGTACAGGAGATAAAAGGGGTGGGGGTGGTGAGGCAAGGTAGGGTGATACAAATGCAATTGCATATTCCGAAATATCCATTTTCATAGTATAAAGTACAAAATTTAAATGTATAGTCTTCTGATGGCTTTCAATCAAATATTTAGCATTTTAATACATGGTCTTCCATGGATACTTTAGATCATTACCTTATCGATTCTGTGGGGGGAGGGGAAACCATAGTGGGACATCCGGGCCTATTCAGAGTCTAAAGCGTTGGGCCGCCGCCCCAAATGTATAGCATCAGTTTCATATCAAGATCGGTGGGAATCCTAAGTGGGATTGCTCTAAGTACCAAGTAGTGGGTCCAAATCAAGATTTTAGTTAGTTTAACCTCTTCCCGCGCTGCGCCGCAACTGTACGTCCTGGAGAGGGCTTGCTTCCCGCTCCAGGACTTACAGTTGCGGAGTGGTTCCCGACGCACACTGTCTTAAGGGACAGTGTCTGTTCACGACAGCTGACAATCCAGTCTTGCCGGTCAGCGGACCGTCGCCGCTTATTTTTGCAATTAACCCCATAAATTCGGCAACCGATTGTGATCATTGCATTTAAGGGGTTTGAAGCACATCGGTAGCCCCCAAGAAGTGATTGTGGGGGCTGCCGATGATTGTCGTGGCAGTCGGAGGCCAGACAATGCCATGTACGGAAGCTTCGGAGGAGTAGCCTCCGGCCGGTCCTCCTAGGTTTCCTGTCAGTGTGACTGTCACGTCACAATGACAGAATACATTACACTACGTAGGTAGTGTAATGTACTCTAGCAGCGATCAAAGCTGCAAGTCTAAATGTCCCCTAGTGGGACAAGTAAAAAAAGTAAAAAAAAAAAGGTAATAAAATTATTTTCAAAAAAGTGTAAAAATAAAAGTTATGCATTATATAAACAAAAAATTCAAATAAAATCAATTAAAAAATACGCCAGAATCGCTATTTTTTGGTCACCACCCCTCCCAAAATAGAGAATAAAAATGGATCAAAAAGGTGCATGTACCCGAAAATAGTATCGATGAAAACTACAACCCGTCCCGCAAAAAACAAGCCCTTACACAGCTTTTTTGACTAAAAAATAAAAAAGTTATGGCTCTCAGAATATGGTGACACAGAATATAAATTATTGTATAAAAAAGTGATTTTATTGCGCAAACGCTGCAAAACATAAAGAAACCTATATACATTTGGTATCGCCGTAATCGTATCGACCTGCAAATAAAGTAAAATTGGCATTTATAGCCCACGGTGAACGACACAAAATAATAAACGAAAAAACATTGTCAGAATTGCTTGTTTTTGGTCACCCGGCTTGCAAAAACATTGAATAAAAAGTGATCAAAAAATCGCATGTACCCCAAAATGGTACCAATGAAAAGTACAGAATGTCCCGCAACAAATAATCACACACCACCGGTGGAGAAAAAAATAAAAAGAAGTTCTGGCTCTCAGAATATGGCGATGCAAAATGTGCAGTGTCCAAAAAGCAGATAAGATTGAGCGCCATTTATCAGTGCGACACCGGCCACATGTCTATGAATTATTATTTATTTACCGAATTATTATACCCTCTTATAATACCCTGATGTACTCCACACAGATTACATATGCCCTGATGTACTCCGCACAGTTTACATATACCCTGATGTACTCCGCACAGTTTACATATACCCTGATGTACTCCGCACAGTTTACATATGCCCCAACAATATAAACTAAAATACCAGTAAAACCCCAAATAACTACTATCAAGCAAAATCTGCGCTCCAAAAGCAAAATGATGCTCCCTCTCTCCTGACCCCTGCAGTGTACCCAAACAGCAGTTTGTACCCACATATATTGCATCGCCATACCCGGGAGAACCCGCTTAACGTTTCATGAGGTATTTGTCTGCAGTCGCACAAACTGGACACAACATATTATGCACTAAAATACCAGTGGAAAATTGCAATATTCACTTTGAACCATCCGCTGTGAATTAACCCCTTTGCGCACTATGACTTAATAGCATGTCGTGGTGTGGGGGATGATGTATGGAGCAGGCTCACGTGCTGAGCCCGCTCCATACGCTGTGGGTGTCAGCTGTGTATTATTGTTGTGGTTCTTTTTTTCCTTTATTTCTTGTAA
The DNA here is from genome assembly GCF_050947455.1 of Rhinoderma darwinii. Taxonomy (NCBI): domain Eukaryota; kingdom Metazoa; phylum Chordata; class Amphibia; order Anura; family Rhinodermatidae; genus Rhinoderma; species Rhinoderma darwinii. The sequence continues at coordinate 59,356,583 of NC_134690.1, forward strand.
AAATGTAAAATGTCTATGTTTTTTCAGAAAAAAAGTAGACCTTCATTTTCACGGCCTAATTTCACTAAATTCTGCAAAAAATCTGTGTGGTCAAAATGCTAACTAAACCCCTAGATAAAATCCTTGATAGGTGTAGTTTCCAAAATGTGGTAACTTTTGGAGTGTTTCCACTGTTTTGGTCCTTCCTGGGCGTTGCAAACACGACTTGCTGTTGGTCCAATCAGCAGTTTATTACCACATATGGGATATTGCTGTAATCAGGAGACATTGCTTTACAAATGCTGGGGTGCATTTTCTTCGTTATTCCTTGTAAATATTAAAAATTTCTATGTTTTTTCAGAAAAAAAGTAGATTTTCATTTTTACAGACGAATTCCAATATATTTAGCGAAAAACCTGTGTGGTCAAAGTGCTAACTATACCCCTAGATAAATTGCTTGAGAGGTGTAGTTTCCAAACCACAAGACCTCTTCAAACCTGACAAGGTGCCTAAAATATATTTTAAAAGAAAGGAGGCCCAAAATCCACTAGGTGCTTCTTTGCTTCTGAAACCGGTGTTTCAGTCCATTATCGCACTAGGGCCACATGTGGGATATTTCTAGAAACTGCATAATCTGGACAATAAAATATTGAGTTGCATTTCTCTGGTAAAACCTTATGTGTTACAATTTTTTTTTATTAGTATTACGCCTGAAAATACGCCCCTAATACGCTTACAAACATCTGCCCATTGCTTTCAATGGGAATTACGATGTTCTGTTCCCACAAGCCTTTATTTTACGCGTCGCTGTCAAAATACGGTGCGTAAAATGACGGCTCGTTAAAAGAATTGCATGTCACTTCCTGGGACGTTTTTGGAGGCGTTTTTCATTGACTCCATTAAAAAACAGCTAAAAAAACGGCCGTTAAAAACGCTGCGAAAAACGCGAGTTGCTACAAAAACGTCTGAAAATCAGGAGCTGTCTTTGCCTGAAAACAGCTCTGTATTTTCAGACGTTTCTGGTCACTGCGTGTGAACATACCCTAAGAGCTTTTTCTCATGCTGGAGTATTATGTTATGTTCAGGTGGAATAATGCCAAACAGGCTCCACACATCTGCACTTGGACATGTATGAGACTGTATTTGTTTCCAAAATATTTGTATTTGACGACATGACCAAAGACAGTGGAGTAAGTTTGCATTGGGCGAGGAACATTTTGGGCAGGAATAATCTGCAAAACAATTCTTATACTTACCTTTCCTGGGTCCAGCGCTGGAGCTGCAATGTCAACAAGCTGAGCCCTGTATCTAATCCTATCATGTGTGATACTCTTCTGCTGAGCCACTGTATCTAATCCTATCCATAGTTATAGGGTCGTAGTGCTACAGATATGCTGTCATATATATACTAGTCCTTCTCAATGAATTAGAATATCATCAAAAAGTTAATTTATTTCAGTAACTCAATTCAAAAATTTAAAATCATGTATTCTATAGATTCATTACACACAGAGTGATTTATTTCCAGCATTTTTTTCTTTTAACCCCTTCCCGCTCCTGGACGTACTATTAGGTCATGGTAACTGTATTGTTTCCGCTCCATGACCTATTAGTACGTCACGGGAGTAACGGCCATTTCGGCCGTCTTCCCAATACATACAATGAGCTGTGACAGCTGCTGTCTCGTACATCAGTTGCAGCAGCTCCTAACGCAGGGACCGATCACTGTGTCCCCGCTGATTAACCCCTTAAAAGCCGCGTTCAATAGCGATCTTGGCTTTTTTTTGGTTAAACCACCATCGACGGCCCGCTACATGATAGCGGGCAGCGATGGTTGCTATGGCCTAATAATGGCATCCGGCTATACCATCTACGGAAGCCTAGTGGGTCCTGACTGTCAGGACCCACTATGCTTGCTGTCAATGAGTAGCTGACAGCTCTGATACACTGTACAACGCATGTAGTGCAGTGTATTAGGGCATGACCACACATGGCGGAATTCCTCCGCAACTGTCCGCATCAATGCCGCACAGAATCTGCGTTGCAGATTCTGCAGCGGATCTGCACAAAATGTGCAGAAAATTGATGCGGACTGGCCGCTGCGGACTGCAGGAAAAGTGCTTCTCTTCTCCCTATTCAGTGCAGGATAGAGAGAAGGGACAGCACTTTCCCTAGTGAAAGTCAAAGAAATTCATACTTACCGCCCGTTGTCTTGGTGACGCGTCCCTCTTTCGGCATCCGGCCCGACCTCCCTGGATGACGCACCAGTCCATGTGACCGCTGCAGCCTGTGCTTGGCCTGTGATTGGCTGCAGCCGTCACTTACACTGAAACGTCATCCTGGGAGGCCGGACTGGAGACAGACGCAGGGAGTTCTTGGTAAGTATGAACTTATATTTTTTTTTACAGATACATGTATATTGAGATCGGTAGTCACTGTCCCGGGTGCAGAAACAGTTACTGCCGATCGCTTAACTCTTTCAGCACCCTGGACAGTGACTATTTACTGACGTCTCCTAGCAACGCTCCCGTCATTACGGGAGCCCCATTGACTTCCTCAGTCTGGCTGTAGACCTAGAAATACATAGGTCCAGCCAGAATGAAGAAATGTCATGGTAGTAAAAACAATACGCTCCGCAGCACACATAAGATCTGCGGACTTCATTGCGGAATTTTGACTCTCCATTGAAGTCAATGGAGAAATTCCGCCATGAGTCCGCAACCAGTCCGCCACTGCTCCGCAACAGACAGAGCATGCTGCGGACACCAAATTCCGCTCCGCAGCCTATGCTCCGCAGCGGAATTGTACGCATCGTGTAAACGAACACTGCTAAATTAAAGTGAAAGTCAATGGAGAAACGGCTCCGCTGCGGATTAACGCTGCGGAGTGTCCGCAGCGGAATTTAAGTGAAATTCCGCCATGTGTGAACCCGCCCTTAGAATTGTGATCAGGGCCTCCTTCCCTCAAGTTCCCTAGTGGCACAAAGTAATAAAGTAAAAAAAAGTTTAAAAAAAGTTGTGTAAAAATAAGAAAATAAAAGTTTGAAAAGTAATAAAAGTAAAAATCCCCATTTTTCCCTTATCAGTCCTTTATTATTAATAAAAATAAATAAATAAACAAATAAACTATACATAATTGGTATCGCCGCGTCCGTAACGGCCTGAACTACAAAATTATTTTGTTATTTATCCCGTAAAAGAAAATAATAATAAACCATACCAGAATCATAATTGTTTGGTCACTTCACCTCCCAAAAAATGGAATAAAAAGAGATTAAAAAGTCGCATGTACCTAGAAATGGTACTGGTAAAACTACAGTTCGTTACGCAAAAAACAAGTCCTCGCACGGCTTTCTTGATGGAAAAATAAAAAAGTTCTGGCTCTTAGAATAAGGTAACACAAAAAGTGAATGATTTTTTACAGTAAGTATTTTATTGTGCAAACGCCATAAGACATAAAAAAAAACTATAAACATAGGGTATCGCCGTAATCGTATCGCCCCGCAGAATAAAGTGAATATGTCATTTATAGCACACGGTGAACGCTGTAAAAAAATAGAATAAAAAACAATAGTAAAATTGATGTTTTTTAGTCACCACGCCACTTGAAAATAGAAAAAAAACTGATCAAAAAGCCTCATGCACCCCATGAAAACGGCAATGGATTCCTCAAGGGGTCTAGTTTCCAAAATAGGGTCACATTTGGGGGGTTTTCACTGTTTTGGCACCACAAGACCTCTTCAAACCGGACATGGTGCCTAATAAAAAGGAGGCCTCAAAATCCACTATGTGCTCCTTTGATTCGGAGGCCGGTGTTTCAGTCCATTACCACACTAGGACCACATGTGGGATATTTCTCAAAACTGGAGAATCTGGGCAATAAGTATTGAGTTGCGTTTCTCTGGTAAAACCTTCTGTTTTACAGAAAAAAATGGAATATAAAGGATTTTCTGACAAAAAAAAAAGAAATATGTCAATTTCACCTCTACTTGCGCTAAATTCCTTTGAAACACCTAAAGGGTTAATAAACTTTCTAAATGCTGTTGTGAATACTTTGAGGGGTCTAGTTTCTAAAATGGGGTGTTTTATGGGGGTTTCTAATATATAGGCCCCTCAAAGCAAATTCAGAACTGAACTGGAACCTAAAAAAAAATAAGTAGGCAATACTTCGCTTCTTACATTATACTGATAATGAGCCGTGCCCACCCTGAGATGACCCCAGTTTTGACTGTTTGTATAAACTGAGACCCCTATTAGACCATTTCAGTGCCCGATTTTCCCAAGCATACACCCCTGATCAGTGTATTTCTATTGATGAGTCCTTGGTAGATATTAAAGGGAGGCTTCAATTCCGCCAGTACCTGCCGAGTAAGAGGGCAAGGTATAGCGTGAAGATGTATAAGCTGTGCGAGAGTGCATCAGGGTATACCTACAGGTTTAGGATATATGAAGGGAAGGACACCAGTATTCAGCCTCCAGAATGCCCCCCTTACTGGGAGGTAATGCAAAAAATGTGTGGGATGTGGTGCACCCACTGCTGGACCAGGGTTACCACCTCTACCTGGATAATTTTTATATAAACCAAAAAAATACCAACAGACAGAATATGATAACAATAGTGCTCGAAACATCAACATTTAAACTGTCAAGCACTGTTGCTAGTTATGTGAGCGGCACTCTATCATATCCTAATTATTGACCAAGATACACTTGGTGCGTCGATCAAAAATTGACATGAGAAACTACCAAGAAAGAATGATCGACTTGAGGCACGTGAAATTACAAAAAAAATGTACAATTTTTATTAAATAAAGACAATGGACAAGTTAAAAGATGGAATGGAAGATAAGTCACACAATAAAAAAGAGACGTCAAATCAATCATGAACCAAATATAGTTATTTGGTCAATGTGTTGAAATCAATAAGCAAGATGCTATAGCAGCTAAAGGGTAAATGAGATCATACCAGGCTGCAGCACATGTTATGCATATGTTTAGTAAGATGGTGGCGATTAAGGTAAGTATGAAGAAAACATATATAAACAGCGCCAACAAGTTACAGTAGTATGAAGCAAGGTTTAAATGTGCAGAAGCCGGTTTTGAAATGGATTCAGAAAAAATTACAAGCAATATTAAATACAAGCTGCTAAAGATGGCAAATATTTGTTCAACATACCGATAGACATTATGGCACAGAGAGAGGACGTCTACACCCGACGCGCGTTTCGGCACCTGCCTTCGTCCGGGGTTGGGGTCAAGCTACTCGTGCCCACTCTTATATGGTGTACATCCCAGGTGTTGTGAGTCAAAGAGAGGAGGTGACATGGCCGGATGGAGGATAGTCGGCGTCTGATGCGGGGTACAAAGATGGCGCTGCCCCCATGCTGGCCGTGCACATCATACAGATTGCATTGTACAATGCGTATGTGCTACGTCGATGTACAGGCCAGACGGGAACTTTCGTGGAATTTCAAGAGGTGGTTATCAAGAAACTAATTTTTAAGGACCAAGAAGAGGGGGCACCCAGTATTTCTGGAAGCGGGGCCACACACATCGTACCAGGGAAACACTTTCAACTAGAAGTTCCCAAAACTGGTAAGAAGGGAAAAAGTCAAAAGAGGTGCAAAGTCTGCTATAAGAGGGCGATAATGGATGACACAATATATCAATGTGACACGTGTCCCGAAAAACCAGAGCTCTGTATGAAAGAGTGTTTTAAAATGTATCATACATTCCTTAGATTTCTACCCTGATGCACTCCGCACAGCTTATCCCCATCATCTTTCCCTTCTGATCCCTGCTGTGTGCCCAGGCAGCTGTTAACAGCCACATTGAGGGTATTGCCATACCCGGGAGAACCCACATTACAGTTTATGGGGTGTATATCTCCGGTGGCGCATGCTGGGCACAATATATTGGACACTGAAATGGCATAGATATATAGAAAATTGCAAATCTCACACTGCACCATCTGCTGCACATTATATTTTACACAATACCTGTTGAGTCAAAATGTTCACTACACCTCTAGATGAATGCCAACGCTCGTGTGAATCTAGCCTTGAAGCTACTGAGAAACCTTTAACTGGTTGCCGATGCTGATCGCGGGTAATCCCCCCTTTGATCGTGTCACAGGGAATCACTATGACATGTTCGAGGCCCATCACTTGTATGAGCAGACAGGCCAGGGCCATTCAAAGACCCCAGGGCTGTCTGACCACATATATTATTAGGACATAGGTTAAAAAGTTAAAAACCCCCTTATAGGATAAAAAAAAGAAGTTAAATGAATAAACAAAAGTAATGTTTAATAGAAATTAGCAGTAAAGAAAAACCACACCGAAATGCACATTTTTTTTCCCAAAGTCCCAAAACATAAAATAATATATGTGATATCGTCACGACTGTAACAACCTGCACAATAAATTTATAGCGTCATTTATGATGATCTGTGAATGCTGTATAAAAAAAATAAAAAAACCTGCAACAAGACTGCTTTTTTTCAAAAATAGAGATTATATATATATATATATATATATATATATAAAAAAAATATTATAACTATATTATATAGTTACACGCTAATATTTATGTACTACAAAATGGCCCCTCCTCGAAAGGCTGAGCGAGCGGTGCACAAACTCAAAGACTTGCTATTGAGCACATACACTGCTCAGAGGAAAGCGAATCAGAAACGAAGCGGCACAGCTCTCACCGGAGTGCTTCTACTGCTTAGTTTTAGCGATCGGTGGGGTACTCAGTGCTTGGACCACCACCGATCAAACTTTCTGACAAGTCACCATGACATTTCAAAAGTTTTTTAAAAGTTTAGTTACCCTTCAAGGCTGGATTCACACGGATGGAAATGCTGCAGATTTTCCATGCAGAAAATCCGCAGCAGATTACAGTTTTAAGCATGTGAATGAGTTTTGAACAAATCTTATCCACACGCTTCTGAACATTCTCTGGACAGAAATCTGAGCATGTTGCAGATTTTTAAATCGTTCTGTTCTGGATGTTCACTGAAGATTTCAGTCTTTTGAATGTAGAAAGAGTGAAATCCGCAGTAAAATTTGCAGCAAAAATCATGTAACACATGCAGATTTTGCTACAGAAAAGCTACAGTAATGCTGTGGAAATGCATTTCCGTCCCGTGTGAATAAAGCCTAAAGCTAGCCATACTCATTAGATCAAAGTTGGGTGGAACGGGATGATCTTGGCAGGATTGGCCGATCATCTACTGACTGTACCCAACAGTAGATGACATAGAAAGCAGAATCAGCCATATTGGACTGGACAACCCCCTCAATGCATTTCTATGGACATCGATTTCAGAGCGATTTTTATTAGTGCGCAATGCAAACGTTTAGGTGTAGCCTAAGCCTAAGAGTTAAAATAAATCCGTAATAAGATCTGTCAATGGCATCTACCTTATATATTGAAAGGTCCCTGGTTTGGATTTGGATCCATACAATATCCCTCTGAACAGTGAACCTGCAGGCATCAGTTTTGTAATTAATGTACTGATTCCCACAGCAGCAACGTAATGAAAACTTTTTTTTTTTTTTTTTTATCATGAGTATGCAGTAAAGGAAACTATTATATATTTATTTAACTGACATTCACTTTTACAATATTAAAGGGGTTATGTGCGGACCAAAAATTATTAGCAGTTTAGTCACTGCAGTATTTGAGGACACTCGCTAATATATATTCCGGAAGTCTAGTTACACAGCCTTCTTTGATGACCATACGACTCTCCGTCATGTGACCGGCCACCACGATACACCATGTACAAGCAGTAACAGTTGCTACTGCTTGTACATAGAGTACAGCGGGGCTGGTCACATGACGGAGAGTCATGTCGTCATGAAGGAAGACTGTGCCACTAGACTTCCGGTCCTACGGTAGCGCTATAAAATGTCCACAATTTATATTAGCGAGTGTACTCACATACTGCAGTGACTACACTGCTAATAATTTATGGTCCCCACATAAACCCTTTAATACTTACACAAGTTTTGGTTCATCACCTAAGGTGTATATATATATCAGGACTTAGACATGATATATTATACTGACAACATTTTATTAAATGCTAAATAATATATACTAAGTATTATTTTCTGTGACTGCTTTTAAATTACCTACAGGTCTACTAGTCTATGAGAGCAGTTCCTTCCAGCACAGCACTGTGATACAGTATAGGAATACGGTGACCAGTCAACAGGGGTCACACAAGCCACACATACAATAGCAGATGTAACATGAAGCTGCAGCACTTTGAACATGTCTGAACTGATAATTCACGAGGGAGCCAGGAAGTAAGGCCAGCGAGAGGGACAGAGCATGTCAAGGCTTAATGCTCCTGTTGTTTTAAGCGTCTCTGTGCGCTGACATGTTGTGATGATTCGTCATGCTGTCTCGTAAGGTGCTGTAGCAATCTCACATTCTCACCAAGGTATCCTATAATCTGCCTGTATGTGTTCACACACATATATATATATATATATATATATATATATATATACATATATACATATATATAAAAATATGGATGTAGCCATCTTTAACTTGACTCTGTTAACTTGCTTCAGCGTGATATCACACAATAAAAGCCATTGAAAAGTCATTGAAAAAGTCAAGATAAGGGATCTAGCCACTGTGTATTTAATGCGTTAAAAGTCAAGGTAAAGACGGCTACGTCTGCATATTTATATATAAAGTTAGGTCCAGAATTATTTGGACAGTGACACAATCTTCATGATTTGGGCTCCGCTGCCACCACTTTATATTTGAAATGAAAACTGAGATGCAATTGAAGTGTAGACTTTCAGGTTTAATTCAAGGGATTGAACAAAAATATCCTGTGAAACGTTTAGAAATTGCAACCATTTTTCTACCTCCTCATTTCAGGGGCTCAAAAGTAATTGGACAAATTAACATTACCATAAATAAAATGTTGTTTTTTGAAATACTGTGTAGAGAATCCTTTGCAGGCAATGACTGTCTGAAGTCTGGAACCCATGGACATCACCATACGTTGTGTTTCCTCCTCTGTGATGCTTTGCCAGGCCTTTACTGCAGGTGTCTTCAGTTGTTGCTTGTTTGTGGGGCTTTCTGCCTTAAGTTTTGTCTTGAGCAAGTGAAATGCATCTCGATGGGGTTGAGATCTGGTGATTGACTTGGCCATTGCAGAATATTCCACTTCTTTGCCTTAAAAAAAACTCCTGGGTTGCTTTCGCAGTATGTTTTGGGTCATTGTCCATCTGTACTGTGAAGTGACGTCCAATCAACCTCGCTGCATTTGGTTGAATCTGAGCAGAAAGTAAATCCCTGAACACTTCAGAATTCATCTGGCTGCTTCTGTCTTCAGTCACATCATCAATAAACACCAGTGACCCAGTGTCTTTGACAGCCATGCATGCCCATGCCATCATACTGCCTCCACCATGTTTTACAGAGGATGTGGTGTGCTTTGGATCATGAGCCGTTCCAAGCCTCCTCCATACTTTCTTCCTCCCATCATTCTGGTACAGGTTGATATTAGTTTCATGCTTTTCCAGAACAGGGCTGGCTTCTTTACATGTTGTTTGGCAAAGTCTAACCTGGCCTTTCTATTTTTGAGGCTTATTAATGGTTTACACCTTGTGGTGAACCCTCTGTGTTTGCTCTCATGAAGTCTTCTCTTATGGTAGACTTAGATACTGATACACCTACTTCCAGGAGAGTTTACTTCACTTGGGTAAATGTTGTGAAGGGGTTTTTCTTCACTTTGGAAAGGATTCTGCGATCATCCACCACTGTTGTCTTCCGTGGACGTCCAAGCCTTTTGGAGTTCAGGGGATCACCAGTGTCTCTTTTTTTTCAAGAATGTACCAAACTGTTGATTTGGTCACTCCTAACATTTGTGCTATATCTCTGATGGGTTTCTTCATTTTTTTTCAGCCTAACGATGGTCTGTTTCACTTGCATTGAGAGCTCCTTTAACCTCATGTTGTAGGTTCACAGCAACAACTTCCAAATGCAAACGACACACCTGGAATCAACTCCAGACCTTTTACCTGCTTAATTAACGAGGGAACAGCCCATGCAGACTATTCAATCGCTTTTGAGATAATTGTCCAATTACCTTTGATCCCTTGAAATAGAGGCAGCTACATATTAAAGAGCATATACATATACATATATATATATATATATATATATATATATATATACATATATATATATATATATATATATATATATATATATATATATATATATCTCAAATGCATTCGGAAAGTCAGACCATTTAATTTTTCTCACATTTTATAAAAAAGAAATCAAGTTTTTCCCCATCATTCTGCACTCAATACTTCATAGTGACAAAGTGAAAACAGAATGTTAGTAATCTTTGCTAATTTATTGAAAAGGAAAAACTAAAATATTGCATTTACATAACTATTTAGACCCTTTACTCAGTACTTAGTTGAAGCACCTTTGGCAGTCTTCTTGGGTATGATGCCACAAGGTTTGCACACCTGGATTTGGGGATTTTCTGCCATTCTACAGGGTGGGCCATTTATATGGATACACCTAAATAAAATGGGAATGGTTGGAAGTTTGATGTGTCACATGACCCTCTTCCCATTGAAAAAACTAAAGTTGGATACAAAATGGCCGACTTCAAAATGGCCGCCATGGTCAACACCCAGCTTGAAAAGTTTCCCCCCTCCGATATACTAATGTGCCGCAAACAGGAAGTTAATATCACCAACCATTCCCATTTTATTTAGGTGTATCCATATAAATGGCCCACCCTGTACTCTGCACATCCTCTCAAGCTCTGTCAGGTTGGATGGGGACTGTTGGTGGACAGATATTTTCAGGTCTCTCCAGAGATGTTCGATTGGGTTCAAGTCAGGGCTCTTGCTGGGCCACTCAAGGATATTCACAGAGTTGTCTATAAGCCACTCCTGTGTTGTATTGGCTGTGTGCTTGGTGCCATTGTCTTTTTGGAAGGTGAACCTTCAGCTCAGTCTGAGGTCCAGAGCACTCTGGATCAGGTTTACATAAAAAATATCTCTGTACATTGCTACATTTATCTTTCCCTAAACCCCGACCAGTCTCCTTGTCCCACCTGCTGGAAAACACACCACAACATGATACTGCCACCACCATGCTTCACTGTAGGGATGGTATTGGGCTGGTTTCTTCCAGACATGACTCTTAGAAATTAGGCCAAAAAGTTCAATCTTGTTTTCATCAGACCAAAGAATCCTGTTTCTCACACTTTGAGAGTTCTTTAGGTGCTTTTTTTCAAACTCCAAGCGGGCTTTCATGTGTCTTTTACTAAGGAGAGTGTTCTTTTTGGACACTCTGCCATAAAGCCCAGATTGGTGGAGTATTGCAGTGATGGTTGACCTTCTGGATGTTTCTCCCATCTGCACACAGGATCTTTGGAGCTCAGCCAGAGTGACCATTGGGTTCTTGGTAATCTCTCTTACTAAGGCCCTTCTCCCCAATTACTTAGTTTGGTGGGGCGGCCAGCTCTAGGAAGAGTCCGGGTTGTTCCAAAGTTTTCTATTTAAGTATTATGGAGGCCACTGTGCTCTTGGGAACTTTTAGTGCAGCAAAAAATTTTTTTTACCCCTCTCCAGATCTGTACCTACACACAATCCTGTCTCTGAGCTCTACAGGCAGTTCTTTCCTCCTCATGACTTGGTTTTTGCTCTGATATGCATTATCAGCTGTGAGACCTTATATAGACAGGGGTGTGTCTTTCTAAATCATGTCCAATCAAATGAATTTACCACAGGTGGACTCCAATCAAGTTGTAGAAACAATTCAAAGATGATATAGAGAAATGATAGGCCCCCAGAGCTAAATTTCAAGTGTCATAGCAAATTTTAGTTTTTCATTTTTAATAAATTTGCAAAGACTTCTAGCACTCTGTTTTCACTTTGTCATTATGGGGTATTGAGTGCAGAATTATGGGAAACACTTTATTTTATTTTTTATTTTAGCACAAGGCCTCAACACAACAAAATGTGAAAAGAGTGAAGGGGTCTGAAGACTTTCCGTATGCATTGTATGTACATATATATATATATATATATATATATATATATATATATATATATATATATATATATATATATACTTGCAGTACTATGTTAAATCACAGGCAAATAAATGAAACATTGAGGAGGATTTATTATTACTGGCGCACCATAGACAGCACTAAAAGGAGCTTAACCCCTTCCCGCTGCAGCCACTTTTGATCTTCCAGATAGAGCCTTATTTTTCAAATCTGACATGTGTCACTTTATGTGGTAATAACTTTGGAATGCTTTTACATATCCAAGCGATTCTAACATTCTTTTCTCGTGACACATTGTACTTTAAGTTAGTATAAAATTTGGTCGATACATTCAGTATTTAATCGTGAAAAACACCAACATTTTGCGAAAAAATTTGCATTGTTAGGGGGGATTCACACGAGCGTGTATTCGGTCCGTGCGGGCCGCGTGGTTTTCACGCGGCACGCATGGACCAATACAAGTCTATGGGGCAGTACACACAGTCCGTGCTTTTTGCGCAGCGTTTGTCTGCTGCGCAAAAAGCGCGACAGGTTCAATAACTCTGCGTATTTCGCGCATCACGCACCCATTGAAGTCAATGGGTGCGTGAAAATCACGCGCACCACACGGAAGCACTTCCGTGGGACGAGCGTGATTCGCGCAACAGCAGTGAAAAGGATGAATGAAAACCGAAAAGCACCACGTGCTTTTCTGTTTCCAAGCATCCAAACGGAGTGTCTTTGCGAGGAGCGAACCCCGACAACCGAAGCTAACTTCACCGGGTTCGGCCAAACTCGTTTTGGCCGAACCCGGCCAAAAAATTTCCGGTCCACGACGTCGGGAGACATTCACTGTGCATGGTGCTGAAAGAGTTAAACTGTTTCAGCACCATGGACAGTGACTTGTGATCCCAAAATACATGAACCTGTAAAAAAAAAACGAAGTTCTAACTTACCGATTACTCCTGTCTCCTTCCTGCAGTCCGACCTCCCGGGATGACACTTCAGTTCAAGTGACAGCTCCAGCCAATCACAGGCCAAGCACAGGCTGCAGCCAATCACAGGCTGCAGCGGTCACTTGGACTGCCGCGTCATCCAGGGAGGTGGGGCCCGATGTCAAGAGAGGCGCGTCACCATGGACGCGTCACCAAGGACGCGTCACCAAGGCAACGGCCGGGAAGTTCTCGGTAAGTAGGAACTTTATATTTTTTTTTACATGTTTTTCGCTGTTGTGTTCGGCATTCACTGTCGAGGGTGCTGAAAGATTTAGCTCTTTCAGCACCTTGGACAGTGACGGGCATCGACAAGCCTCATCTCTATGATGCCGGCTGCGCGAAAATCACGCAGCCGCGCATCAGACACGCATGACACACGCAGCTGTCAAATAGTTTTTGCGCTCGCAAAACGCCGCGTTGTTTGCGTGCGCAAAAACGCAACGTTCGTGTGAATCTCCCCTTACAAATGTAAATGTATCTGCTTGTAAGACATACCACACAAAATAGTTGCTAATTAACATTTCCCATATGTCTATTTTAGATTGGCATAGTTTTTTGATCATCCTTTTATTTTTCTAGGACGTTACAAGGCTTAGAACTTTAGCAGAAATGTCTCACATTTTCAAGAAAATTTCAAAAGGCTATTTTTATAGGGACCAGTCCAGTTGTGAAGTGGCTTTGAGGGGCCCATACAATATAAACCCCCATAAATCATCCCATTTTAAAACCCTCACCCCTCAAAGTATTCAAAACAGCATTTAGAAAGTTTCCTAACCCTTTAGGCATTTCATACGAATTAAAGCAAATTTGTGAAATTTCAAAATTTTACATTTTTTTGGGCAGAAATACATTTTTAATAATTTTTTTCTGTAACACAAAAGATTTTACCAGAGGAATGCAATTCAATATTTATTTCCCAGATTCTGCAGTATTTAGAAATATCCCACATGTTGCCCTATTGTGCTACTGCACTGAAGCACAGCCCTATGAAGCAAAGGAGCACCTAGTGGATTTTGGGGCCTTCTTTATTAGATTATATTTTAGGCACCATGTCAGGGTTGAAGAGGTCTTGTGGTGCCAAAACAGTGAAAACCCCCCAAAAGTGACCCCATTTTGGAAACTACACCTCACAAGGAATTCATCTAGTGGCGTAGTAAGCATTTTAACCCAACAGGTGTTTTATAGATTTATTTAGATTTTGGATGTGAAAATGAAAAATGAATTTTTTTTCCAACAAGATGTTGTTTTAGCTAAAAAAAAACACAATAATAATAATTCAGAAGAATGCAGAAGAAAAAGCCCCTTAACATTTGTAAAGCAACTTCTCCAGAGTACGGAAATGTCCCATATGTGGTCATAAACTGCAGTTTGGGCACACGGCAGGGCTCAGAAGGCAAGGTGCAATTTGGCTTATTGGAGCGCAGATTTTGCTGGGTTACATTCTCGGCACCATGTCACATTTGCAAAGCCCATAAGGTACCAGTACAGTGTAAATTCCCCAAAAGTGACTCCATTTAGAAAACAACACCACCTGAGGAATTCATCTAGGGGTGTATTGAGCATTTTGAAACCACAGGTATTTTATAATTTTCATTAAAATTGGACAGTGAAAATAAAAATATATTTTTTTTTCAATAAGACGTAACTTTAGCTCAAAATTTTTAATTTTCACAACAAATATAGAAGGAAAAGCACCCCGACATTTGTAAAACAACTTCTCCAAAGCACAGAAATATCATATATGTGGTCATAAACTGCTGTTTGGGCACACGGCAGGGCTCAGAAGGGAAGGCGCACCATTTAGCTTTTGGATTTTGCTGGATCAGTTTCTCGGCAACATGTTGCTTTTGCAAAGCCCCTGTGGGACCAAAACAGTGGAAATTCCCCAAAAGTGACTCTATTTTGGAAACTACACCCCTTGAGGAATTCATCTAGGGATGAAGTGAGCATTTTGACCCCACAGGTGTTTCATAGATTTTAGTAGAATTGGGCAGTGAAAATAATTATTTTTTTTGTTTTTAAAATAAGATGTAGCGTTAGCTGAGAATTTTTAATTTTGTCAACAAATAAAAGGACAAACAGCCACCCAACATTTGTAAAGCAATTTCTCCAGAGTATGGCAATACCCTATACGTGGTTATGAACTGCTGTTTGGGCACACAGTAGGGCTCATAAGGGAAGGAGCACCATTTGGCTTTTGGAGTGCAGATTTTGCAGGGTTGGTTTCTGGGCGCTAGGTTGCATTTGCAATGTGGGACCAAGACAGTGGATACCCCCCAGAAGTTACCTCTTTTGGAAACTACACCCATCAAGGCATTCACCTTGGGGTGTAGTGAGCATGTTAACCCTGCATGTGTTTTACAGAAATTAGTGTGCACTCGATGTTGCAGAGAGAAAATGGAAATTTTTCCATAGATATGCCAATATGTGGTGGCCAGCTTGTGCCACCGTGAAAATACAGCTCTCTAATTATTATGCTGTGTTTCCCGGTTTTAGAAACACCCCACATGGGCCCTAATCTTTGCCTAGACGGGGCTCAGGAGTGAAAGTAAAGAGGTAGGAAAAATGGGGGAGGAGGGATCCTCCAGCTCACCAGTCCAGTGGAATATTGGATGCGCACGGATCCTCGTGGCGGCACACGTATTAGTAGAAGCAAAAAGGAAAAGATCTGGAACCAGCGCGTAAGAAGTCTTCCAACTTTATTGCAAATGGGGTTGGTTGCAAAACAGTTAGCCTACGCCTGTTGACCATGAGTAAGGACGTGAAATACGTCTGAAAAGCTTAGGCTAACTGTTTTGCAAACAACCCCATTTGCAGCTGGAATTTTTTTAAAGAAATTAAATAAAGTTGGAAGACTTCTTCTTTTTATTATAAAGCGCTGGTTCCAGATCTTTTCTTTTTTGCTCATGAGTGAAAGAGTACCATGCGAAATTGAGGCCTAATTTGGCGACTTACAAAGTATTGGTTCACAATTTCAGAGGCTCTGATGTAAAATAATAAAAGAAACCCCTGAGAAGTGGAATTTTACTGGTAGATGAGTTTAAAATGTGAGCGCATATGTAATGAGGATATAATATTGGGGTAAAAAAAAACAATAAAATAATCCATAGATGTGTGTTACGCTATGAAGCAATCCTTCATGCACTGGCCGGTGTCGCACTAATAAATGGTGTCGTTTCTTATTGCCCTTTTGGTACACACTCTCGGAACTTTTGCAGTTTGGGGAAATTTGTTGTGAAATTGTTGTCCTGGTATAATATGGGCACCCTCACTTCTAGCAGATATGTCTGGGCCCTCCCCTTCCTGGTTTCCTAATTTTAGGGCCTTCATAAATCGCCTCTTGAAACAAAAGAAATGTTCCCCTCGGGCCTGCATATTTTTTCTTTCCTGATATATTGGAGCCTTAACTTATTTTATTTTTTCATAGACGTAGTGGTGTGATGGCTGATTTTTTTGCATGACGAGCTATAGTTTTTATTGGTACCAACTAGGGCACTTGAAGGTTGAACAGTTTTTTTCTCTGTTCTTTTACATTGCACTACCTATGTAGTGCAATGTATTAGAGCTGTCAGTCATTCACAGACAGCAAGCCAATAAGGCTCCGCCGCTGGGTGAGGTCTAATCGACTTCCGTAATTGGCAGACCAGGAAGCCATTGTTAGGCCTCCTGTTGCCAAAGCAGCCGATGGCACCCCTGCGATCGTATGGCAGGTGCAAACCGCTAGGATGCAGCGATCGCTGCAGGAGGTTAATGGCAGTGATCGGATCTAGTTCCAGTCCCTGTCATTACAGGAGGGTGTCAGATGTAACATACAGCTGACACCCGCTGCTGATGACGCGGGTTCAGCTTCTGTGCCTGTGCCATCTTCCCGTTGCTACTGGAAGCCTTTTAGGCCCCCGCCTACAGATGGGTCCTAGGAGGCTTCCATAGCCGGCAGACCAGGAGGCCAGTATTAGGCACCGGCACCCCATCAATCTTGTTGCTGGGGTGGCGATGGGCTACAAACTCCTTAAATGCAGCGTTGCTTTTGACTGCTGAATTTAATGGGTTAATGGCAGTGATCAGAGCTAACTTCGTTCCCCGCCATTACAGCAGGTTGTCAGCTGTAACGTACAGCTGACATCTGGGGATCATGGCATGGACTCTAAGCCGTGCCATCCATTTGTCCTAAGTATACGACAAATTGCGGGAAGCACTGGCTTTCCATGACATATACTTACGGCAAATGTCGGGAAGGAAGGGGTTAAGAGCGTACTGCACACTGTTTATACATAGAATTCAATAATAGAACGGTATGCAGTAAGCTCCCTCTAGTGGCGGCGGTAGACAGCATGTCATCTTTTATCTCTATGGAGGGAATTTATTAAGACTGGCCTTTGTTATACGCCAATCTTAAAATGAAACAAACATGAGTAAGATGCAACAAATTTATTAAGAGTAGCACGCTTCTTAATAAATTTGTTAAAACTTCGGCTGAATGTGGGTCACTGAGAAAAAAATCTATGCCAAGCAGGAGCTGGCGTAGATTACCGCTATAATTTACACCAGTTTCTGGTGTTGATTATAGTAAATTCTCCTATTAAGTCCTGCCCACTTTTTAGAAAAGTGTCGAGAGCGGCAGGAAGGCCCCGAAAGTTGAAATGGTTGTGAATTTTGAGCCTACACAACATTTTTACAAAAAGTTGTTAAATTCCCCCATATGTCTATACAGAGGATTTAGAACCCAGTATCAGAAAAACAAAGCCCTGAACCGCTAAAAAATATATTAAGAAATTGATCACCACAAAATTTTGTACCTAAAACAATGTGATGATAAAAGGAGGAAATTATCTTTAGTGTAGGAGCACACACAGCACATACACTGCGGATTTTCCGCAACGGATTTAATTGCGAAACATCTGCAGCGTAGTACAATAGCAGCAGTGTGGATGAGATTTGAACAAATCTCATGAACACTCTGCGGAAAAAAATCTGCAGAGAAATTGTTCATAAATTGACCTGCAGTGCGTTTCTTTAATCTGCAGAATGTCCATTTATGCTGCGGAATCGCTGCTCTTCTGTTGCTGGTTTTCCCCGTTGAATTCAAAGGAGAAGTAAAACCCGTAACAAAGAGCTTTGTGTAGCAACTTTTTCAGTGGAAAATTAATAATAAAGCTTATACTTACCCCTGGCCGTTGTCATAGAGATGCAATCTTCTGTTCTGAGCGCTGCTCAGCCTCCTGAGATGACATTTTATCCCATGCAATGAAAGGCAACAACAATCTCATGGACTACAGCGTCAGCCCAGTTGGCCGGGCTGCACTCAGAACAGAGGGACACGTTGCCATGACAACGCCCAACTGGTAAGTATAAACTTTTTTTCCCTGCAATATTTCCGCATCGGACATTCCGCCAGAAAAACTGCACCACAATTTGGTGTGGTTTTTCACGCAGAATTCCCTACGGCTTCCAGAACTGATACACTGTGTACTTTTACGCAGCGTATCCGCTTTGTGTGTCCCTAGCCTTAAAGGGGCTTTCCCAGGAACAACACTTATCACCTATCCACAGGATCGGTGATGTGTCTGATCGCCCAGCAGTGCCGTTCGTGGGAAAACCACTTAAGTTTCTTCACGGTGAATTTTTACAGTGCAATGGAGTGTTGTAGAAATCCAGTAAGATGTCTTTATAAGTTGATATCTCTACAATGTCTTCTTATTCTTTATTTTCTGTGATATGTACATTCTCTCAGAGTTGTGAACAAGCTGCCTGCATTCATTGATGTGTAATATACTATACATTAATATTCAGCTGCAGGGCACTTTTTGCACAATGATGTCAGAGTTGAACCCGAGTCCTGTGAGTCAATGGAAATGTGCATGTAGTGTTCCGAGCCAGCGCCTCTGAAATCTGGAATTCTTCTTATTCATGGCTACAGCACATTAACCACTAATTACTGTTACTAATATTATCTCTTTGGTGGGAGGGTTTTAAGAAAGAATTACTTAATTCCACATCAAAGGCTGAACTTTTTATTCATAAAATGAGTGATGAAGGGTATAATTACATTCACATATGGCTGTTAGGTAACTAAAAATCTACCTTGTATGGACAACGGCTTCCTGAATGAAGGAGTGCACTATATACCAGGGGGATATGGATCGCTTAATATGGATTTTAGCAACCTGATTAAATGAGATAAGGAATTAAGTAGATACACCACAAAAGAAAATGTAAATTGTAGTCACTTGGATATAACTTATTGTTTGTAGAAGATGATAGTAGAAAATTCAACTTTCTCGAAGAATTAACACATCACTAAATATAGGGGCAAACTTACTACTGTCTCTGGGTCGAGAATATGTCAAATAAAAAGAAAAGTGTGACAAATTTTGGTGCAAATTGGCTATTTGAGCAATTTCGATGTTTGCACCTTACTAGACACTTTTTGAAAGTGTCCCAAAAAGGGGGTGTGACTTAATGGAGAAAGGGCGTGGCTTAATGGAAATGGAACATGACTTAAAATGCACCAAAAAACTGACACAAAATTCTGGCATAAAAAAATAAAAATAAAACAAAGGTGGTATAAGGAAGAGAAAAGTGTTTAACAGGTAATGCAAAATATGGCAAAATGATTATGCAGCGTGCACCACTGTGATAAATTTGGCGCATTTCATGACTGCCTAGTCTAAGTTTATGCTGTCTAACTATTAGACATCATTAGTAAATATGGGACATAGGACATTCTTACCATTTCATAATGGTGGTTAGGTAGTCAACTGGTAACTTCAAGTCAACTGATGACCTGTGGCAGAGTAAAGGGCCTTTTACACGGGTCAATGATCAGGTGAACGAATGTTTGCCAAGAATGAGCAATCGGCTGATCGCATATTTTGTGGGGCCAAATAATGGTCGCTAGTCTGCAGCCCTGTGTAAACAGGGAGATATGTTGCCGACATGATGCAAATGCATGGGGACGAACAATCATAGTAACAATCGTTCATCTCCATACTAAATGATCTTCACTCTGTTAGAAGGGAGAAAATGAGCGCAGATTCACAAGCTGTATTGTCGATCGGCCATTGTTTAAGTGTGGAAACCCGGATGAATTTCTGCCCTTGTAAAATCACCTTTAGGCTGGGTTCCCACAGGTCGGACACGCTGCATAAAAACCACACGGCGTATCCGACCTGGAACCCGCATCACATTCCGTCCGGAAAAACGTTTTCGTCCAGAATTTCCGCTGCGTAGAAAAAAAAAACAACGTTCATACTTACCCCGGCCGCTGTCCTGGTGACGTGTCCCTCCTTTGCCCTCTGGTTCGGCCTCCCTGGATGACGCTGCAGCCCATGTGACATGGAATGCAACATCATCCCAGGAGGCCGGACTGTAGGAAGAAGCAGGGCGTTCTGGGTAAGTATGATTTTTTTCTTCTGAGTTGCGATTTTCGCTGCAGAATCGCTGCGATTCGGCCATAAAAGTCGCAGCACTTGGCTTTTTGTTGCGGGTTTTGAATTCAATGGGGATAACCCGCAACAGAAAATAAATGAAAATGGAGCACAAATTCACACTCTGCAGATTTAAATTCCACACTGCAGGTATATTTTTCATGTTTTTACTGCAGTTTTTTTGGGCATGAAATCTTCAAACTCTCATCCACTTTGCTGTTACTGTAAAAGCTGTGGAATTTCTGCACAGAATTCCGTTGCGAAAATTCTGCAGTGTTTACGATACGTGTGAACCCGGCCTAATAGAGGTTGCAGAGGTTGTAATGACATCTAGATCTCAGATATGAATGGTGCTCAGGTGTCAGGCATATTCATAATGTAATAGAAATACTGTGTAACTGTGCATAGTAATGGGATGCAGTGTGATATTGTAAACTACCACCAGAGGCGGGCAACACATTGATTTTTGGCATGGGGCCCTTCCTCTACTGCTAGTTTATACTGCCACACCCACGTCAAGTAAATGGGGCTGAACAGCAAGGGGGTTATTGTAGAGAGGGGGTTCCGCTCTGGTTGGACTATACCCCTTGCTATTTAGTGGTGATAACCTGTGGAGCACTGGCGTAGCTATAGGGGTCGCAGCGGTCGCAATTGCGACCGGGCCCCGAAGCCAGGGGGGCCCACAGCCCCCCGCACCACATCAATAAAAATTACTATAGTAACTCGGGCCGCAGGCCCCTGTTACTATAGTAACAGACTGTACTTACCTTCCTGGTTCCGGATCGCAGCGGAGGTCCTGACGTCAAACGCTATGCGCAGCGCATGACGTCACAGCGCTGTGCGCCGCGCACAACATCGAGAGGACAGAACTTTTGCCGCGGCTGAAGAGGAAGGTAAGATTAGTAGCCATGACTGGCGGGGTCCGACTCCCGGGACCTGCCAATCAGCTGTTTTGAAGGGGCGCAGCACTCGTACGAGAGCGACTTCCCCTTCATTCCGGTCACTTGCTCATCACACTGTGAATCCGTGTCGGCGATTCACAGTGTGAGCGAGTAGTGAAATGAAGGGGAAGCAGCTGTCGTACGAGTTCTGCGGCCCCTTCAAAACAGCTGATTGGCGGGTCCCGGGAGACGGACCCCGACACATCAGCTATTGATGGCCTATCCTGAGGATAGACCATCAATGTTTAGGGACTGGACAACCTCTTTAAGCCTACGATGTAGCAGGCTTAGAGGGCCCATTAGACAGGATCACAGATTGTGTGATCCTGTCTGCGGGGCCCTGTATCTAAGCCAATCACATGGTAGGCTTAGATACATGGCCCATGTGTGATCCTGTCTGATGGGCCCTGTATCTAATCCTACCACACTGTAGGTTTAGATACAGGGCCCCAGCACACAGTAATCTTATACTGTATAAGATTACTGTCTGCTGGACCCTGTATCTAAGCCTACCTTGTGGTAGGCTTAGATAAAGGGTCCCACAGACAGTATCACACATGGGCCCTGTATCTAAGCCTAACACATGTGTTACTAATCGTTTTTTTGTGTGTTTTCTTAAAGGTTCGGTTGTTGGACTACGTCGGATTCCAGGACTACTTCGATGACGGCTTTTTTTTATTATCAATAAAATGGTTAATGAGGGTTGTGTTTTTTTTTTATTTCAATAAAATATTTTTTCTATGTCTTTGTGTTTTTTTTTAAACTATATTACTACCGCCTTAGTAATGGCCGCCGGCTGATTGACAGCATCCATTGGTAAGGCCGGGCTTAGTGTTAGCCGGTGCAGAGGCTAACACTAACCCCCATTATTACTCCGGTACCCACCACCACCAGGGGTGCTGGCAAGAGCCGGGTACCATCCAGTACTTGACCAGTGATGGTCGGATACTGGGGTTGCTGCAGGCCGGTATGATCAGGAGGGGAAAGGCCAAAAACAGTGTCCCTTCCCACCCTGGTATTGCTAGGCTGCTGCTGCTTTATTGTATCTGGCTGGTTATGAAAAATGGGGGGGAACCACATGTCATTTAAAAAAAATAATAATAATTGGAAAGAACGATGTCGGGCCCCCTCCCCAATTTTCATAACCAGCCAGATACAACACAGCAGCAGCAGGCAGCATTACCAGGGTGGTACAGTGAAGGAAATAAGTATTTGATCACTTGCTGATTTTGTAAGTTTTCCCACTGTCAAAGACATGAACAGTCTAGAATTTTTAGGCTAGGTTAATTTTACCAGTGAGAGTTAGATTATATAAAAAAAAAAAACAGAAAATCACATTGTCAAAATTATATACTGTATATTTATTTGCATTATGCACAGAGAAATAAGTATTTGATCCCCTACCAACCATTAAGGGTATGTTCACACGGCCTATTTACGGACGTAATTCGGGCGTTTTTGCCCCGAATTACGTCTGAAAATAGCGCCTCAATAGCGCTGACAAACATCTGCCCATTGAAAGCAATGGGCAGACGTTTGTCTGTTCACACGAGGCGTATATTTACGCGCCGCTGTCAAATGACGGCGCGTAAATAGACGCCCGCGTCAAAGAAGTGACCTGTCACTTCTTTGGCCGTAATTGGAGCCGTTATTCATTGACTCCAATGAATAGCAGCGCTAATTACGGCCGTAATGGACGCGGCGTTCAAGCGCCTGCACATGCCGGTACGGCTGAAATTACGGGGATGTTTTCAGGCTGAAACATCCCCGTAATTTCAGCCGTAACGGACGCCCTCGTGTGAACATACCCTAAGAGTTCAGCCTCCTCCAGACCAGTTACACGCTCCAAATCAACTTGGTGCCTGCATTAAAGACAGCTGTCTTAAATGGTCACCTGTATAAAAGACTCCTGTCCACAGACTCAATTAATCAGTCTGACTCTAACCTCTACAACATGGGCAAGACCAAAGAGCTTTCTAAGGATGTCAGAGGCAAGATCATAGACCTGCACAAGGCTGGAATGGGCTACAAAACCATAAGTAATATGCTGGGTGAGAAGGAGACAACTGTTGGTGCAATAGTAAGAAAATGGAAGACATACAAAATGACTGTCAATCGACATCGATCTGGGGCTCCATGCAAAATCTCACCTCGTGGGGTATCCTTGATCCTGAGGAAGGTGAGAGCTCAGCCGAAAACTATACGGGGGGAACTTGTTAATGATCTCAAGGCCGCTGGGACCACAGTCACCAAGAAAACCATTGGTAACACATTACGCCGTAATGGATTAAAATCCTGCAGTGCCCGCAAGGTCCCCCTGCTCAAGAAGGCACATGTACAGGCCCATCTGAAGTTTGCAAATGAACATCTGGATGATTCTGAGAATGATTGGGAGAAGGTGCTGTGGTCAGATGAGACAAAAATTTAGCTCTTTGGCATAGACTCAACTCGCCGTGTTTGGAGGAAGAGAAATGCTGCCTATGACCCAAAGAACACCGTCCCCACTGTCAAGCATGGAAGTGGAAACATTATGTTTTGGGGATGTTTCTCTGCTAAGGGCACAGGACTACTTCACCGCATCAATGGGAGAATGGATGGAGCCATGTACCGTCAAATCCTGAGTGACAACCTCCTTCCCTCCACCAGGACATTAAAAATGGCTCGTGGCTGGGTCTTCCAGCACGACAATGACCCGAAACATACAGCCATGGCAACAAAGGAGTGGCTAAAAAAGAAGCACATTAAGGTCATGGAGTGACCTTAATCCCATAGAAAACTTATGGAGGGAGCTGAAGATCCGAGTTGCCAAGCGACAGCCTCGAAATCTTAATGATTTACAGATGATCTGCAAAGAGGAGTGGGCCAAAATTCCATCTAACATGTGTGAAAACCTCATCATCAACTACAAAAAAAAAATGTCTGACTGCTGTGCTTGCCAACAAGGGTTTTGCCACCAAGTATTAAGTCTTGTTTGCCGATGGGTTTAAATACTTATTTCTCTGTGCACAATGCAAATAAATATATTTAATTTTGACAATGTGATTTTCTTTTTTTTTTTTTAAATATAATCTCTCACTGGTAAAATTAACCTAGCCTAAAAATTCTAGACTGTTCATGTCTTTGACAGTGGGCAAACTTACAAAATCAGCAAGGGATCAAATACTTATTTCCTTCACTGTAGGTGCCACTGTTTTTGGCCTTCCCCAGCCTACAGATGGACGGGTACTGATTTGTACCCGGCTCTTCCCAATACCCCTGGTGGCGGTGGGTCCCGGGGTAATAATGGGGGTTAGTGTTGGCATTTGCACCGGCTAACATTAAGCCCCGCCTTAGTAATGGAGGTTGTCAATCAGCCAGCGGCCATTACTAAGATGGTGATAATAAAGTTTAAAAAGATACAAGCACATAGAAAAATATTTTATTGAAATAAAAAAAACACAACCCTCATTAACCATTTTATTGAGAATAAAAAAACGCCGTCATTGAAGTCCTCGTATCCGAAGTAGTCCAACAACCGAACTTGTAAAAAAACACAAACACACAAAAATAATCAGTAACACATAAAGAAGCAAAATTATTATTCTTAACTTTCCTGGGTCCAGCACTGGAGCCGCAATGTCAGCGAGCTTGGCCCTATAGCTAATCCGATCATGTGTGATACTGTCTGCTGGGCCCTATGTCTAATCCAATCATGTGTGATACTGCCTTCTGAGCCACTGTATCTAATCCTATCATGTGTGATACTGCCTTCTGAGCCACTGTATCTAATCCTATCATGTGTGATACTGTCTGCTGAGCCACTGTATCTAATCCTATCATGTGTGATACTGTCTGCTGAGCCACTGTATCTAATCCTATCATGTGTGATACTGTCTGCTGAGTCACTGTATCTAATCCTATCATGTGTGATACTGTCTGCTGGGCCACTGCATCTAATCCTATCATGTGTGATACTGTCTGCTCAGCCACTGTATCTAATCCTATCATGTGTGATACTGTCTGCTGAGCCAATGTATCTAATCCTATCCATAGTTTATAGGGTCGTAGTGCTATAGATATGCTATGCTGTCTCCTATACACACATTTTTTTTTGGGCGGACACATATGTATTGAGGCTATTTCCCTGAAATTTTAAGCCCTTAGTGACGCCCCTGGCTGCTAGTGCGCATTGTTGTGTCACTCAGGAGACCCAGCGATGCAGCTGAGAGCTGCGGACCGTCGGCCATGAGAAGTTTGCAGGGGGGCCCAATAAGAACTTTTGCATAGGGGCCCATGAGCCTTTAGCTACGCCCCTGCTGTGGAGGAATCCCCTCTCCGGAGGAACTGCATTGTTAGCAATTGGGGTGGGGTATTAACTCTTGGATCATGGAAAGGGCATGAATGGGGAAAACAACAGACCTTTCTCTCCTGGGTGTTGGAGTGTTAGTCCAGTTGGGGTATGTTCACACGGCCTATTTTCGGACGTTTTTCTGGCCGTAAACGCCTGAAAAACAGCCGAAAATGTCTGTTCCGACGGAGCATTTTTCGCAGCGTTTTTTTACGCATAAAAAAACGGCCGCGAAGAAGAAGTGCAGGTCACTTCTTGGGACGTTTTTGGAGCCGTTTTTAATTGACTATTAAAAAAGCTCCAAAAACAGCCGTAAAAAAACGCAGCGAAAAACGCTGTGAAAATCGCGATTGGCTTAAAAAACTTCTGAAAATCAGGAGCTGTTTTCTCTTGAAAACAGCTCCGTATTTTGAGACGTTTTTGAGTTTGAGTTTGACCATACTGTATTACTCTCCTGCCCGAACTTACATTGGGCGTGGAGAGATGCTCCTGCAAGCTGGGCGGTACTGTTACCGTGGCAACAGTACAACGCCCGGAGAGTATTGCGCATGGGTCCAATTCTAATTCTAACCCATGCACGATACTCTCCAGGCATCATATGGTTGCCTTGGCAACAGTATCACCTAGCGTACAGGAGCGTCTCGCCCACCCGCTGTTAGCTGAGGAGCGAGAGTATAATTGGACTGACTCTTTAAAACCCAGTGAAATAATGGTGGTGGTTTTAGATTTTTGCTATGCGGCTCTCTCTGTTCTTTGTATGCCACTGTTCAGCTGCAATACTAGACACAGCCCTTGGACAAGAGCGGTGCAGTTTCTGTAAAAAAAATTACTTATTTGTAGTCTCAAACAACCTCTTTAATGAAAACATAATAAGCTAAGTTAATAACGTACTGTAGCGTCCATGGCCATGGGTCGACAGGTTTACTCACCTCCCGATGCCCGCAGCCATAGATCCGTGAGCGCTGGTCCCCATCTCCTTCCTAGGAGACGCCAGCGCTCACTTCCGCTCCATTCTGCTGTGTCCCGTAGGAAATCATCATCATCAACTGCCATGATTTCCTGGTCTACAAGAAGGCCCCAGCCCTTCTGATCCTTGCCTGAGCGTTGTTAGTTTTCCCAGTCTGTCTTGCAAATGGTCCCTTAGTGTTTCCCATTCCAGTTGTTACCCGTGCCCTGTTACCTGTTCCTGTATCCCGTGCTGTTTTTGTTCCTGTGCCTATTAGTGTTGTAGTCGTGTCACGTCCTGTGTCATCTGCCACGTCCAGAGGAATTCGCCACGTCTGGCGCAACCTGCGGCACCTGTGAAATCCGCCACGTTTGGAGATACCTGCTGCACCCATCTCCATCTGTGCCAGAGCTGCGGCCACTATCTGGACTATCCAGGTACCCTTGTGCAGGACTTTGTATTCTGGTGTTTCTGTTGTTTGGCCAGCTGCCTCCCTGCTACGGCAGTGCGGCCTAGTGGGTCCACTAACCCGCTATGTGACACATACTAGCTTGATTTTATTGTGAAAGGAGCTTCCCATCTTTGAACAACTCATTTTCCTATCAATGAATCTTATTGTTCTATATACATGCAGACAACAAAGCTCTGTATAGTAGCACATATGGATTTAAAATGATTTTGAAAACAATAAAAATGATGATATACAGTATCTATTCACCTCTAGAATGCAGAATTTCGAAAAGTAAAAATTTGTTCTGGGCATAAAAGCCCAAAACACCCAGGACTTGATACGGTTAAACCAAATGGGGGCGCCGTTGGTGTCGGTCATGTGACAGATCCGGCACTTCCGTTTTTTTGCTGTTCTACTCTTCTCTTTTATGATGGAACGGAACGACGGAAAACCAAATGGAGGTGTGAACCCAGCCTCATATGCAAAATTAATGTAATATCAGAGGGGCTGGCTATTTGGATCCCAATTGAATGGGGCTGTGTTTAATTTTTGACAAATAGTCTTGCCTTTAGTGGCGCTGTTTAGGAGAAAAACTAAAAATGCTAATAGTGGGAAAACCTGTGCTAAAAATTCTTATGTGACCTGGGCCTATGACTCTTTCCCAGAATCAATGAACTTCTGCTGCCCAAAGAGGCTCAGAAATGTTACTAAGTGGAGCACCCCTTCGACCTAAACGTTAGCTCAGTGACTTAGGGGGGGGGGTTTCTTTCCTTAAAATGGAATAATACCGTAGCTGGTAGGAGCCGTTAAGTCTGACCCCTCACTAGGAGCTGGACAAGTGAGCAGTCCCTGTGCTGAGGGTCACTGCAGGAGTTGACATGTATTTCACTGCATTATATGAATTATTATATGAATAAAACAATCTGATTTGCTTTAGCTAACCTTAGGAGCATGATCTATTTGTGATTCATCATTTGTACCATTTCTTTTGGCAACAAGCATTATTGTGTATGTGCCAATCAGATTAATTTTATGTGGTTGCCGATCAGAATTTTTCTGTACATATTATTTGCAAGATGTTAGTTATTGGCAACTCTACCCCAGTTCTTTTTCTGCACAACATTTTTTTCTTGTAATTTCTTGATCCAAACCAGAAATCACAAGATGCTTTTATTGAAAGTCTGGACGTGTCTAGTTCTTTGATTACAATACATTGTGTTGGTGAACATAAATCACTGTCAATGTTTGTAATTAGAATCACATCAAAATATTATGCAGCTCTGTATCCTGACTCCGACGATGAAAAACATTACTTCTCCATACATGAGTCAGCTACATGAAATCAGATAGGCCAAGATGTCTGACCAGTAGGGGCAGGTATATACTGTATATACAATACCTGCATATTTGCAGATTTATATAGATGCTACACAATTATTAAATGATGTGCTAAGATTTTATTAAAATGCAAAGGAGAATTTGGATAGTTTAACCCCTTGCATCCTTTTTTTTCGTATCCCCCCCTTCCGAGATTTTTTCTTTTTCCATCATCATAGCTATATGAGAGCTTGTTTGCTGCAGGGTTGGTTGTAACATACAGCTGACACCTGCTGGGTATGAAGCGCTCTCAGCCCGTGGGCCCGCTCCATACTCCCACTTTCACGACGTAGAGTTACATCAGATTTTGATAAGGGGTTAATATTTAATTTATTCTGCTCTGTGGTGCCTTTGTATTGAAGAATTTACACCAAAAAAGTAATTGAGTTGTCCTCATCCATCTAATCAGCCATTTCTTAGTCTTATCTGTATCTAGGCAAGTGTCAACTATTTTTAGGGCTCATGCACACTGGCGTTTTATGGCATCTATCTATATTAAAGAATTATTCTCCTCTAGAAACAATGCTGCTCTGTAATACCCCCCGTAATAAGCCACCCAAAGGAGCATGCCACATATAATATACCTGTGTAGATCAGACCTAAGGCTGGGTACACAGAAAAAAAAAAGTCATGTGAAAAATTATGTTAATATTGTTCTCATTTGAAATAAAATTCAAGAAATCTGATCCACTTATGAACTACTTTCACATGTTCAAGTTCATCGTTTTACTATAGGTCATGCAGGTTTACATTGTAACATGTCTGCCATATGTTGACCATATTTCTCATATTCTTTATGGAGCAGGTGCAAATAATAGATTTGCATTTTGACAGCTGTGAGGTCTGTTTATGAGGTTATTTATAAAGCAGCATTTATAAAATGTATATAATGTATAACTGTAATAAATAAGTGTAATACATGTATATAATCTATGGAGCTAAATCAATAACTGGTAAAACAATTGATGACAACAAGAATAAATAAGTACGTTGTATTTTGTTTTTGTATACTACGCCTGTGTTTTACATGTAGGTGTATATATCCAGTCAACACACAGGAGAGAATTCAACATATTCACATGCCCCTTGAGATAGATAAATGTAGTTCATGTGTGAATGGTAAATTAGATGAAAACATAAAACGAAATATAGCATGTAATTCATTCAATATAATTAAAACCAACCGTTAACTATCTTCTGTTAAAGAGGACCGGTCAGCTCTCCGGGAATGTCTGTTTTAGTAAATACTTGTATTCCCCATGAAATAACAATTCTGGATCATCTTTTCATAGAACGCTACATTAGGAATAAATTTACAACTGGCAGTAACGAGTTGGGGGGAGTATCCCTACACAGACTGACAATGTCCAATCAGGGCTGACAGATCGAGAATGCGTAGGGACACGTCCACTTGTAAATTAACACCCAGTAGTTTATTTATAAAATTCTAGTAGTAATAATCAGGGCCGCCATCAGGGGGGTATTAGGGGTACTGGTGTGAGAGGCCCGGCCAAACCTAATTGAAAGGGGGGCCCGGCAACTGCCGCGACTTGCCATTGGTAGAAACGGCACAGAATGTCATGAGCTGCGGGCCCCCCTCTCGACATGGGGGCCGTCGAACCGCCCGCACGCGCGAGGTCCATTTTTTTTGCAGCGTGTGGATGAGATTTGTTCAAATCTCATCCACTCTGCTGCGACTGTAATACGCTGTGGATTTTCCACAATAATATGTGTTGCATAAAATCTGCAGTGTTCATGCCTAGTATGTTCCTACCCTAAGTCCGGATTTACACGAGCGTGTGATTTTTGCGCGCGCAAAATCGTGGCGTTTTGCGCATGCAAAAGGTCCATAACAGCTCCGTGTGTCAGCAGCGTATGATGCGTGGCTGCGTGATTTTCGCGCAGCCGCCATCATTATGACACTCTGTATGTATGTTTGTAGCACGTGGTGCTTTTCTGTTTTCATTCATAGTATATACTGCTGCGGAAGTGCTGGGCGTGACTTTCACGCACCCATTGACTTCAATGGGTGCGTGATGCTCGAACAATGCACAAATATCAGACATGTCGTGAGTTTTACGCAGCGGACACACGGACACACGCTGCGTGAAAATCACTGACAGTCTGCACGGCCCCATAGAGTAACATAGGTCCATGCGAGGCGCGTTGCACGGACGTATTACACGTTCGTCTGAATAAGCCCTAACAATAAGGCCCAGTTCACAGAGTTTTTGGGCCTTGATATTGACTCGGACACTGCGTCAGAATCAGCACCAAAAAACTTCCAAAACCGCCTCCCATTGATTTAATCTGAAATCAATGGGAGCCAGTCGCGGAAAAAAGAAAAAGCAGCACGTCCTTTCTTGCCACGGTTCCGCCTCTGACCTCCCATCGAAATCAATGGGAGGCAGAAAATGCTTTTTTCGCTGCGTTTTTTGTCTGCTGTCCTCAATCGGTGCGGGCAAAAAACGCTAGTGTGGGCAGGTCAAAATCTGCCTCAAAATTCGGTGCGCGGTTCCAGGCGGTCGCGGGTGCACATGCGCGGGAGTTTGTGGGTGCGCGCGATCGGTCGCACGGGCGGCGGTGTTTGACGGTCCCCATGACGACCCCCATGCTACCCAGGGCCGCCATCAGGGGGGGTATTAGGGGTACTGATGTGAGAGGCCCGGCCAAACCTAATTGAAAGGGAGGCCCGCAGCTCACGACATTCTTTTGGTGAAAAAAACGGGCCCCATTGCAGGGGCCTGTTTTTTTTCTACCAAAGGCAAGTCGCGGAAGTTTGCCGGGCCCCCCTTTCAATTAGGTTTGGCCGGGCCTCTCACATCAGTACCCCTAATACCCCCTGATGGCGGCCCTGGGTACCATGATATAGTGCGGGACGGAGTACCGTTAACAGGCGGTGCCACGGTAGGGGGGCCCAGAAAATTTAGCTGTAGGGGGCCCTGAAATTCCTGATGGGTAATAATAGAGGAACAGTACAATGTAGAGTTAGGGTATGTTCACACAGAGTCAAAAACGTCTCAAAATACGGAGCTGTTTTCAAGAGAAAACAGCTTCTTATTTTCAGACGGTTTTTGTGATTTTCGCAGCGTTCTTTGCTGCCGTTTTTGGAGCTTTTTTCAACAGAGTCTATGGAAAACAGCTCCAAAAACGTCCCAAGTAGTGTCCTGCACTTCTTTTTCACGGGCGTTTTCTTACACGTAAAAAAACGCAGCGAAAAACGCTCTGTCGGAACAGAACGCCGTTTTCCCATTGAAATCAATGGGCAGATATTTGGAGGCGTTCTTCGAAAATAGGCCGTGTGAACATATCCTTATAAGACAATATGTTTCAGAATTGTTATTTCGTGGGAAATACAAGTATTTACTTAAAAATAAATGTCTGGAGAGGTGATGGTTTTCCTTAACAAGAATATTTCCAAAATACAACATCTGATGTAAAAATCATACAGAATCCGACAGGAAAAAAAAACATATTCCTCTGTGTGCATACAGAGGCAAAGTTGGGTTCCATAGATTTCTTATGGGTGCCGTCTCTATACTTGGAAATTGTATGAAGCTGCAGCATGGTGGGGTACATGGGTTCTAGGGGCATTGCCAAGGGCCTATGGTAAAAAGAGGTTCACAGCCTCCTAGTCCATTACAACACATGGAATTTACAGAAACAAAGTGTAACATGGCTATGGTAGACCCATGACCTTTAATGTCCAGAGACCGAAATCAGGCCATGTATTCTCTGTGGCTTTATGAAATGTTTGAAGTTTGTTTATATAGTAGGTGGACTTCAAAGGGATATTCCAGCCGATAACATTTATCACCTAGCCACTGCATAGTGGATCAATGTTAGATCTGTAGGGGTCTGACGACAGGGAGTCAGGGTGCAGTGAGGAGTTGCCGCTCCATACAACCCAATGGAAGTTATGGAAGCAAACGAGTGTATAAGCACAACATTTATGAAGGTCCCTACCTATTTACTGACACAAACAACTTTTGTGCTTGTTTTGATAAAGTGGGCTCATTCATGTGACTAATTTACCAAATATTCTCATCTAAAAAGTGGCGGAAAACAACTAGTGAGAACTGGGCTGTATTCTCCAATAGACATGTGATGTGTTCGGAAATACAGAGCACATTATTCATCTTCCCACACCAGCGTACTGTTAAAACCATCTTTATACATGGCCCTTATTGCTTTATAATGAACATATTGCACTAAAATGAACAGAAAATGAAAGTAAATCTGCAAGTATTAAGTCTTGATAAGACACTAAGTAGGAGCAGCTTCTGCTCTTGTGGACTCGGCAACTTCATTGACTATATAGACAGTAATTTCAATAGATGGCTACAAAGAGCTGCTCTCGCTCTTGAGGCCTCGACCTGTCATGCATTACGCAGACCATCTATTGATATGAATGGTCACTGTGTAATGTTTAATTTTCCCTGTGGTGGCGCTGCAGAGAAATTGAACACTAACTGCCAGGTTTCTCCCCAGATTACAGCTGATCGCTGTCGGTCCCAGCAGGGGGACTGATGAGTTTGTTGTCAAGAAGTTCTTCTAACAACTACAAAGTGGAGAACCCCTTTAATTGAATCAGGGGAATATCTGACTGCTTTTGTGGGGTTAGGAAGCATTCCCCCTGGCCCATCCCTCGTGAATCAAAATTGGCTACAATCACTCAGGGGGTTTGTTTTCTTATTATCTGGATCAAACAGCTAGGTCTATGGAATGTTAAACTTGATGGACATATGCCTTTTTTAACCGGACAAACCTCCAACAAGTGTTCTTGCAATCTACCATCCGCCAGTGCTAAGAGACTTAAAGAGACTCTGTCATCACATTATAAGTGCCCTGTCTCCTACATAAGGAGATCGGCGCTGTAATGTAGGTGACAGTAATGCTTTTTATTTAAAAAAACGATCTATTTTCACAACGTTAGGAGCGATTTTGGTTTATGCTAATGAGTTTTCTTAATGCCCAAGTGGGCGTATTTTTACTTTCGACCAAGTGGGCGTTGTACAGAGGAGTGCATGACGCTGACCAATCGGCATCATGCACTCCTCTCCATTCATTTACACTGCACTAGCGATATAGATATATCGCTATGTGCAGCCTCATACACAAGCCCTAACATTACTACAGTGTCCTGATAATGAATACACATGACCATCCAGCCTGGACGTCATGTGTACTCAGAATCCTGACACTTCTGAATCTTTTTTGTGAGATTCCGGCAAGTGAAACAAAAGCTCGTTTAGCTCCGTAATCTCGCGAGATTTCGTTTCGCTTGCCGGAATCTCACAAAAAAGATTCAGAAGTGTCAGGATTCTGAGTACACATGACGTCCAGGCTGGATGGTCATGTGTATTCATTATCAGGACACTGTAGTAATGTTAGGGTTTGCGTATGTGGCTGCACATAGTGATATAACTATATCGCTAGTGCAGTGTAAATGAATGGAGAGGAGGGCATGATGCCGATTGGTCAGCGTCATGCACTCCTCTGTACAACGCCCACTTGGTCGAAAGTAAAAATACGCCCACTTGGGCATTAAGAAAGCTCATTAGCATAAACCAAAATCGCTCCTAACGTTGTGAAAATAGATTGTTTTTTTAAATAAAAAGCATTACTGTCACCTACATTACAGCGCCGAACTCCTTATGTAGGAGATAGGACACTTATAATGTGGTGACAGAGTCTCTTTAAGGCCCATTTACACGGGCCAATAACCGGGAACGAGTATTCCTAAAAACGCTCATTTGACCATTCATTGGCCCGTGTAAGCATTTAGTGATGAGCCGAAAAACGAACAAGCGATCGTTTGTTGGCTTATCACATTGCTTATGCAGACTTTAAAATCATCGTTGATGGCGGCACATCTCATTGTATAAACAAGGAATGTGCTGCCAACAATGATGCAAATCGATGGAGACTAAACATTTGTACAGTATTACTGATCGTTCTTCCCTACAGAGTATAGCATCCGTCCTTGTACAAGGGACTATTAACGTGCCATGTCAACTTGTCATATTATCATATTCTCATTATGGGCAAAAATCTGCCCATGTAAACCCACCTTTACTGATAACAGCTCTAGGCTTAGGTAATAGAGGGGGTCCTGAACGTGTGGGTGGTACTTGGTAATTATATTTTGCTGAAATAACTATTTTCCGTGTATGTCCCATGTGTGACATCACTAATCACAAGATAAAATTGCTCCACAGCAATAATTATAAAATCATTGAAGTAGGACTGATTCATAGTAAACCCTAATCTGTGTTTTATTCATATTAGACTATGCAGCAGAACGCTACATTCAAGGCTCATTGTTCCTACTTTTATTTATAGAATAAAATATACAGAAATTGTGTACAGTATACAGCAATCATGAAAATTAGATTCCAATCAACATTTTCTGTTCATTATATTCTACTGTTCTTTAGGGAATGATTATTTGTATATGTAAATGATTATTATTTTCGTCGTTTTCAATCCCAAAGCAACATCGTTTAAACTGACAAGTTTGTAAAAATACAAGGATATCTATCTATCTATCTATCTATCTATCTATCTATCTATCTATCTATCTATCTATCTATCTATCTATCTATCTATCTATCTATCTATCTATCTATTTATCTACACAGCACACAAGAAAATGGCGACATCACACTCCGTACACTAATGCCACTTAAGCCACTAAATATAAATAAATATGCATTACTGCTAAATCTACTCACAATAGGGAGGTTCTTAGCGTACATTTTGATCAAATTGTGTGAGCCCACCTGCCACGACAAAGCAACCTATGCTGTACATATCTATCTATCGAACGATCTATCGATCGATCATTAAAGTATTAAGGGCTTGTAAATATTTGAAAGTGTTTTTTTTTTTATAAAAATGTTTATTAGTGTATGTTAATAAACTTTGTAATTACATTTTATTAAAAAAATGTTTTTACTTTTTGAGATACAGCTGCTCTGTATTCTCTATACAGAGTAGCTGTATCTTGCTCTATTCATTGAATCCGTCAGTCCCGCGGACCTGATGGATTAAGTGACAGCGAGTCCTGCATGTCTGTGACACGGATAATCCACCTGTAAACTATCACATTTAAGTTATGAACTAACTATCAATTAACATACAGGTTTCCCCTATGACCCTCCTTATTCTGGTAGTAACATTAGTGGAATGAAATAAAAGTTAAATGTGCTGTTTAGTGGTTTAGTTATTAATTATTAAAGGACACAAGTGATGCTAATATACATATCACAACACCTATATAAATGTCATTCTTTATAATTGGTGTCATAACTTTTAGATTTATTAGAAAATTATACGTATTGTAAGTAAATGAGATGAACAAATCTATAAAAAATTCTCCACAGGGAGAAGCAGCCGACGTGCTGCAAATCTCCAACTAGAGGGTAGAAGGGTTCAGGTTATGCTGTGTTGGATGTGAAACAGAATTTCCCGCTGACTTTTTAATATCCTTTAGATTTAAATTAGAGACACATAAACTCATATGTTATAGCCGTGGTTAACAATATTATTATATATTTTCTTGCTTTTTTTATATTGTTTTTCAAATTAGAAATGTCCTAAATCAGCAGTCTCAGGCAGGGCCAACCTTAACCTTTTTGGGGCCCGACTGCAATTTACAAATATCACCAATATTGTGAGAACTCTGTTAACCCCTTAATGAGGAGGCCAGAAAAGGCCTTAGTGACCAGCTACTTTCTTTTGGTTTTTGCATCCCTGCCTTTCAGCAGCCATAACTTTTTCTGCACAGTTGGGAGTGTAAACAAATTACAGTGTAATTAATGTAACTTATTTTTGCAGCGTGAATATAGAAAAAAAGTGATTTTTTTGCCTTTTCGTTTGTTTTTTACCGTTCTCGTTTTACCCTAAATAACCTTTAAAATTAATTCTTCAGGTTATTACGGTCGTGTAGATATCTAATATGTGTCGTTTTTTTGCTTTTATGTAATGTATGGGCAATAAAATAAATTTTATGCTAAATAATTATTTTTTTGTGGACATTTCTTTATTATTTAATTTTTTGTAACATATTTTTTGAATTCCAAGAAGGGATAAGTTTTTAAAAATGTAATTTTTTACTTATAATGTATTAGCATACTCCTGTATGTTAATACATTATACTGTGCCACTAAGGCTAGATTCACACGAGCACATTACATCTGTAATGGATGGAACGTATTTCAGCCGGAAGTCCCGGACCGAACACAGTGCAGGGAGCCGGGCTCCTAGCATCATAGTGATGTACGACGCTAGGAGTCCCTGCCTCTCCGTGGAACTACTGTCCCGTACTGAAAACATGATTACAGTACGGGACAGTTGTCCGGCAGCGAGGCAGGGACTCTTAGCATCGTACATAACTATAATGCTAGGAGCCCGGCTCCCTGCACTGTGTTCGGTCCGTGACTTCCGGACGTAACATGGTCATGTGAACCCAGCCTGAGACAAAGGCTGCTGTTGGGGACACACATACCAGCAGTCTTAAGGCCCTTTTACTCTGGCCAATTAACTGGCAAACGAGTGAGCGAGTGTGTAAACAGGATGACGATCAGCTGCCGACACGATAGAACGACACGATAGAGACGTGCTGACGACACTATAGAACTGCATGGGGATGAGCGATCGGAGTAACGATCACTAGTCCCAATACTAGCTCCATGTGAAAGGAGCAAACGAGCGCTGATCAACGAGCAGTCTCGTTGATTGGTGCTCGTTCACACAGCCCACATCGGGCTTTACTGAACAGACGGACCAGGGGTCCTTTCTAGGTCCCCCGGGCTGACTGCAGAGGGTTCTTCCAGTGAGGGTTCCTCCAGCGACTCTAGTAACAACTCTTGGGTAGAGAATGAGCGCTCATAAGTATTTCTACAGCGACGCCAAAAAACATTGCTGTCGATTCTAGACCTGCCCCGCCCGCCATCAAAAGACTATGCGTGTTTGGGAACGGGTTAAAGAATAAATCAATAAATCAGTAAATAAATAATCAACTGAACAGGTGGTGTGCCCTAAATTACTGAACAGCCAGGACTGATTACCACTAGAACAGGTAGACTAACAGCTTGGGGTCAGCTTCTTTTAGGGTGGGATCTCTTGTCGTGGTTCAAATGCATTTTTTGCTGCAGTTCTCTGCAAACCTACACCTATTAGCCAGTTACCAATGGCTGACCTGGGGGCTCACAGCTGCCATTGTGACCCATCGGCACCATGCAATTGCATGGGGGTGGTTGCGCCAATGGGCTAACAGGGGAGCCCCCAACCTCTGTCAAAGATTTTAGATGCCGTATTCGCATCTAAGAGGTTGAACTGCAGGGATCAGAGTTATCTTTGATCTTGGCAATTGCGGCAGAAGTCTTGCTGTGTATAACAGCTGTGCTCCTTGGGTAGAGCGGCAGTACCGACAAGACCTGAGTGACGAATATATCCATCACAATGTGGGAACTAGCTCATGACGGAAAGTTTCCCATATGTTCCACTATTGAATTACATGTGTCAGTCTCATATCTATTCACTGAGGCCATTGCATAGTAATAGTCTAAATTGTGGTGCAGTTTTTCGTTTGGAGCTTTCATCATCATGTGACTGTTGCAGCGAAAAACAGCGATTCCGCAGCATAAATTGACATACTGCGGATTAAAAATACAGGTAAATTTATGGACGGATTTTCTGGTTTTTTTACGCAGCGTGTGGATGAGATTTTTTTCAATTCTCATCCACTTTTCTGTTATTATAATTTTCTGCGGATTTTCCGCAATTAAATCCGTTGCGGAAAATCTGCAGTATTTATGCTACGGTGAACCCGGCCTTATAGTGCGCCATATGCATCAGGGGTATAACAAGTAACAATGGGCCTCCATAGCAAAACTTACAAAGTGAACCCACTCCACCTTGACCTCCTTCACAGCACAGTGTAAGGTTATTTTGATCTCAATTCTGCACTGTTTTTTCCCCGTAATGTACAGGGATAAAGTCATTACATAGAGATAACATACACAGTGATGTCACAATAAAGAATAATTAACTTGAAGAAGTTACGGCACAGAAATCATGCTCATGGTGATGTCAAAGTAGTAGTAATGTTACACTACAAGGATATTCTACTCAGGGAAGCTACAGCACATCAATTATGCAAACAGTGATGTCACAATATAGGGATAATATACCAAATGATAGAACCACACAAGAATAATGCACACAGTTATCACACACAATGACTTCACAGCACAGGAAAAAAAACACATTATGATGTCATAGTCATAATGCCTGCAATGATGTCACAGTAAAGGGCTAACGCATTTAGTGATGTCAAAGTACAGAGATAATGCACAAAGCTGGGGGGGGGGGGTAATAGATAAACATGGGGCTTGGTAGCAAGATTGAAAATAGGGATCCAATAAATTTCCATTTTCCCGACCTATTATTCATAGTGACCACTCACTGCAGCTTACCTCAGAGTGGAGATAGGTTCCCTTAGTTGTCAGGTCCCATAGCAGCTGCTCTACCTACTACCGTGGTAGTTGAACCCATGATGTGTATAATCCATCTATACGGCTGTCTTATAAATGGAATATTCATAAATACACCTACAGCAATGGTCCTAACATCAGTTCTATATTATAATTTATTCTATTTGTTGACCCTTCTCAAAAAAATACCCAAGATCCAACTCTAAATGAAAATAGATTGAATCTATGAATACAAACGTGTTCCTTCACTGTTAGAACTACAGAGCTATGGAATATGCTCTCACAGGAATTGGATAATGGCATAAAGTGTTGATAGATTTAAGAAAGGTTTGGACATTTTTCTACAAGAAAGGAGCATACAAGGCTACTGGAATTAGCAGTGTAGAATGTTGATCCAGGGATTTGTCTCATTGCCTGTAGGGGGTCAGGAAGGAATGTTTCCACTATATGGCAAATTGGACTGTGTCTTTCAAGGAAGGTTTTTTTTTCCATAAACATTTGCTTTTCTCTGGGTTAACGGGGTTTGTAGATATGAAAGTTAAAACTTGATGGATGGATGTCCTTTTTTTTTTCACTACTATGTAACCATTAGGTTGAGATCCTCCAGGAAAACACCCTGGAGAACCCTTCTCGTTACATGATAGAAAAGGTATCATAGCAGGAAAGTGCTTTGAAAATCTCAAACAGTTACAACATGTATTTCTCATGTATCCACTGTCCAAAAAAACCACGGCATACTGTGCCCTGCAGAGATGTTCAGTGAAGATAACCACTTCTAGGGAGAAAAAATGGAATTTGCTTCTTTCGGGGGTTTAAAATGTATCTATATAAAGGTTATCTTGTTATGTTCCATGCTGAAATCTGAGACCAGTGATTTACTCCCCATCTGCAGACGTGTTTACCTGTGAGACCATGTGTAACTAAAGAAAATTCCCACAGCAAGAGGTAGGAGTTGGATGTGAAAGAGGTTTCAGGCTGTGCCGAAGAGTTGTAAAACTTCAAAATATCCCACAGTCTCTACTGTCTAATTACTTGCAAAGTCTTGTGGAGGAGAAAGAACTAAGTAACAAGTTACTAATACATCCAAATACACTCTCCAAAGAAAACCTAGCAGAGTAAAGGGAATATGGGTTAACATTTTCTGAACCTTACCTATGAATCTATCTTTTCTTGAATAAAACTTTACTGAAGAGTATTTAGTATTTTTCTTCAAAGTTGTTACATCACATTTTTCTTTATTTCTTTTGTGTTGTTTATATGGCGCCAACATATTCCGTATATCTGTACAGAGATCACTCACATCAGTCCCTGTCCCTAATATGGCTCACATTATAATTCCCCTGCCTTAGACAC
The DNA here is from genome assembly GCF_050947455.1 of Rhinoderma darwinii. Taxonomy (NCBI): domain Eukaryota; kingdom Metazoa; phylum Chordata; class Amphibia; order Anura; family Rhinodermatidae; genus Rhinoderma; species Rhinoderma darwinii. Next base: position 59,396,947 of record NC_134690.1, read on the forward strand.
ACACTAGGGCCGATTTTATAGGAATCCAATGAATCTATCTGTATGTCTTTGGAGTGTGGGATTAAACCTGACTAAAAACAAAAACTACACAACCACAGGGAGAAGATACAACCCCCAGGCAGATGTTGTCCCCGGTTGGATTTGAATCCAGTACCCCACTGCTGCAAGACAAAAGTGCTCACCACTGAGCCACTATTCTGTCCATCTGATGTCTACATTAAAACTGGTCATAGACATTCAATAACAGCTCGAAAAAGGGGTCTTCATCCCTAATGCCTCCCCATTAACACATGAATTTGGTTCAGTTGAATATGCCTGTCCTATCAATAGGAAAAACAAGGAGTGATATGGTCATCACGATTAGATTAAAAAAAGGTTGATACTTTTTTTTCTACCAATAGTAAACTTTTGGCAGTGTCTAACAGTGTCCACAGATATTAGATTAATGGTTTCTATATACAGCTTTAAATCTTTTATTTGTACATAGTGGTAAATTTATTATAATTATAGATAAGCAAATTCGGTGATATGGTAGTTTATAGAATTCTATAGGTGAACAATTTTTCTCATTTCTTTTTGCATATATATATATATATATATATATATATATATATATATATATATATATAGGTTTTTTTAAATATACATATTTATACAAATACTGTATATTATAATTGAACTCTGTAACATCTTAGCCCAACTCACTAGGGCCGTTTTCACTATTGAGAAAGGCCCCAGTGACTTGGGCTGAAACAGTGTAGAGGTTAATAAAGTCAGTTTTCTTTTTCACTGAATTACTGCCGAAGTACTGCCGTTTATGTCTATTTTATATTTCAATTGGATACTGGATCAGCGTTCAAGGACTTTTACACTAATTTCCTGAACACGGTGCTACTTTCTTTTTTGTCTGTCTCCATATATCTATCTATATATATATATACTTCAATAAAGAGAATCTGTCGAAATATAAACTGCATACACTATTAACCCCTACTGCCGCAGCCATTTTTTGATTTTTAATTTTCGTTTTTCACTCGCCACCTTCCAAGAGCCATAACGCTTTTATTTTTTTCGTAGAGTGGTGTGAGGGCTTATTTTTTTGCAGCATGAGTTGTAGTTTCTATAGGTAGCATTTCAAGTACCATATAATGTACTGGGTAACTGAAAAAAATATTATTGCGGGCTGAAATTGGAAAAATTCCTCAATAGTTTTTTGGGTTTCGTTTTTACGGCTTTCACATGATGGTAAAAACAACAAATTAAATTAATTCTGTGGCTCAATACGATTACGGTGATACCAAATTTCTATACGTTTTTTCATAGTTTACTACTTTTAAAGAAAAAAAACTTTTTGTTAAAAATGTTTTCTGATCTGTGTCACCACATTCTTAGAGCCATAACTTTTTTTTTAAACGATTGAGAGGTGTGATGTTCACTTTTTGCAAGACGAGCTGTAGTTTTTATCAGTATTATTTTTTGGTACATACAATTTTTTGATCACTTTTTATAAAAAAATTTTGGAGCTAAGTTGACCAAAAAACAAAGATTTTGGTGTTTTAAATGTTTTATTTTTTACGGTGTTCACCATGCGCCTTAAATAATGCTAGATTTTAATAGTTCACACTTTTATGGATGCAGCAATACTAATTTTGTTAACTTTTTTTATTTTTTACATTACTTTAAAGGAAAAATGGTAAAAGTGGAGTTTATTGAACTTTTATGTTTTGGTTTTTTTCACTACTAAAAACTTTATTTCACTTTTTTTACACATTTCATTAGTCCCTCTAGGGGACTTGAACCAGCTGGTAGGTTGTTAGATCGCTGTACTAACGTATTGTAGTATATTGTCATTTTTACAGGCATCTGTTAAGCACTGCCCAAGGCAGGGTTTAGCAGAGGCAGAGTGAAGGCAGTCATGGGGGCCTTCATTAGGCCCATGGGCTGCCATGGCAACCATTGTTACCCCCGATCTCATTGCAACACCTCAGATGGTCACGAGTGACCGCAGAATTTGGGGGGTTAAACAGCTAGGAACTATCGATATCGCTGTTCCTGGCAGTTAGTCCCGGGTGTTGGCTGTAAAATACAACCGACAGCGGCAGCATATGGAGCCCGCTCAGCGCATTGAGCGCGGTCCATACATTCCCCCCACTACGACGTACCAGACACGATATAGATCTCTTAGACCAGATGAGGCTGGTGTGCTTACTTTGAAAATCCATGTCAGAAAATTTTCCTGACTGATATTAAAATGAGCATTTTACCAAGTATATTCATGTTATATCAATCTCCTCCCACCTGGAGCTGACAAACTCCTATTAATGCCCCTCCTCCCCCTGCACATGCTGACATCTCTCACACAAGTTAGAAGCTGTAATTATACACTAACACTTCTGCTGGAAGAATGGCTCTCTCACTGAAGGAGCAGGGAAATTGCAGCTTGTACTGAGCATGTGTTAGATTACATTAGTAATGATGTGATAGTGAGAATTAAAAATTAACTTTTGAGCCTTTATGAAAATCTCCAGACAAGTAAAACTTTTTGAAAACTTAGCTAATTTGAGATCAGCATCTATAATAAGGAGAGTAAAAAAAATTTGAGATTGTAAGAAACAATATGCAACCTTTATTCCTATGTACGAAGCACTAACATTTTTTTTTCTATTCGATTATGAGATAGGAAAAATAGTGTAGCCCTATTAAGGAATGCAAAAATATCATCAAGACCCAAAAAATGATTGATCGTTTGATTTATTCTTATTTATAACGTGTTTTTTTTTTAACATGTAGTACTATGTAAAAGAGTTGTTCATTTGTAAATTGTAGCTTATTATACAACTTATAGCAGCTTCGGGTACTAAAACAGGTTCGAAAGTGCAACTGCTGTTCATGTGTAGATCCAGTTTACAGCCTACAGCTGGTCTATGGCTGCACTGTGTGGTGTTCCTGCCGTAATCCTTAGCCTATAAAAGTTACAATGGTCTAATTGAGCTCCAGAGACTCGGAGAGGTACTATATGATCAGAATGAACGTTTTTTTATTACAACTGTTCCATTTAGGAGTATTCACACATTTCTTTGCTATCCATTCATTGATAACTGCCATACTTTCATGAATAAATTGTCTTGTATGGAATTAATGCTCCACAGCCAATGTTCATTAACTACTAAAAACTGAAAATTAACCATTCATGACAATGGAACTTTAACTTCAGTCAATATGTCACCATCTGTAATTCTAAAAATGGAAAATTGCTGGATAACTACAAATAAAACCCTCACTATTGGTGCTAACAGAGGTGCAGCTTAGAGCCAAAACTGTCGGCCCCCCCCCCCACCCTCACGTGACATTCCCAAAGCAGTGACGTGTTCCATACAAAGGGGACTTAAATGAATAATATGAGTAGGAAGAGTGCTCTGCTATAAAAGACCATCTTAAATGGACTAACCTTCTAGACTAAACTTCTAGACCCCACACAGTAACCTAAAACCATGTAGACTACTGGGAATTTCAGAAAATTTCTTCTGTCCTTGTTGGTTAGTAGTGTTTTTACCATTCTGTGTCTAGTGCATAAACGGGAACCCCCCCCCCCCCCCATTTTGGCCTCCGGTGAGTACAAGTCATATAATATAATGTATACAGATACGTAGAAAAAGTCCACACACACTTTTACTGCAGTATGAAGCTTAATGTGGCTCCATGCCTTGTAATTGTACTGCTCATGTGAATAAGCACAACAATTTATTGAATTTTGCCATTTATTTAATATTTTATAGTCAATATTGGGGGACTGCGTCTGCGGTGTATGATTTGTACATTTGTCTGTATGGCCAGTTTATGGATGAGCTGTGTACATTAAAGTTCAATAATCCTATATTATACCGGAGAAGGAAAAGGCTTACGCATATCATTGTCTTGCTGGTTGTATGTCTTTTCGTCCTGCAATGATTTTCGAATGAGGATAGTAGTTTATTTTCCAAAATCCATACAAATCAAATCTGAAACCATAACTATTGAACCATTTTTAACTTTTATCTGTGCACAAAATACTGTAGCTCACCAGTAAAAACAATACTGTCGAGCAGCATCTATAGGTTGCTACCCTGTAAGTCAATGTCTATTCCATTAGCCCCTTTCAGCACCATTCTGTAAAAGTACGTCCCACACAGTGCAGTAAATGTATGGCCGGAAGCAGGGCCTAGCAGGCTGCCTGTCAGTGTAAGGCCTCATGCCCTCTTCAGTTTTCTTCAGGGTGCTATCCGTTTTTTTAACTGATAGCACCCTGACCCATTTATTTCAATGGTGCCATGCACACTTCCGTTGTTTTGACGGTTCCGTTGTTCCATTCCGTAAAAAGTAGAGCATGTCCTACTTTTGTCCATTGTACAGTGCCCATTGAAGTCTATGGGTCCGTCAAAATAACGGACGGTACACGGAAGGCATCCGTGTGTCGTCAGTTTTTGCCGGATCCATTGCCAAGCAACGGCTGGGCGTGCCAAAGTTCCAAAGTTCACAGCATTCAACACACAAGATGGATGTGGACAGACTGATCACAATGGTGCATGACCACCCAGAACTGTGGGATACGCGGGCAGAATCGTACCACAACCGGTACAAAAAGGATGCCGCGTGGGAGGAGCTTTCAAAGGAGCTGTTGCAGCGTTGTTGGGAGCAGGGAACTCGTTCACAGCATCAGAAAATAAGTAAATACACACATTGCACTTTGCTGTAGTTCATTATTTATGGCCCTGTTTTGCAATTTTGCCATTGTATGCTTGTTTGTGGTGAAAACAGCGACAACACGATCATGTGACGTTCCTATGAGTGTTTCCTGTGTCATGTGACAAGTTAATTTTAGTACCTTCCGTTTTTTAAAACGGAAGACAAACAGATGTACAACGTCCGTTTAAAATGGAACAGCGGAACGGACACAGATTGAAAACGGAACGCACACGGAAGTCATAACGGACACACGGATCCGTTTCACATGGACGTCAAAATGGTGAAGGATGTGTGCATGAGGCCTTAGGCCTCATTCACACGACAGTGAAAAACAGCCGTGTGATGGCCGTCCTTTTAACGGCTTTCACATGGCCGTTTTCAGAACAATGATATTCTATGGGTGCATTCACACGGCCGTTTTTTTAACGGGCCGTGATTAATGGCCGTCAAAAAATAGGACATGTCCTATTTTTGGCCGTTTTAACGGCCTGACGGCCCCCATAGAAGTCATTGGATCAGTTTTTAACAGCTGTCAATACATGTAACAACCGTTAAAAACGGATCTGTTACATGGGGATTGGCAAGGAAACTACTAGTTCCCTTGCTGGCTATCGTTGGCATACTCACGTTTGCGGCGCTTCTTCAGGTGTGGTTACTCGTCTTCACGGGTTTGAAGGCGCCTCGATGACGTCATCGCCCCGTCGCGCTACCTTGCCAGATCCCGTGCAGACGAGTGACCACACCTGAAGAAGACAAGAGACGGCGCTGCAACCGTGAGTATGTGGCATGATCTACAGGCAGGCTGGTGTGGCATCTACAGGGAGGCTGGTGTGGCATCTACAGGGACGCTGGTGTGGCATCTACAGGCAGGCTGGTGTGGAATCTACAGGGAGGCTGGTGTGGCATCTACAGGGAGGCTGGTGTGGCATCTACAGGGAGGCTAGTGTGGCATCTACAAGGAGGCTGGTGTGGCATCTACAGGGAGGCTGGTGTGGCATCTACAAGGAGGCTGATGTGGCATCTACAAGGAGGCTGGTGTGGCATCTACAGGGAGGCTGGTGTGGCATCATGTACAGGGAGGCTGGTGTGGCATCATGTACAGGGAGGCTGGTGTGGCATCATGTACAGGGAGGCTGGTGTGGCATCATGTACAGGGAGGCTGGTGTGGCATCATATACAGGGAGGCTGGTGTGGCATCTACATGGAGGCTGGTGTGGCATCTACAAGGAGGCTGGTGTGGCATCTACAGGGAGGCTGGTGTGGCATCTACAAGGAGGCTGGTGTGGCATCTACAAGGAGGCTGGTGTGGCATCATGTACAGGGAGGCTGGTGTGGCATCATGTACAGGGAGGCTGGTGTGGCATCATATACGGGGAGGCTGGTGTGGCATCATATACAGGGAGGCTGGTGTGGCATCTACAAGGAGGCTGGTGTGGCATCTACAGGCAGGCTGGTGTGGCATCTACAGGCAGGCTGGTGTGGCATCTACAGGCAGGCTGGTGTGGCATCTACAGTGAGGCTGGTGTGGCATCATGTACAGGGAGGCTGGTGTGGCATCATGTACAGGGAGGCTGGTGTGGCATCATATAAAGGGAGGCTGGTGTGGCATCATATACAGGGAGGCTGGTGTGGCATCTACAAGGAGGCTGGTGTGGCATCTACAAGGAGGCTGGTGTGGCATCTACAGGCAGGCTGGTGTGGCATCTACAGGCAGGCTGGTGTGGCATCTACAGGCAGGCTGGTGTGGCATCTACAGTGAGGCTGGTGTGGCATCTACAGGCAGGCTGGTGTGGCATCTATAGGCAGGCTGGTGTGGCATCTACAGGCAGGCTAGCGTGGCATCTACAGGGAGGCTGGTGTGGCATCTACAGGGAGGCAGGTGTGGCATCATCTACAGGGAGGCAGGTGTGGCATCATCTACAGGGAGGCAGGTGTTGCATGATCTGCAGGGAGGCTGGTGTGGCATCATCTACATGGAGGCTGGTGTGGCATCATCTACAGGGAGGTGTGTGGCATCATCTACAGGGAGGCTGGTGTGGCATCATATACAGGGAGGTGTGTGGCATCATCTACAGGGAGGCATGTGGCATCATATACAGGGAGGCGTGTGCCATCATCTACAGGGAGGTGTGTGGCATCATATACAGGGAGGCGTGTGGCATCATATACAGGGAGGCGTGTGGCATCATATACAGGGAGGTGTGTGGCATCATATACAGGGAGATGTGTGGCATCATCTACAGGGAGGCGTGTGGCATCATATACAGGGAGGCGTGTGGCATCATATACAGGGAGGCGTGTGGCATCATATACAGGGAGGCGTGTGGCATCATATACAGGGAGGCGTGTGGCATCATATACAGGGAGGCGTGTTTCATCATATACAGGGAGGCGTGTGGCATCATATACAGGGAGGCGTGTGGCATCATATACAGGGAGGCGTGTGGCATCATATACAGGGAGGCGTGTGGCATCATATACAGGGAGGCGTGTGGCATCATATACAGGGAGGCGTGTGGCATCATATACAGGGAGGCTGTAAATAGTGTCTAGGTGAACATGTGACCTTCCTTTGGTTGTTTTCAGGCGGTTGGGACAAAAAAAGCCTGGCCAATGAAATTCATCAGTTTTTTTAACGGCCATGAAAAACTGATGCAAAATGGATGTCAAACGGCCATTAAAAACGGACAGATGGACTTGAAATGGATGAAAATTTAGAGACACACTGATGCAAAATAGCCATGAAAAACTGACAGTTGATCAGTTTTAAATGGACATTTTTTTTCACTATCGTGTGAATAAGGCCTTAGGCTTCATTCAGAAGAGAGTGTTTCATGTCAGTGTGCTGTCCGTTGAACTAACTGGCAGCGCACTGACCAATGCTTTCCCATGGGGCTATTCACACATCCGTGTTTTTTCACAGAGCGTTTCTGTTGTGTTACTCACTGCATGTCATATTCTAGTCCGTTTTTGGGATCTCGTCACCCACTTAAGACAATGGGTGCGTGAATGCAATGGACAGCACACGGACGACATCCGCGTGCTGTCCGTGTTTCACGCATCAGTTGTTAAAGAAATGAAGAGGGAAAAAAAGTAAAACCAGGAAGTGTTTGCAGAGGAGAAACATGGACGAGAAAGACGGATGCTACACAGAAGCCACACTGACGCCATATGGACAGTCATATTCGTGAAGCACGGCACGTTTTTTGCGCACGCAATTGGACAAGCTCATGTGAATGAGGCCTAACACTCAAATCTGTGATCGGCACTCTGTGTAAATCTGTTCCGCGGTGCCAGAGGAAGCTCTTTTAGAGTCCAGACGACTGCCAAGATATCCAGTTCACTCTGTTAATGCAAGTGAAATTGCAATATTTTTATTCCACTGTTATAACACAAATGTGAAAATTCTTAATAAAGAGCAAACTTCACATGAACAACTTCACATAAAAGTAATGATCTGTTAGTAGGTTAGTACAGACAAAATATCAAACGTTTTGGTCCTCCTGGACATTTCTCAATGAAAATGGCATACTATTAATACCAAAATCTAGTAACAAAAAAAGCATTTATTTAACACCAACAGAAGAAAAGAACCAAAAAGAACAAATATTTTAGTGTATAAATAAAATAATATTTTATTAGTAACTAAATGATTTTCATTATTACTATATTTTAGTACTAATTGCATGTAGTTTTCATTTAGATACCATAAATTATATTGTGTGACTATAAAAATACAACTCGTCCAGCAAAAACAAGCCCTCATACAGATACGTTAATTAGAAGATAAAAAAGTTAGTGCGTTAATACAGACAAAATACCAAACGTTTCTATCATTTCGGACCTTTCCCTAGGGCATCTAAATGAAAAGTACATCAAAATAATACCAAAATAGAGTAACAACAAAAATAATTTAGTTAATAACAAAAGAAGAAATGAACTAAAAAGAACAAATATTTTAGGAAATAAATAATAGAGTAATTTGTTATAAACTAAATAACTTTCATTATAACTATATTTTGTACTAATTGAATGTTGTTTTCATTTAGATAACAGAAATTATATTGTTCCATTAAAAAAAAGTTGCAGCTCTTAGAATGCAGTAATGAAAAATAAAAAATGAAAGCTCCTCTCTGGAGGCCCAAAATAGGCTACGTCCTCAAGGGTTAGAGAACCTTGAAACTAAATTTGGGAATCCATCAAACCAGAAACACTTATCTGTACTCTTTTACAGTAGTCGTTTCTTGTCAGTAGAGGGTTCTGGTTGGCTTGTGGCATTTCACAGGTAATCAGAACCTTACTCTGCACTGATATGGAGCAACAACTCCAAAACAATACTATTTATAGGTGAATGCCTGTGATTTAGCATTTCAGGTTATGTTCCAAGGCTCTTTCAATGGGCCAAATATAAACTTAAAGAGGCTCTGTCACCACATTATAAGTGCCCTATCTCCTACATAAGGGGATCGGCGCTGTAATGTAGGTGACAGCAGTGCTTTTTATTTAGAAAAACAATCTATTTTTACCACTTTATGACCGATATTTAGCTTTATGCTAATGAGTTTCTTAATGCCCAAGTGGGCGTGTTTTACTTTAGACCAAGTGGGCATTGTACAGGGGAGTGTATGACGCTGACCATTCAGTGACCAATCAGCGTCATACACTTCTCTCCGTTCATTTACACAGCACTAGCGATATAGCTATATTGCTGTGTGCAGACACATAAACACACTATAACATTACTGCAGTATCCTGATAATGAATATACATTACCTCCAGCCAGGACGTGATGTGTATTCAGAATCCTGACACTTCTGAATCTTTTCTGTGAGATTACAGCAAGGCAAACGTAATCTCGTTTGAAATGACAGGTTACATCGTAATCTCGCGAGATTACGCTTGCCTTACTGTAAATCTCACAGTGACAGAATTCTGAATACACATCACGTCCTGGCTGGAGGTAATGTATATTCATTATCAGGACACTGCAGTAATGTTATAGTGTGTTTATGTGTCTGCACATAGCGATATGGCTATATCGCTAGTGCTGTGTAAATGAACGGAGAGAAGTGTATGACGCTGTTTGGTCAGCGTCATACACTCCTCTGTACAACGCCCACTTGGTCTAAAGTAAAAACACACCCACTTGGGCATTAAGAAACTCATTAGCATAAAGCTAAAAATCGCTCATAAAGTGGTAACAATTTATAGTTTTTCTAAATAAAAAGCACTGCTGTCACCTACATTACAGCGCCGATCTCCTTATGTAGGAGGTAGGGCACTTATAATGTGGTGACAGAGCCTCTTTAAAGAGCGGCTACCCTTTGGTGGTAATTAAGAAACAGTTTTCATTTGCATTGTAACCAGCTGATCTATGCCGGTTGAGGACCTTGAGATACTCCAACAGTCCATCAAGGTTGGGTGATGCTTTATCTGTCGGCTTCCACCCGTCCTACAGTGCTGCTATAGGTCACAGGGAGGCTCCTTCTTACCACAGCCTGCAAGGTTGCACCAACCACTTAGTTTATATGTACCCTGCATCTCCATGGGTTCTTGTGGTTGCTAAGCAGCTACCTTTCATGAAATAGCTTAACCATCACAGGTGTGAACGTATAAGTGTTTCAGACTACTGTCCCATACCCCTAGTATAGTATAGTTAGTAAACGCAGCCAAAGGCAAGTCCTTGTTATAAAAGGGATACCATATTTTTAGGATCGTTTAATTCTACTTGCAGTGATGACTCAGCAATATTAGTAATGGTAGTATCAATACCGCTACTAACTTATAGAACACAGTATTAAACAGTAAAATTTCTGTTTGCAGGAGGAGAGATTATTCACCATCAATTGTCTTATTTCTATTCATTTCTGTGGTTTGACACTGTCCCACTATCCTCTACTGATCCACGTGGCACAGGACTCTCTCACGTTGTAGAACAAGCCCCAGTCCAGTTAATTGACTGAACACTTTTCTATACGAGCCTTAGTCCACTTGCTTTACAGTCACACACTTATAAAGGCCTCTGTCTACATTCATTAAAGGACACACTTGAGCAGGCCTCAGTCCACCTCTTCTACTGTACCCTCCGTGGAACAGGCCTTAGGGCAGTACCCTTTCTAGGCCTCAGGGGAGTCACCTTCAAATAATTGCTGGTTACTAACGTCCTTCACAACCCAAACGAACCAAGGCATGGCTCCAAAACTACAGAGCAATAGTAGTCTCTCACTACTCACAGCTTCTTTCCCAGTGACAAACACAAGCTTTCAGGTACAGCAACCCTCGGAGACTCAGTACTTCAGGACACAGCTGTGTATTGCCAATAGTCTTACAGTAGCTCCTCAGATCCACTTCGAACTTCTCCTCACCACTTCCATTCACTACACTTTACAGTATACGCCCAGCCTCACAGTGACCAAAATCAGGGCACAACTGCACGCACAGCAGCTCCAGGGTCCCAAGGTACAAGGCCCAACTACAAGCAATCAGCAGACACAAGGTACCACAGCACTAAACCTGGTCCATCTACACACTCCCCAAATGGTGCCAACTTGTATATCTGTCTCCCAATGGCCTCTCCTAACTTGCATCCTAGTCCACAGCACGGCTACACTATATCCATCATCAGGGGCGTAACTAGGAAAGACTGGGCCCCATAGCAAACTCTTAAATGGGTCCCGTCGGGTGCCACAAGCAGCCCCCCATATAAATAGTGCCCCCTGTAGAATGTGCCATACAGCCCCCCTGTAGACAGTGCTATATAGCCCCGCCTATAGACAGCAGCACACCCCATTTGTAGATAGTGCCCCGAACCTCCCCCTTGTAGATAGTGCCATACAGACCCCCTGTAGATATTGCCATAAAGCCCCCACTGTATATGGCGCTATACAGCTCCCACTGTTTATAGTGCCACACAGTCCGCCTCCCTTGTATGTAGTGCCACACAGCCCCCCTTAGTAGAAAGTGCCACACACAGACCCCTGTAAATTGCACCACACTCAGCCCCCTATAGATAGAGCCACAGCCCTCCCCCTTGTAAATAGTGCCATACAGTTCCCCCTTGTGTATAGTGCCACGCAGCTCCCCCTTGTGTATAGTGCCACACAGCTCCCCCTTGTGTATAGTGCCACACAGCTCCCCCTTTGTGTATAGTGCCACACAGCCTCCCCTTGTGTACAAGGCAATGGCACATCCGAGATAGTTGTATCAGCCAGGGAGATGTCACTCGAACATGGAAAGTTGGGTTTAGAGTCATTACTATGTGACTCTTCAGGATAGCGGCACCGCCCCATGACCCTCTAATGAGTAATTAGCATATAGTGTGTGTCGTTTTAAAAGTGGATTTTAAGAATTTTGCTGCATCTGAAAAAAACAAACAAGGGAATGTTTGGAAATATTGTCAGGTCATGTATTACCGCATGGTGGCGGTTCAAGGGGTTAAAACTACCTGACAGATTCCTATTAAATATACAATGAATTGAGAACAATTCCATCAGCCCTGCAATTTTGTTCCAAGCTCATTACATAAATACAGCACTAGAACCAAGCTCAGTACATAAATACAGCACTAGAACCAAGCCCATAGATATATACAGCACCAGAACCAACCTCAGTACATAAATACATCCCCAGAACCAAGCTCAGTACAAATATATATATATATATATATATATATATATATATATATATATATATATATATAATCATACCACCCATCATCTCACTGCAGATCACACAGTGACTACAATACTGATTAGAGGCAGAATAAACATCTACATTAAGTGACTCACCGGTGACGTCTCAGATTCTAGTTCTATTCTTCTCCCTCCAGTCCAGACCTCTATGATGGATTTCAACCGGCCATGACCCATTTCTGCAGTTTTCCGCTCAGATGTCTTCAGCTTCTCACTTTTAAAACATTTCTGCAACTATAAACAAAGTTAAAATTCTCAACACCTCTTGCACCTCTAACTATAATAGCGCCATATACGGTGTCCCTGGTTATAATAGTACACTGCCACACACACACACCATGCCCCCTGTAGATGGTGCCCCCATAGCCACCGTGCTGCCCTACATATAGCTTCCCCTATAGGTAGTGCTCCACATATAGCCCACCTCTGTAGACAGTGTCCTACATATAGCCACCCTGTTGCTAGTGCCCCACAGGTAACCCACCCCTGTATATAGTGTCCCACATATAGCCCACCCCTGTATAGTGTCTCACATATAGCTCCCCTGTATATAGTGCCCCACATAAAGACCACCCTGTGATAGTGGCCCACATATACACCCCCCTGTATAAAGTGGCCCACATCCCCACATGTAGAACCCCCTGTAGATTGTGTCCCACATCCCCACATACAGACCACCCCTGTAGCTAGTGCCCCACATCCCCACATATAGACCCCCCTGTATATAGTGGCCCACATATAGACGACCCCCCTGTAGATAGAGCCCCCACTATAGATAATGCCATTAACAGTTTTATGAGAAAAAAAAACGAAACATACTCACATGATCCCATTCCTGTTCGCTGGCGATGCAGATCTGCTCTCTTCTGAGTGGGTCTGCAGGAGTTGAACGCGAGTCGTCCAATGTCGCTGATTGGCGGGGCAGAATGACTTGCCCTGTCAATCAGCGCCTTTCAAGAGTGGAAGCGGCGTGATGACGTCATCGCGCCGCTAGGCAATCAGTGTCATTGTAAAGCGCTGAATGGTCGGACACGGAACATGCCCGGCTGTTCAGCGCTAATACATGTATTTGGCTGTGCTAGCACCGGGGCCCCCTCCGGTGCTAGCGACGCCTACAGGCATGAGAGGGCCTGTGTCGCCTGGCCCATACTTGTTGGAGGCTCGGCGGCGCGGGCCCCATAGTAACGGCGCTACTGCTGTAGGAGCCATAACGGCTGCTAGCGATGCCACCGAGTATATGGGGGGCGTGTCGGCTGGCGGCACGGCCCCCTCAAGCCCCGGGCCCTGTAGCAGCCGCTACGGCTGCTATCGCGGTAGTTACGCCACTGCCCATCATCACTTAAGTGCCAGGCTCTGCGTGGGACCACAATCATGACCAGTGCCTGTTTTTACAGTAATGGCAAGAACTGGCAGCTTGGCCGTGCATGATGCCCCACCAGCCCTCAATCACCAACAGGGTGCACAGCATACATAAACATGTAAACAAAGAAATTACATTATGTACATGGCACGGCATCAAGAAACACCTAAATTCATTAACACAGATTTAAAGGCAAAGAGACATAATTTTATGTAAGAGAAGGGATACTATATACAAGAGATCCCCAACCTTTTCTATCTCACAAGCCACTTTCAGATATGACAGAAGGTGTTGAGTCAACCTGGCCATTAAAAGGGAAAAAGTTCACTAAATGACTGAAAAGTCAGATGGATCTTACCCAAGTGTTAACTGTCAGTAATATCGTTTTGACTTTACAGTAGTGCCAAGTTTCAATAATACTATGACATCCCTGGTAATACTAGGGCACAATAATATTTAGAGCTGCCACCAGCTGGGGAGCCACATGCAAGGGGCCCTAGAGTCATATGTGACTCCTGAGCCAATGGTTGGAGAACATTGATATATAATAATGTTTATGCCATTGTTTTTATTTAAGCACATGCAGTATATACCAAAAGCTCTGTCCCCAATGGCACTTGCAAAAAATGTAATGGAACATTTTCTGGTCTTATGTAAATATTTAAAGAGGTTGTATGAGATCAGAAAAAAAGGGGTTTGCTTGTTTTCCCCACTCCTTTTCTCAGGTTGTGTCTGGTATTGCAGCTCAGTCCCATATGAGTGGCACTGTTTCTGGGAGATGAAAAGCAGATCCTTTTTTCTCATCTCATACAACCTATTTTAAACAATGATTATAAGAACAATATTCATCACCATCATTACAATTCAGTTTGTACATCCACATACTGTATACGAACCATAGAGATTAGACACTTGATGTTTCTTGGAATATTTGTAGGCTATTAATGCTGGGTAAGAGTAAAGGACAAATTACAAATTCAGGTCTCTGAACATCTATGGATTAAAAATATGGAAGATAATTGTTAACAAACTCAGACAATTCTTGTTTTGACACGTTAGGCAGAAAATGGCTTTCATAGCTACTGATAGGTAAAAGTGAGCGAAGTGGATGAAGTCAAAAGAATGTCTGAAACCTACAATTGTTGTGACATTATTAGATGCATGTTGTGATATATTGTCATCACACCTGTTATTATTCAGGGGAGATGAATAATGTGGAATATTAGTATAAAATTTATAATCACATTGAGGATTCAGTGAAAAATAGTATTGAAAATGTAACCAATGGTGGAAAAATAATTAATATAAATAACATGTCACACATGACTATGTTGATAAACTGAAAATTAGCAAACAATTGAGATAATTTATTTGAGCAGATGACCTTGTAATGCCTTGGACATGGAGCGTTTCGTATAAGAACATCTGTATGGAATTTGGATGTCAATGTAGACATTATATGGTGTTGTTGTAAATAGGATCTACATTATATATACAGTGCTATATACCTATGAAACAATTATTGAAGATTGACTCATTAACTACCTAGTGTAATGTCCATGGCCACGGGCCGTTAGGCTCACTCACCTCCTGATGGCCGAAGCCATGGGTCTGTGAGCGCTGGCCCCAGTCCCCTCCTCAGGAGACGCCAGCGCTCACTTCCGCTTACCTTGGCCGGGTCCCATCGGGTGCGCGCGCACACTCGTGCCCGCTCTTAAAGGGCCAGCGCGCGCACCGGACTTAAATGTCAAAATTAGCCCATGAGTACCCTAGATTATAAGAAGGGCCCATCCCCTTCCTCCCATGCCTGGGTGTTGTTGTCATACCCTAAGTTTGTCTAGCAAATGGTCTCCTAGTGTTTCCCAGTTCCCATTTTCCCCGTTCCTGTACCTGTATCCTGTATCCCGTGCTACCTGGTCAAGTGCCGTGCTGAGCTGTAGTCGTGATGTGCTGTATTCCACGCCTGTCCTGCTACACCACGCCTGACGTCTGCCTGCTGCCTAAGTCCCAGCCAAGCCTGTCATTGCTACTGTCTGAGCTGCCACAGGTACCCTATACGAACTATAGACTATGACTTGCGCCCTGTTGGCCAGCTGCCATACCGTCAAGGCGGTACGGCCCAGTGGACCACGCATTCAACGTGACACCTAGTATACATAATCACAAACCTTTGGTTGGTTTCATATTCTATATTGTACTATTTTTCCTAGTTTTAATACTAACCAGAAGTCTCTGTACTTCATTTAGCCATATTGCGTTCTGTACTAAAAAAAGAGAGAGCAAAAAGACACGGCGCCAAAAGTAGCGGAATCAATAGATAAGGGAGCAAAAACGGGACATAAATGCTCACCTGCAAGGATGCAAATTACCGGCATGTAATTTGTATGAAAAAGCTGCTGCCAATCCCAACGCAAACTCCCATGGAGATGCCAATGTGATAGAAATAAAATTGCAAAAAACGGGAAAAAAAGGCGCTGCTTGTGTAGAATAAAAGGTTTAATAAATAAATACAGGGGATGCTACGCGTTTCGACGCCGGACCGGCGTCTTCATCAGGCATGTCATAGAGATATATATACACACTAGCACAGAGTGAATGACAAACTGATTGGACCAGTTCAGACCAGCCTCCTGGTCCAAAACCGCCAAAAACAGCAAGTCAGAGTTCAGCAATTGTGAGATTAGTAAACAAACAGAACCAAAGCAATACATAATAAGAAATAAAGCAATACATAATAAGAAATGGGATAACAATATACTTTAGATAGGTGCACCGATGATAAGCTAAATATTTATAACGCAAGTATATTACAAAACAATGCATCGCGCAGCCGAAATAAAAAGAGTTGCTAGTTCATCATATAAATGAAAGTTGACTAAGCATACTGGAAATACAATTGTTACTAAGAGATTGGAATAATGGGACCAAAAAGATTAACGAAAAAGATAATTCGCAGGTAATTCGTTAATCTTTTTGGTGCCGTTATTCCAATCTCTTAGCAACTCTTTTTATTTCGGCTGCGCGATGCATTGTTTTGTAATATACTTGCATGAGGCTTTACTCTTGACACTAGTTAAGGAATAAAGTGATACTCCATCTTTGAATAACATTGGCCACATAGTCATCATATATTTAGCAGAATTTTCTGTTTCATTATGCTCAGACAAGTTTTTCCTTCTAGTATAAAATTATTGTCAGAATGTCTAGAAAACCTTCTAATCAACAAGATCCTCTAGGGCAGTGATCTCCAACCTGCTGCTCATCAGCTATTGGGTGACTACTACTCCCTGCAAGGCTTGGCAACCTAGGGAATTCCAGGAAGGCTGAGATCAAACTAAAAGTGTAAAATCAGGTATGATTAACTGTTAATCATTCAGTATCTCCAGTAATGTTGCATTCCAGATGTTACTATTGACAGGAGTCATGGAATTAAAGTGATTCTTCATCTTTGATTAACATTGGCCACATCATTATTAAATGTAAAATCTGGCATCTTTGTAATATACAGTGAAGGAAATAAGTATTTGATCCCTTGCTGATTTTGTAAGTTTGCCCTCTGTCAAAGTCATGAACAGTCTAAAATTTTTAGGCTAGGTTAATTTTACCAGTGAGAGATAGATTATATAAAAAAAAAAAAAGAAAATCACATAGTCAAAATTACATAATATTTTTTTGCATTGTGCACAGAGAAATAAGTATTTGATCCCCTACCAACCATTAAGAGTTCAGCCTCCTCCAGACCAGTTACACGCTCCAAATCAACTTGGTGCCTGCATTAAAGACAGCTGTCTTAAATGGTCACCTGTATAAAAGACTCCTGTCCACAGACTCAATTAATCAGTCTGACTCTAACCTCTACAACATGGGCAAGACCAAAGAGCTTTCTAAGGATGTCAGGGACAAGATCATAGACCTGCACAAGGCTGGAATGGGCTACAAAACCATAAGTAAGACGCTGGGTGAGAAGGAGACAACTGTTGGTGCAATAGTAAGAAAATGGAAGACATACAAAATGACTGTCAATCGATATCGATCTGGGGCTCCATGCAAAATCTCACCTCGTGGGGTATCCTTGATCCTGAGGAAGGTGAGAGCTCAGCCGAAAACTACACGGGGGGAACTTGTTAATGATCTCAAGGCAGCTGGGACCACAGTCACCAAGAAAACCATTGGTAACACATTACGCCGTAATGGATTAAAATCCTGCAGTGCCCGCAAGGTCCCCCCGCTCAAGAAGGCACATGTACAGGCCCGTCTGAAGTTTGCAAATGAACATCTGGATGATTCTGAGAGTGATTGGGAGAAGGTGCTGTGGTCAGATGAGACTAAAATTGAGCTCTTTGGCATTAACTCAACTCGCTGTGTTTGGAGGAAGAGAAATGCTGCCTATGACCCAAAGAACACCGTCCCGCTGTCAAGCAAGGAGGTGGAAACATTATGTTTTAGGGGTGTTTCTCTGCTAAGGGCACAGGACTACTTCACCGCATCAATGGGAGAATGAATGGAGCCATGTACCGTCAAATCCTGAGTGACAACCTCCTTCCCTCCACCAGAACATTAAAAATGGCTCGTGGCTGGGTCTTTCAGCACGACAATGACCCGAAACATCCAGCCAAGGCAACAAATGAGTGGCTCAAAAAGAAGCACATTAAGGTCATGGAGTGGCCTAGCCAGTCTCCAGACCTTAATCCCATCGAAAACTTATGGAGGGAGCTGAAGATCCGAGTTGCCAAGCGACAGCCTCAAAATCTTAATGATTTACATATGATCTGCAAAGAGGAGTGGGCCAAAATTCCATCTAACATGTGTGCAAACCTCATTATCAACTACAAAAAATGTCTGACTGCTGTTCTTGCCAACAAGGGTTTTGCCACCAAGTATTAAGTGTTGTTTGCCAAAGGGATCAAATACTTATTTCTCTGTGCACAATGCAAATAAATATATATAATTTTGACTATGTGATTTTCTGTTTTTTTTTTAATATAATCTATCGCTCACTGGTAAAATTAACCTAGCCTAAAAATTCTAGACTGTTCATGTCTTTGACAGTGGGCAAACTTACAAAATCAGCAAGGGATCAAATACTTATTTCCTTCACTGTATATTCTATACCTGTTTTGCTGTTTCCACTCATTTTTAAGTTGATATTTACAATCTGGAGTGAGTATATAGAAAAAATATATTGATGCTACCTTAAAACTGTCAACAAGCTGCTGTTGACTGATCTCTTGTACTACTGCAAATGGACCATAGGCCTAATAGGCTCATTAACATTTTAATACTTTCTGATGCCCTGTTCATTAACATGTGAATATCCAGGTAAGCATAAGGTATTTATATGTTAACCAGGTCATTCAGGTGTTCATGAGCTAATGAGTCCGACTATCCTGCATAATAATGGGTTAATGCCAAAATTATTACTACAGAAAAGCTAGAATGGAATCATTATGGGAAACTAAAATTTTTCAGCAAGAACCTGAAAATTTGTCTTCTGCCTGTTAGCTCTCCACCTGTCACTCTCCACAAAAAAAACTACTTTCTTCAAGTCTCACAATTGGAAGACCTGCTTCCTTTGGATCATGACTCTTATTGTCTCACGGACAATCTCATTAATCATGGAGTGGTGTCATGATCTCCTTGACCCTTATAAATTAATGATTTCTATGTTAGAAGTGACAGGATAGAGTAGATTAAGCAGTTATTAGTACAGGAGAGGGGACAGATCATGGCATTATACTATGAACAGAAGATAGTAAAAAAGAAAAATTCCCAAGATCTCCCCATATTTCATCTTCAAGTATTTAAGATATTTTGGAAGTAACATCTGTAACTCAATCAAAAATTTAAACTTGTCTAGAGTTTTATAATTTCATTATGTCATAACAGACAGAGACCACAAACCCTTAGTAATTCCTGATCTCCACCCTTAACTTATACAAGAAGGTATGGTCTTCGCTGTACAGAAATACACTAGTGATGTGCCTCAGAATATACTTTGCAGCTGACAAGTAATTCGGGGATTTCAGTAATCAGAACTGGGGGACAGAATTGAACTGAGGTTTATTCGACCCATCCAAATTATTCTGAGGTTCCACCCTCCATCTATGTAGAACCTTTGCTTGTCCTATATCATGAACAAGATCTAATAATTTGTTAGTCATCCCGTAAGAAATAGAGCCTAATGGCAAGTAATTAGCTCCCATTTTTGTGTCAGTGGCTGAGTCCACCGATCTAGCACATGGGAACACACTGGAACAGTAAGAGCAAATCCGGAAAATTACATTTATATTAGAGTGGATAACATGCAGTGGAATGGGGCCCATTCTTCAATGTTTCTAACTGACTTCAGTCTTTTACTTCTGAATTATTTGGACTGTTATGATGCCCACTGTAATTCGAATTCTCATGCTGGTTTCACCATTGGTCCTGTCATCTGGTTTGTTTTTGTTAAAACTTTTTGTTCTGTCCCTTGGCTGGGACTTCTGGCTCTGCTGATGAGGCCAGTCTGATGGCGTCTAACTAAATGCTTGGCTATGTCTCTGGTACTGATTCTCCCTGATCTTTATGTCGCATCGAGTAGTCATCACTGGTCACTGTCATCTTAATTTGAGAGTCAACATACGGGAATTCCTGGATAGCAAAAAACATGCCTTCTTGAGGGTGTTATAATGAGGACCAGTGGTTTCTTAGATTATGTGCCTCAGTCTAGCCTGTGTCAAGATGATCCTGGCACAAATATCAACTCATTAAGTTCATAACTGTTTTACTGTTGTTATTTAAAGAAGCTGTCCACTTTGGACAATCTTTTTATATTAGAATGGCTCCAGAAAATAGACTGATCAAAGAATGTCCTGGTAATGAAACCCCAAAAAATCAGCTGTAATGTGTGGGTGAACCTGGCAGAAAGTATTCAATTACTCTGCATCACCACCACAGGAGAAAAGAAGCATTACACATTTCCCATTTAAAGGGGCTCTGTCACCACATTATAAGCGCCCTATCTTCTACATAATGTGATAATGTAGATTACAGCAGTGTTTTTTATTTAGAAACACAATCAATTTTGACGGAGTTATGACCTATTTTAGCTTTATGCTAATGACTTTCTTAATGGACAACTGGGCGTGTTTTACTTTTTGACCAAGTGGGCGTCGTGGCGAGAAGTGTATGACGCTAACCAATCAGCATCATACACTTCTCTCCATTCATTTACACAGCACATAGTGATCTTACCAGATCACTATGTGCAGCCACATACACACACATTAATGTTACTCAAGTGTCCTTACAGTGAATAGACATCACTACCAGCCAGGATGTGATGTCTATTCAGAATCCTGACACTTCGGTAATGTTTGTGTGAGATTTACAGCAAGGCAAGCATAATTTTGTTTTAAATGACAGTTTACAGCGTAATCTCGCGTAAATCTCACACAAACGTTACCGAAGTGTTAGGATTCTGAATAGACATCACGTCCTGGCTGGTAGTGACGTCTATTCACTGTCAGGACACTTGAGTAATGTTAATGTGTGTGTATGTGGCTGCACATAGTGATCTAGCTAGATCACTGTGTGCTGTGTAAATGAATGGGTAGAAGTGTATGACGCTGATTGGTCACTGATTGGTCAGCATCATACACTTCTCTCCACAACGCCCACTTGTTCAAAAGTAAAACACACCCAGTTGTATATTAAGAAAGTCATTAGCATAATGCTAATATAGGTCACAACTCCGTCAAAAATTATCATTGTTCTAAATAAAAAACACTGCTGTATTCTACATTACAGCGCCGATCACATCATGTACAATATAAGCCACTTATAATGTGGTGACAGAGCCTCTTTAAATCAATGGTCTGTCCAGTCTGCAACCACTCTCCGACCTGCCTGACAGATGAGGGTGCTAAACAGCTCCACCTCTTTAACTTATTAATAGGGTATTTGCAAATGGGTTTCATGTAGCTCTTTTTCTAGATAATTAAATTATGATATTGTGGCAATTTATAGAGAGAGAGAGAGAGAGAGAGGGAGAGAGAGAGATATTCAATCCGGTGGAACACGACTTGCGTTCCAGTCCTATTGCGCATGCGTCAGCATCGGCGGAGATAGAATAAAACATATATATATAATAAAGAGTATGATAATTGTGACTGGACAAAGTCCATTAAATTAAATGGATATTATAATACATCATCCAATTCATCCAATGGATGTTGTAATACACTATCCATCATAAATCAAAATAGGAGTGAAAGGACTGTCAGTAATAGTATAGCTCAGCTCCAGAACCACTATATTTCAGACCAATCATGTCCTAATCAAATATTAATGTGACTATAGTCCCCATTAGAACAAATAGAGCTGCCATAATTAGTAGGAATATTATTATCCCAGTCAGGGATATCCAATATATCCAACACGACCTGTCAAGGCAAGGACGTATACTCCAAATATATTAGACATGCGTTTTTTATTAAAGAGGAACTCACTTTTTTTGAAAATAACATGGTTCAAAAAATGGAGGAGAAACTCTAGACTGTAGAATTTACTTCGGCTTTACAATCAGGAATATGAAGACATATAAAACACTACATCTCTGTGTTCTGAACTAGACATATTATTATAGATAACACTGATGTATATTTCAATTCGGGACTTTATGATCCCAGTGAATAGGCCTCTGCTGCTTTCCAGCATCCCTCATATTGCTTCACATAAAGTTGTGTGTCTGAAAAGTGTAAGAAAAAGACAAATTTGATTAGGACATGATTGTTCTGAAATATAGTGGTTCTGGAGCTGAGCTATACTATTACTGGCAGTCCTTTCACTCCTATTTTGATTTATGATGGATAGTGTATTACAACATCCATTGGATGAATCGAATGATGTATTATAATTTCCATTTAATTTAATGGACTTTGTCCACTCACAATTATCATATTCTTTATTATATATATGTTTTATTCTATCTCCGCCGATGCTGACGCATGCGCAATAGGACTGTAACGCAAGTTAGGTCTTTGCGCATGCGCAATAGCGATTCCTTTGCTCGATGCGTTCCACCGGATTGAATATCCGGTTTGGACGCCATCTTTGAGCATGCGCAGTAGATGCGCGCGGATACTACACGCTGGTATGTCTGACATCGTAGATAGATTGCTAACTGTAAGTTTATCTGTATATATAAATACCTAATTGGCCTCTGCATCTCTCCAACTCATCCTAATTGCTCTTATATTCACTGTCTATGCAGGGGCATAGCTAGGGGGGGGCAGGCGGGGCTTGTGCCCCGGGCGCAAGGGAAGGGGGGGCACCGAAGAGCAGCCGATCGCTGCTGATAGGCGCCCCGTATGTTTACACAGCGGCGTTCTGACTGGGTTCTGTGACGGCCAGGGAATGGACCAGTCCAGTCACCTGACCTGTCACCTGACCTCACGTCAGTGACATGAGGTCAGATGACTCAGGTCAGGGGACAGGTCCACTCCCGTGCTGCATCCTCCCAGCATCTGCCTCTACTCTGCTCTCCTGTTACACACAGCCGACGAGCAGAAGAGGAAGCTCCGCCCACAGCCCATCCTGACCTGTCAGCAAGGAGTGTCTGTGTGTATATGTGTGTGTAGTGTGTATACAGTTTGTCTCTGTGTATATGTTACAGTGTGTGTGTTTGTGTGTGTGTATATGTGTGTGTAGTGTGTATACAGTGTGTCTCTGTCTTAGTATGTGTATATGTTACAGTGTGTGTGTGTGTGTGTGTCTGTCTGCCTGTGTCTCTGCATGTGTTTGTCTTTTATATCTACTACATTATCTGTACTCAGAGAGTTATCACTGTGTGTCATCTGTGGTGTTACATAGGACTGCAGGTAACACTACTAGATTATCTGTACTCAGAGAGTTATCACTGTGTTATCTGTGATGTTACATGTTACTGCAGGTGACATCTACTACATTATCTGTACTCAGAGAGTTATCACTGTGTTATATGTGGTGTTACATAGGACTGCAGGTAACATCTACTATATTATCTGTACTCAGAGAGTTATCACTGTGTTATCTGTGGTGTTACATAGGACTGCAGGTAGCATCTACTACATTATCTGTGCTGTGTACATATGTGCCTGTGTGGGTATATATGGGTCTGTTTGTAAATGTGTCTTTGTGCTTGTATATTTGTGCCTTTTATGTATTTGTATATGTCCCTGTCTGTGTATTTATCTGCCGGTGTGTGTGTGTGTGTGTGTGTCTGTGTGTGTGTGTGTGTGTGTGTGTGTGTATATGTGTCTGTACGTCTATATATTAACCTGTATGTATGTATTCCAGATGTGTGTATGTATATTTGCCTGTATGTCTAAATATCTATCTTTTTGTATGCACAGTATATATGTTCCAGCGTTTCTATATATATGGTTCATTTTTGGTTTGTATAGGGGGCGGCAATAGAGAGTCCCGCACAGGGCGCTATCCAACCTAAGGCCGGCCCTGGCTGTCACAGACCCTAGTCAGAAGAAACTCCGCCGCTGCCTGCGCCGCATGACCTCCTCGGCTTCTCCGGTAAATCACACCAGGCAGAGCAGAGAGTGGTAGCGGTAGGCTACCGCTCACCGGTCTGTTCACAGTGTGGCGCTAAGTACAAGGGGGGAGGGTGGCACTATTTACAAGGGGGGGAGTGTGGCGCTATTTACAAGGGGGGGGGGGGGAATGTGGCGCTATTTACAAAGGGTCAGCGGGCTGTGTGTGGCACTATCTACAAGGGGAGTTGTGTGGCACTATCTACAAGGGGGGCTGTGTGGCACTATCTACAAGGGGGGCTGTGTGGCGCTATCTACAGGGGGCTGTATGTGGCCTCTTTAATTTATTTTCTTTTAATTTATTTTTCTGTTAATTACATTATAGAACTATATCGCTTGTAAAATGTAGAAATGCTTTTATACTCGAGTTACATTAAAAAAATTGTGAAAAACAATTACACCTCATTGATTGGTAGAGAAAGCAAACATGGCGAGGGGGAAGGAGATGTCTGGAAATAAGTTGGGGGGGGGGGCGCCAATCTGAATCTTTGCCCCGGGTGCAGGAGAACCTAACTACGCCTCTGGTCTATGATATGTATATACTTCACTTATATGTATAACTTACTGCTTATGTATGGTTTTATATAGAAATATGTGCACTTTACAACCAACTTTTGATATATGCTGGGAAATATATGTTTATATGCATTTTATGGGAACTGTACATTAAATAGGTTTATTGTGAACTAATGTATGTCCCTCCTATTCATACTTGACACTGTGTTCAGTTTGTGATAGCTTGAGAAAGGTTCCTGTTGAACTGAAACTTCGCTGTCTTGAGGTGAATAAATCCACCCTGTTTTCATCTACTTTGAAGTCCTGGTGCCGTTACTGCGTTCTATGGTTTCTCTCTTTCTAAATTTGGGAATTGATTTATCCCCCAGTGACGAGCACATGGCCTCATTTTTGGATTTGTTGGAGTGCTGTGTTCATTTGTATCTGGACTGTATATATATACATACAGTGAAGGAAATAAGTATTTGAACCCTTGCTGATTTTGTAAGATTGCCCACTGTCAAAGACATGAACAGTCTCGAATTTTTAGGCTAGGTTAATTTTACCAGTGAGAGATAGATTATATTAAAAAAAACAGAAAATCACATTGTCAAAATTATATATATTTATTTGCATTGTGCACAGAGAAATAAGTATTTGATCCCTTTGGCAAACAACACTTAATACTTGGTGGCAAAACCCTTGTTGGCAAGCACAGCAGTCAGACATTTTTTGTAGTTGATGATGAGGTTTGCACACATGTTAGATGGAATTTTAGCACACTCCTCTTTGCAGATCATCTGTAAATCATTAAGATTTCGAGGCTGTCGCTTGTCAACTCGAATCTTCAGCTCCCTCCATAAGTTTTCGATGGGATTAAGGTCTGGAGACTGGCTAGGCCACTCCATGATCTTAATGTGCTTCTTTTTGAGCCACTCCTTTGTTGCCTTGGCTGTATGTTTTGGGTCATTGTCGTGCTGGAAGACCCAGCCATGAGCCATTTTTAATGTCCTGGTGGAGGGAAGGAGGTTGTCACTCAGGATTTGACGGTACATGGCTCCATCCATTCTCCCATTGATGCGGTGAAGCAGTCCTGTGCCCTTAGCAGAGAAACACCCCCAAAACATAATGTTTCCACCTCCATGCTTGACAGTGGGGACGGTGTTCTTTGGGTCATAGGCAGCATTTCTCTTCCTCCAAACACGGCGAGTTGAGTTAATGCCAAAGAGCTCAATTTTAGTCTCATCTGACCACAGCACCTTCTCCCAATCACTCTCAGATCATTAACAAGTTCCCCCCGTGTAGTTTTCGGCTGAGCTCTCACCTTCCTCAGGATCAAGGATACCCCACAAGGTGAGATATTGCATGGAGCCCCAGATCGATGTCGATTGATAGTCATTTTGTATGTCTTCCATTTTCTTACTATTGCACCAACAGTTGTCTCCTTCTCACCCAGCGTCTTACTTATGGTTTTGTAGCCCATTCCAGCCTTGTGCAGGTCTATGATCTTGTCCCTGACATCCTTAGAAAGATCTTTGGTCTTGCCCATGTTGTAGAGGTTAGAGTCAGACTGATTAATTGTCTGTGGACAGGAGTCTTTTATACAGGTGACCATTTAAAGGGAATGTGTTGCCAGCAAAACATGTTTTGTTTTTTTTAATTAAACATTTAGTGTGTAGGTGATTAAACATTGTTCAAATTTTTTTTATTTTTTTCACGAGTCAGGAAATATTATAAATTAGATTCCAATTTATAATATTTCCCATTGCTGGTCACTAGATGGAGCTATTCCCAAAATTGCAGCATTGCATGTGGTAAAGCAACCACATTGCTTTTTGCTGCAAAATTGGGAAAAAAAGCACTCGCTCTAGTGAGCTCTGAGAATCCCCCCCTCCTTTATCCTGGCTAGTGCCGGGATAAACGAGGGGATTGAACGGTCTAACCTCCTACACTGTGTGTCGCCATTTTTTGAGCTAACACACAGTGTAGTAGGTTTACATACAGTAATAAACACGAACATACATAGAAATCTCTTACCTGCTCCTGCCGCCGCGGCTCCCTCCGGCCCGTCCGCTCCGTCTGCTGCCGCTGGTCCAAGTGCACAAGTCCGGAAGCCGTGACCGGAAGTAGTAATCTTACTGTCCGGCCGCGACTTCCGGTCCACAGGAAAATGGCGCCAGACGGCGCACATTTCAAATTGGACTGTGTGGGAGCGGCGCATGCGCAGTTCCCACACAGACGGCGTACACAGAAGTGGATGGGACGGGAGCCGTTCGCAGTCCCTATGGGACTGTGGCTGCCGTATTCCATGTCTGTATGTGTCGTTAATCGACACATACAGAAATGGAGAAAAAAAATGGCAGCCCCCATAGGGAAGAAAAAGTGAAAAAATAGAAAAAAGTAACACACAAACACACAAATAAATAAAAACGTTTTTAATAAAACACTAACATTAAACTGACATGAAAATTTTTTTTGTGGTGACACTGTTCCTTTAAGACAGCTGTCTTTAATGCAGGCACCAAGTTTATTTGGAGCGTGTAACTGGTCTGGAGGAGGCTGAACTCTTAATGGTTGGTAGGGGATTAAATATGTTGTTTTTTTTTATATATAATCTATCTCTCACTGGTAAAATTAACCTAGCCTAAAAATTCTAGACTGTTCATGTCTTTGACAGTGGGCAAACTTACAAAATCAGCAAGGGATCAAATACTTATTTCCTTCACTGTATATAGGGCTGTTCAGGATTACAAAAGAGGATTTTTTATTATTGTTCCATAAACAGTCTATTGCCTGTGTTTGGTGTTGTAGATCATCCCCATTCAAGTGAATTTGACAGTACTGCAATACCAGACACAGCCCATAGGCAGAAGTGGTGGTGTTTTTGAGGGGTAAAAAAAAAAGATCCTTTTTTATCAAGAATGAGCATACGTTGCAGATTTTGGCGCACAACTTTTTTGCGCAAAAATGTTTGCATTTTTTCTCTTTAACGCCACCATCGCGACTTTTCTTCAAAGTGGGTGGGGCTTAGCAGGAGAGGTGAGGCCACAAGCTGCTCAACGTATTTCCTATAATTTATCGGCTTAAATTATAGAGGAAATTTACACCAGATCAATAGAGCTTATCTTACTCCATCGGGCTTCTGTGTAAGGCCGGCGTATGAAAGCCAGTCTTAGTAAATTCCCCCATTGTTTGTAAAAATCCCCTAATTGGTCAAACATATCCCAGTCTTCTTGCTGGTGCTTTTCATGTGTGCCACGCCATGCCTGTAACTAGAAACTTTGCTTTACTTGATAAAGCACACCTAATACAATTTCAGCTGTGACATATGGTGCCATAGTTTTCACACATGCTTGATGTATTGCAGAATCCTGATCTCTGCTGAACAATGACTGTTCAGTGCTTTCATTTACTAAGGGATCTGTTTTTCATGTTTTTTCTTTGTTTTTTTTTATGACAAATTCACTAAGAAGCACTTTTGAATGGTTCATATTAGCACATCTGCTACATCCTGCTTTTTAATCTTTTTTTCCTCTTTTCCTCCCCTTGTCTTTATTTGCTGATCAATAGTAATTGGAAACTACAGACATGACAATACAATCCCATACTATGTAAATAGTATAGGCAGGGAAAAAGCAAAAACCTGCCAAAATTAGCTTGCACTTGGCATCAGTAGCAGTAATAATTTAACCCCAGAACTTAATATATGCATTGCTGTCATAGAAAATTAAATGTGTTTAAATGCTTTCGATAAAGCTGCAATGTATTTTTACAAGCCATCAATCTCTTTTCACAATCAAAATATCATTGCTTGATTAAGTATTAATGAGACATTGTTAGCATTAAGTCAATGACACAAATGCCCTTGACATTTGTCAGCCTATAAATGACGGGATTTAAAGCGCCATTTCATTTGGATATCAAATAACTCTTTTATTAATAAATGATTGAGTTATATAATTTACCCCCAGCTGCATTAATTATTATTAGTGTTAAGATTGCATAGTAAATTAACCTTTTTTGGCAAATGTTAACACTATAGCCTTACTTAAGTTTTCACTTCCATTGGAAACATATGGTACTGTTTAATACAGCCATGTTTGACACTTTTGGCACCCGGAATAACGTCTCACAATTATAGAAAGTCTGGAACGGGGGATTTGCTTTTACAGCAGAATTCATAAAAAAAAAGGGAAGAAAAAAAAAGTTTTGTCAAATTTATTGGCTGCAGTAAGCCTTCCAGAATGTAGACGTCTGGTCTAGCGGGGCTCAATAGGATTCTATTCACTGCTAGGGCAAGAAAATGGCCAATTTAGAAAGCATGTGCACGGAATAATTTGCTGGAGAGACATTGACACTTCACGTAGCTCAGCGAGGAGAGATCTGCCATCTCGAAGTGATTGGTAGCAAAAAAAACAACCTAATAATTGTCATTATATTGAATGATTATTACAGGACTGCCAAGCTGCAAATGCTTTTTTTTCTTCCTCCTGTTATAATCTGTCCTAGCAAATAAGGAAATAAAACCAGATAGTAAATGTATCTTGGTCTTGTAAGCGAAGAAAGTACAGTACAGTCTTCACTAAAAAGCTACAGTATATTAATATTTGATGAGTCTCAATACCCAAGGTATTATTGCACGGTATGAAAACAAAAAGTGAATTGCTTTGCTCTAAATTATCCATGAAGCTCTAATAAAGCTTCAACTCTGTGGCTCAACTCTACTGGTAGGAGTATTTATATAGAGAACAGTTCTCCCTCGCTCTTCACTGTATTTAATGGTCATATAAACATACTGCCCGTCTACCAGCACTATCTAGCACCGGCGTAGACAAAGTGGATAGATCAGTAATGACAAGTCAACTCCCTGGATACAACATGATGCCACCATCTGAGTTTGCGAGCCAATGCTATTCATATGATAATCACGACATCTGTTCCCTCGAATGAAGTGCCTGCTTTGAATACAGCTGTGAGAGCATGTTTCAAGTACAATTTGCTCCAAATGCAAAATTTTTATTATGTGAGGTGACAAGCTTTGTCACTTTTTATTTAATTTATGTAGCCCTAAATGTTGCTTCATATGTATGAGTGCATTATATGTGGGGGCATTTCTAAATGAGCCTTTCCACCAATGAAGGATTTAAGCATGGATGTGACCAGCATACATGTAGGACTGCAGCATGGGTGATTTGATGATGTAAAATGCTTTTCATGGGATACCACATTCACACAGCGGAATGAGGAGAGGGAAGTGACAATTGCTAATTTGGGGCCCCGGGGCGAGTGAGAACACAAACTTCTGGCTAGCTTTGGGTAAGCACTGAAATTGGGTGCATGTGCGATGCAGAGTTATTAGGGATGCAAGGACATTAGTGTTTATGGGTGAGGCACATTCTGACTTTACTACCCATAAAAATGTTCCTTTAGGTCTTTTACACACAGCCATTGAACGGTTTGTACAACCTCCAAATTAAACAGAGCCGTAATGCAGATCATATAAATGTATGGGCCCGTCCTGTACCTCCGTATGGCTCCAATTTCATACAGAGACATGCAGAGGAGTTTTCTATTGAATTACATGTGAATTGAACAGCACAAAAAAGAGCATTCTACGATTGCTTCTAGGGTAGAACATATCCATAAGTACGCAACCCAGACAAAGCTGGTATGATAGCACACAGAGGCCACACTCCATACATGGCTTGGCTGTGTGCATGAGCCCTTAGGTAGTTGATGCAGAATTCTGCCCCTGTGGCACTGTGACCTGGCCTGGTTTATCTTATTTGCTGTGTCCAGCATTTATGTTCTCAGTTCCCCTATGAAACGGTGTTGCTTAACTCTAAAAGTCCAGCATTCCAGTGTTCAACAATCATGTAGTACCTATGTTCTAATATCTAGGCATTCTGATATTTTTTTTTTGACTGCTTAAGATTTGCATATTATTTTGTGGATTTCTGGTTATGAATTTCACTCTATGTGAATTTGGGCATTTGCAGACTATTAGGTGTATTTCTGGTTATGGATGTAAAACTGGACTAGTAGAGAGGAATTTGGGCGTACTGATCGCCAAATGAAGGATTTTTTTCTATTTCAGGTTTATGATGAATGCATTTTTTTTTCTTCCTCTGGATCAACAAACATGAAGACATTCCCTTAGGGCATGACCAGACGTGGCGGAATTGCTCTGGAATTCCGCTGCGGACAGTCCAAAGCGGAAATTCGCAGCGTACACGTTTCTCCATTGCCTTCCACAGCTTTTTAGTAGGGTTCGTTTACACGTTGCGGACAATTCCGCTGCGGAGCATAGGCTGCGGTGCGGAATTTGGTGTCCGCAGCATACACAGGTTGCGGACGTGTAGCGGACTTGTTGCGGACTCATTGCGGAATTTCTCCATTGACTTTAATGGAGAGTCAAAATTCCGCAATGAAGTCCGCAGATGTTATGTAGATGTTATGTGTGCTGCGGAGCGTATTGGTTTTACTAACATGACATTTCTTCATTCTGGCTGGACCTATGTATTTCTAGGTCTACAGCCAGACTGAGGAAGTCAATGGGGCTCCCGTAATTACGGGTGACTACGTGTGTGCACCCGTAATTACGGGTGACTACGTGTGTGCACCCGTAATTACGGGAGCGTTGCTAGGCGACGTCAGTAAATAGTCACTGTCCAGGGTGCTGAAAGAGTTAAGCGAACGGCAGTAACTGTTTCAGCACCCTGGACAGTGACTTCCGATCACAATATACATCAACCTGTAAAAAAAATAGAAGTTCATACTTACCGAGAACTCCCTGCTTCTTCCTCCAGTCCGGCCTCCTGGCATGACGTTTGAGTCCAAGTGACGGCTGCAGCCAATCACAGGCTGCAGCGGTCACATGGACTGCCGCGTCATCCAGGGAGGTCGGACTGGATGGCGAAAGAGGGACGTGTCACCAAGACAACGGCTGGGTAAGTATGAATTTCTTTTTACTTTTACTAGGTTAAGAGCTGTCCCTTCTCTCTATCCTGCACTGATAGAGAGAAGGGAAGCCCTCTTCCCCTCAATACGCAACGGCTAGTCCGCATCAATTTAATGCCCATTTTAGGCAAAGCCGCAACAGAATCTGCAACGCAGATTCTGTGCGGCATTGATGCGGACAGTAGCGGAAGAACTCCGCCACGTCTGGGCATGCCCTTATTTTCCACCAAGTCACGCTTCCTGGTTGTATGTCAATTCTCAACTAAAGTAGCTACTTAACTACATAGCTTTGTCACTTTTGCGTGGTAAATGTCCGCAGCGAACAAGCCAACAATCATATGTTCTGACATGATAATTAGATGGATAACAAAACTCTCAATTATAGTAAACCATAATTGCAACCAATTCAAAGTATTCCAGAGACAAAGAAGAATACCCCTATCTCTTACTCTGTGCTTTAATATCAGACTTTGTCCATTGCCTTTACAATACGATTCTTCTTCCATGAGGCCCTAAACTCACGAAAGCGTTTGATGTTAATGACAATATTGAAATTTGCATCTTCTAGTAATATAATTCATATATAAATAAAGTTAGTTTCACATCATATAGTCAATACTCTGACAAGAAATCTAAACAAACTAAGCCCTGGAGTTACACCGGTACGTGCTGCCTATATACACTCCTCAACATTAAAATTGCAACACCAAGAATGAAAATTTTTGGAATTGTAGAATTCACAGGATCGATAGACATGTTAATGACTTGCAATTGATAAAAAAAAATGTAAACAAAATATTCCAAACAGCTTGATTTATTTAGTATCGAGTAAGAGCGGCACGTGCAGAAATATACGCACTTACAGATGTAGCCGTCTTTACCTTGACTTTTAACGCATTAAATAAATAATGGCTAGATCTCTTATCTTAACTTTTTCAATGACTTTTCAATGGCTTTTGTTGTGTGATAT
Organism: Rhinoderma darwinii; assembly: GCF_050947455.1. Lineage (NCBI taxonomy): Eukaryota > Metazoa > Chordata > Amphibia > Anura > Rhinodermatidae > Rhinoderma > Rhinoderma darwinii. Next base: position 59,429,710 of record NC_134690.1, read on the forward strand.
TACGCTGCAGCAAGTTATCAGAATCAAGTTAAAGATGGCTACATCTGTACACACCTTGGCATGCTATGAATGAGGTTATTAATGGTTGTCTGAGGAATGTTATGCTACGCAATTGGGCATGCAAATCATCAAGATTGGCTGATGGCAGCTCCCTTTGCAATTGCCAACCAACGACGTTAGAAATGTGCTCCATGGGAGTCCAGAGACTCCAAACCAATCTCCGGCTATCATTGCGTCCAGGACAAAAGCGGGAATCTTCGCTGAAGAGGATAGACCTCCATTCCAGCCTCCATTGCCGTCTTGCTGTGCACCATGATAGCCTTTGAGAGCAGTGGAGTGTGGTCAATGGAACACCTGTAGCCGGACGTCTGGCTCGTAGCCAAATGTAGTGCAAACGCCTTCTGATGGTTTGTGTTGACACTGCTTGCCGCCATAGGCTTGGGATGTGATGTACAATTTCACTTGCAGTACAGAATGGATCACTATGCACCATTCTTCCATTTAGATGATCCATTACCATTATTTGTTGTTCTCCCAACCTCCGGGACACGCAACGTTGAACAGTGTTGACATCTCGGCCTAGGCGCGTAGCAATCTGCCAGAGTGATAAACCAAGGTCTCTCTGTTCAAGGAGTCTGTCCCTCTTAGTTTGCGACAAGTGGCGATAACTGGCACGTAGATGAACAGGACGCATCGCACAGTCATCCCATACCACTTGATCTGATTTTTGAGGTTTCATGTGGCTAAAAAAAACTTTGCTTTCAATCTGGCTTTTATGCCCTTCCCACATGTCACAGATTGGAGATAGGTGCTTAAAATTTGATTGTTTGCAGATCTTAGCGACACCAGCTACTTCCTCAATTTGCATAACTTGATGGCTTGCCCTTCTTAGTGTTGCAATTTCAATGTTGAGGAGTGTGTGTCTATGTATATATCTGCATCTGTTGGGTGAATAAATTTCACTTTTTTTCTTTGAGTGCTGCTTCCGTGCTCTCATTTCTTGCTATATATATATATATATATATATATATATAGATACATATATACACCAGTAGAAAAAACGGCAGCACTCTAATTCAGTGTATAGGTTCCAGTAATGAAGGGTGCCAGCTGATAGTCCCGATCCAAAGACCATACGTATATCCAAAAAGAAAATTCAGCAGCACTCCAATGATCAAGGTGAAAAAAAGGTGAAATTTATTGTGCCAACATGGCAATGCAACGTTTCCGTCCCACCTTGGGACCTTTCTCAAGCATAGTGATACATACAAGTTCAGTGCTTTATATAGTGTGTATACAATCAGTGTCATCAATCTCATTAGAATAATGAGGTTGATATATACATCTCAAAATAACGTGATACAGCAAAGAAAGAGTATCGAAGTGACATAAATCGATACAAATAGTGAAAACAATACGATGATGTTAAAAACAACATAAAACATACATTTCTGATGCAAGAAATTACAACATTCCTTAAATCACAATATTCACCAGCTGGGTGAGATTCGGAGACTGCACGACCACTTAACCAATCAGAACGCCGGTATTGTTGTAAGACGTATAACACTTGTCATTCACAGCCGGTATCTGTCCGGCTCCACTGCGCATGCGTCGGATCAGTCCGGACCGGATATGGCGTCTCGCTATAGTAACTAGGATACCGATCGTTAGTAAACAAAGTCCTCTTAGCATTCAATTATATGTGGTCGATCCGTATAACCCGGAAATGACACATCGCTTCAGGAGTTAAACATATCGATCCTCCGAAAAGGCATTGCATACAATACAGATAAGAAATATGATTTAGCTAAAAAAAGACTATTTTTGCTCATCTTGTCTTTACACAGCACCAACAGGGTAAATATACCCAAATGTTATACCTGCATGGGAATAGGCAGATTTACCGCACATCATAATTAGAGTGACAAAAGCTCATTCATAGTAATATATAAATAGACCAGTAGAATCCACACGAGGAAGACGGGATCCCGATCACATTCCGTGGGCGGCGGTCTCCGTCATTCAGGTTCGTGGAAAGAAACGCACACAACATCGTGTACGCGGTCCCAACCATATCACCTATAACACGTGTAACGGACTCACTATATTTAAAATAATAAAAATAAAAAAGAGGGAAAAGATGTGCCGTAAATATCACCCAGCCATGGGAAAGAAAAAAACTCATAAAATATCAAATTTGCTGAGAAACAGACACATTGAGCAAGAGAACATTTCAACTACTTTTCCATCGCAGATATAGCTAATATTGGTTATCGTAATATCAATAAAGTTGATCTGAAGTGGTCCTGCAGTCCCATGTTTATCTAAAATAGAAGAATTTTTATTAAAAAACATGTCAAAAATTTATGTATCACATATATTCTTTTTAAAGAGGAGAACATCACCAGAAGTCAAGACACAGCAGAAGGTAACGGTCTCAGGAAGCAACTCTGGCTACATTAAATTCAACGTTAAGACCATTAGGTCGCAAGGTATTCAATTGGAAGATCCATTGAAGTTCACATTTATGTAGTGCCCTATGTCGATCACCACCCTTATAGGATACAGGGATATGGTCAAGGATCATAAATTTCAGATCTTTTTCAGTATGACCATGATCAGTAAAATGTTTTGCAACAGGTAAGTCACATTTCTTTTTTCTTATTGAGTACCGATGGTTATTCAACCTTGTTTTAAAATCACATGTAGTTTCCCCTACATACAATAAATAGCAGGGGCACCAAAGTACATAAATAACCCAGTCTGTATCACAGGTTACATGGTGTTTAATTTTAAATAACTTATGTGTCACAGGATGGTCAAAAGTATTACCCCTCTGCATAAGATTGCAATTGATGCATCTATGACATGGGAAATTTCCTGGTCTTAAAGACTTTAATAACGCTTGTGTCCCTTTTAGCTGTTGTTCACCAACTCTGGTTCTAACAAGATTGTCCCGTAGATTCTTAGATCTACGATAAGACATTAAGGGCGGGTTGTTTAGTTCACAAATATGGTTATAGCTATTTTTGATACATATATATATAGATATATATATCTATATATAGATATATATATCTATATATATATATATATATATATATATATATATATATATATAGATACATATATATATATATATATATATATATATATATATATATATATATATATATATATATATATATGGATAGATCTATACATAATATTTAAAGTGCATAGAAACTACATGGCACCTCTAAAAGAAATGTAATCTTCCTACTCTGATAATGGAAGACATTTGGAGGATTACATTCATCAATCGAAACTGTAGCATTCTAGCTGAAAAATCCAGACATTTACTAAATTGCCATAAGTGTCTAAGTTAGTTATGCACATGTCTGGTACAAGTATTTATCAATCCCGCTTCTGAGTTTTTCGACCTGCCTGTAGCCAGTCATTTTGCAAGGTGTTTTTTTATATCCATGTATATCAACTGGACTTTATATAGGCACTGCACTTTGAACAAACTTTGCATAAATGAATTGTAAAGGTTTTTGTTCACACTATGTGTTTTCAGACGTAATTCGGGCCATTTACGCCTCGAATTACGCTTGAAAAAACTGCACCATTACGCCTCTAAACATCTGCCCATTGCTTGCACTGGGATTTACAGTGTTCTGTTCCCACGAGACTTAATTTTATGCGTCGCTGTCAAAAGTGAAAATAAGTAAGTTTTAAAAATATCTTATTAGCGAAAAATGCCTCTTTCTAAATTTATTAGACTCCTTCCTCTCCACCCCCCTAAACTATTTGCTCACTCTGAATTTACTGTCTTAGACAAGACAAACTATCAGCTCACTAAGGGAGCAGGTTACAGTTGCCCATAGAAGTCTATGGAGAGTAGAGGGGGAAAAGGAGAGCAGGAGTTGAGTGAGAGAGTATTATATTAAGTATTATATGTCACCCTAGTGCTGGATTCTCCGCTACACTGCTCACTGCTGCTGTATAATCGCCTCTATGCTGCTGCAACTTCTATATATGGGATGGATAGAGTTGGGAGAGCAGGGTTATCCTCTTCTATGTGTGCAGTGTATAGAAGACATGATAGCAGTTAGGCTCCAATCACTGGCTCAGAGATAACTGAGAATTACAGATAGAGCCTGCAGTGGGGAAAACTGATAAAAAAATGTAGGACGCAAGTCATATAATGGCCAGAAATTGTTTTATTCCTCATGTACACACATATGACAGCTTAATCTGAAGAGTCACCTGAAAAATTAGGTACGCTTTAATAGTAATAATTTGTTTTAAATAAATAGTAGTCATTTGAAAATTTATTATTATTAATATCCATCAAATAACTGCTCCTAGTTCATGAGCGTTTCCCTGAAGGTTCCTGAGCAGTTCGTTTTTGTACAAGAAATCACATGTTATTGTTTCAGTCGGCTGCAGCCGTGCACCCTTCAATCTATTTCAAGTGACTTAAAACACAAAGGGAAATGGTCTCAGGAGAATAACCAAGCATCTCCAAATGAAAAGTAGGTTAATTGTATGTACAAAATAAAAAACAAAAAAGGAAGCAGTGTAACAATTTATTTGAAAAAAAGTGAAACAGACAGCATTATGGATGAAATTTGTCACACTGAAAACACAAACAGAGGATTCTGGAGTATGTTCATATTGTCCCCAGGAGTTAACTTGGTTGAAATTGCAGTTTCTGTACTTATAAATATTCAACCCCCTGTAACCTCTTCCCTCATTATGCTGTAAATGTACGACACAGGGATAACCGGAGGATCATGAGTCAACTGTGAGGCAGGGCCTAAGAGGTTACCTATTGGTGTCAACAGTATTGCAATGTATTATGTATTACAATGTATTATAATAATGATCAGATAATTGTATGTTCTAGTATCGCAAAAAAAAAAACAAGCCCTCAAAACAACTATAAAATGGCTCTCGGAATGTAGCAATACAATAACAAAAAAACTAAAAAATAATAATAATTGGCAAAATTAGGACGCATCCTTACTGGGTAAATATGTAAAACTTCAAACTCTGGGAAGACCTAAATTATACCATTGGATGGGGTAGATTATAATGAATGACAAATGATAAAGCATTCTCATTGATAAGATGTATTCAACATTTGGAGAGACTGGATTAGGTAGTATGAGTGTCAGATGGTGCTGAAGTTTGGACTGATGTTTTTTTTAATTTACCTTAGTAAAGTTGACTGAATGATATTTGGGTGTAGAGTAAAATTAAATACCAGTTATAAAATGCTAAAGTCTAAAGTAAATAATTGTGTTTTAGTCAATTATGGCCATTTATTATATTGTAGTGAACATTGTTGGGACTTTCTCTTTAGTATTACTTGGAATATGTAATAAAAATTATTACAAAAATGACAATCAAAATCATAGAAACGCAGAAGATTGATGGCAGCAAAAGTTCAAGTCCATTTAGTCAACCTTTATATTATTTGTTTTTTCTCGTTATCTGAGGACAGATATTCTGGATATTTATTCCAGGCAGGGCTGCACAGTCCATGAGGCGAGATGAGTTTTTGAAACCAGCTGCCGCCACTCCCTCCTGCACTATAATTGTACAAGCGTCTATGAGACGCAGATTCAATTACATGTATAAGAGCTAAATGTCAGGGCACGTTCCATGACCTGCTATTAAGCACCTTTCAATGAAGCAAGCGGCGCAATCTCGTCATCGCTCCGCTTGCATCGTTGAATGGCAAAGCAATCAACTCCTTTCAACAACGCAAGCAGCGTGATTACGTCATCGCGCCATTTGCGTTGTTGAAAGGCACTGATTGGCAGGGCAGAATTACTTGCCTTGCCATTCAGTTACTTTTAACGATGCAAGAAGTGCAATGAAGTCATCCCGCCTCTTGCATCGTTCAGCCCTAGCAGACCTGCTCAAAAGAGAACAGGCCTGCATTGCAAGAGGACGGCGCAGGAACGGGATCAGGTAAGTATGCAAAGTTGTTTTTTTCTCTTAAAAGTGTGAGTGGCAATATCTACAGGGGGGCTCTATCTACAAGGGGCACTATTTACAGATGGGCTAAATGTGGGGCACAATCTACATGGGGCTTTATGTGGGGAATTACCTATGGGGGCTCTATGGGGGCACTATCTACAGGGGCTCTATGGGGGCACTATATATAGAGGCTCTATGGGGCACTATCTACATGGGGCTCTATGGGGTGCACTATATACAGGGGCACTGTGTGTGTGTGTGTGTGTGTGTGTGTGTGTGTGTGTGTGTGTGTGTGTGTGTGAGTGTGTGTGTGTGTGTGTGTGTGTGTGTGCGTGTGTGTGTGGGACACAGTGTATGGTGCTATTATAATCAGGGAAACAGTGTATGGTGCTATTATAATTAGAGGTGCAGTTTATGGCGCTATTATATTTAGGGGCATAGTGTGTGGCTCCATGAGAATTTTATCTTTGTTTATAGGTGCAGAAATGTTTGAAAAGTGAGAATCTGAAGACATCTGAGCGGCAAACTGCAGAAATGGGCTGTGGCCGTGGAGAAGTCATCACAGAGGTCTGGAACGGACGGAGAAGACAAGAGAAAAAGAAGAACTAGAATCTAAGAAGACGTCACCTGTGAGTCACTTAATGTAATTGTTTATTCTGTCTCTAATCAGTATTGTAGTCACTGTATGATTTGCAGAGAGATAATGGATGGTATGTTTTTTTGTGAAACAGCAACTCCCAGCATGTCCTTACTATTGTTCGGGCCATGCTGTTAGCTGTAGTTTTACGCCGTACAAACTTATACGGCAGGGGTTGAACTAAATTGAGATGTATTTGTGCTGGTACTTTATTTATGTACTGAGCTTGGTTCTGGTACTGTATTTATGTATTGCGCTTGATTCTGGTGCTGTATATACAGTATGTACTGAGCTTTGTTCTGGTGTTGTATATATGTAATAAGCTTTGTTCTGGTGCTGTATATATGTACTGTGCTTTGCTCAGGTGCTGTACTCATGTACTGAGCTTTGTTCTGGTGCTGTATATGTGTACTGGGCTTTGTTCTGGTGTTGTATTTATGTATTGAGCTTGGTTTTGGTGTTGTATATATGTACTGTGCTTGATTCTGGTGCTGTATATACAGTATGTACTGAGCTTTGTTCTGGTGTTGTATATATGTAATAAGCTTTGTTCTGGTGCTGTATATATGTACTGTGCTTTGCTCAGGTGCTGTACTCATGTACTGAGCTTTGTTCTGGTGCTGTATATGTGTACTGGGCTTTGTTCCGGTGTTGTATTTATGTATTGAGCTTGGTTTTGGTGTTGTATATATGTACTGTGCTTGGTTCTGTTACTGTTTATATCTATGAGCTTAGTTCGGAAGCTGTAATTATATAGGATATAGTTATAATAACAAAATTGCAGGTCAGATGGAATTGTTTTAAGTTCATTGTATATTTAATAGGAACCTGTCAGGTAGTTTTAACCCCTTGAACCACCCCCATGGGGTAATACATGACCTGACAATATTTTCAAACATTCGCCTGTATATTTTTTTCAGATGCAGCAAAATCTATAAAATCAACTCTAAAAACGGAGCACACTATATGCTAATTACTCATTAAAGGGTCATGGGGTGGTGCCGCTATCCTGAAGAGTCACATAGTCCTGCCTCCAAATCCATCTTTCCATGCTTTTGTTGACATACCCCTGGCTGTTAAACATCACTAGCAGCCGCCTCCAACTTTCTCGGATGCGCCATTGCCTTGTACTACTTGGGCACACACCGTGCAGTGAGGTGTTCTCTGCCCAGCTTCATCGCTGCACCGCGCATACCAGAGGAGTACAAGGCAACTGCGCATCCGCAAAAGTTGCAGGGGGCTGGTAGTGATGTAGAACAGCCAGGGAGATGTCAATTAAAATCTGGGGGGGGCGCCATTTCAATTTTTGCCTCAGGCAGCAGAAAAACTAGAATCAGCCCTGATTCCAGGAATGTTTAAGTCCCCTTACTTTCTATTTTTGAACCACTTCTGCTGGAACTTTGTTCCAAGCTCCTACTATTTCAGTAAAATTATATTTTCCGAAATTTTTTCTGATCTTCACCTCAACTAATTTCAGATTGTGTCCCCTAAGTCTTTTGTTTCATTTATTAAAAACACTTCCCTCCTTAACCACACTTAAACCTTTAACATATTCAAAGGATTTGATCGTGCCCCCCCCCCCCTTTCCGTTCTTTCTTCAAGGCTATGCAAATGGAGTTCTTTGAAGGGTTTGTAAACCTTTGTAGCCTTTCTTATTTCATGTATGTGTTTAGTGTTTTTAAACATTTCTCTTATAGCTTTCTTTTTTTAAAGAAAAAATTCAGTTTTAGCGTTGCAGCTTCTATATATCTACTTTACATAAATTATAGTACATTTTTTGGCCCACTGGTGTCCCCTTATGCTAACCCTACCCACTTTTTATTTTCTTAAAAAGTGATAGAGGTGGTGTAAAAATTAAAAAGTTACAAAATTTCTGCGCAAAAAGCATGTTTTTCTTTTCAACGGCAGAAAACTGGCGTAGTGTGTTTAACCCCTTACTGCACCAGGACGCACCGGTACGTCCTGCATTGAAATGCTTTAAGTCACCAGGGCGTACCGGTGCGTCCTGGCTAAAAACTGTCACCCTGTCAAAGGACAAGGTGACAGAACTGTGCCCTCAACTGTTTATGACAGTTGACCGGCACAGTAAGACGGCAGGGGACCATTCACAGCGGTCTCCTGCCGGCGATCGCTGTGATTGGTCAGTCAAAGCAGACTGACCAATCACAGCTCCATGACGTAGTGTATGTGATGGCGCTGGCTCAGCTTGAGCCAGCGCTATCACCGCCGGTAATCATATGTCCGGCACCCCTCTGCAACGGCCAGGACCGGAGCTAGGCTCCGATCCGGCCGATTAACCCCTTCGATGCATCGATCAACGCGATCGATGCATCGAAGTGTCTTGTAGCCTGTCGGCAACCACGATGGTTGCCATGGGCGCGGATGTCAGCTGTTTGTCATAGCTGACATCGTGCTCTAATGGGCAGGACCGGAGCTAGGCTCAGATCCAGCCGATTAACCCCTTAGATGCAGCTATCGCTGCATCTAAGTGATTAGACCGCACGCTATGGTTGCTAATGACAACCATCGGCACCCGCGGGTGTTCCGATGGTTGCTATGGCAACCGTAGCCTAACAATCGCTTCCTAGTACGGAAGCCTATTAGGCCCCGCCGGGAGGCGAAGCCTAATAGGCTTGCTGTCAGTGAATAGCTGACAGCTCTAATACACTGCACTATGTAGGTAGTGCAGTGTATTAGAATAGCGATCAGGGCTTCATGCCTTCATGTTCCCTAGTGGTACACAATAAAAAGGTAAAACAAGTTAATAAAAATGTTGTAAAAAAGTGAAAAAAAATAAGTTTCATGAAAAAAATAAGTTTAAAAAAACACTAACAGCCTTTTTTCCTATAATAAGTCTTTTATTATAGGAAAAACAAAAAAACATTAAAAAAAGTACACATATGTGGTATCACCGCGTCCGTAACGACCCAAACTATAAAAATATCACGCTATTTTACCCGTACGGTGAACACCGTATTTTTTTTAAATAAAAAACTATTCCAGAATCGCTGTTTGTTAGTCACTACCCCTCGCAAAACAGAATAAAATGGGATCTAAAAGTTGCATGTACCCCAAAATTATACCATTAAAAACTGAAGCCCGTCCCACAAAAAACAAACCCTCCCGTAGCTTTTTTGACAGAAAAATAAATAAGTTATCGCTCTCAGAATATGGTGACAAAAAATAAATTTGAAACAAGTGATTTTATCGTGCAGACGCTGCAAAGCATAAGAGAAACTATATACATATGGTATCGCCGTAATCGTACCGACCCGCAGAATAAAGTAAAATTGTCATTCATAGCGCATGGTGAACGCCGTAAAAAAAAAATTATAAAAAACATCAGAATTGCAGCTTTTTGGTCACCTTGCTTGCCAAAAAAATGAAATACAAAGTGATCAAAAAAATCCCATGTACCCCAAAATGGTACCAATGAAAACTACAGATTGTCCCGCAACAAATAAGCCCTCACCCAGCTCCGGTGGAAAAAAAAAAAAGTTCTGGCTCTCAGAATATGGCGATGCAAAATGTGCAGAGTGTTCCAAAAGCGGATGAGATCTGGCACCATTTATCAGTGCAACAGCGGCAACATATCTATGAATTATTATTTATTTACCCCATTATTATACCCTCTTATTATGCCCCTGATGTACTCCGCACAGATTACATATGCCCCCACATCATAAACTGAAATACCAGCAAAACCCCAAACAAAACTACCACTAAGCAAAATCTGCGCTCCAAAAGCCAAATGGCGCTCCCTCCCTTCTGAGCCCTGCAGTGTGCCCAACGGGCAGTTTACGTCCACATATATGGCATCGCCATACCCGGGAGAACCCGCTTAACAGTTTGAGGTATTTGTCTTCAGTGGCACTAAAATGCACAAAATTTGCAATTTTCACTGCGCCATCCACTGAGCATTCATTTATTATAGAAAAAAAAAACCCTGTGTGGTCAAAATGCTCACTACACCCGTTAATAATATGCCTTCAGGGGTGAAGTTTCCAAAATGGAGGTCACTACTTGGGGGTTTGTTTTACTATTTGACCCCAGAGCCCTGCCATTGTGGGCTAATGCTGCGAAAATCACCAAAATAGGTCTCACATGCGCCTTTCACTCCTAAGCCCTGTCATATGTCCAGGCAAATGATAAATGCCTTGAGGGGTGTAGTTTACAAAATGAGGTCACTTCTCAGGGTTTTACACTCTACTGTGGTACCTAAGGGAGCTCTGAAAATGCGACATGGCGCCCATACACCAGTCCAGCAAAATCTGTGCTCTAAAAGCCACATGGCACTCCTTCCATTTTGAGCTCTGCCATGTGCTCAAACAGCAGTTTAGGGCCACACATGGGGTATTTCCGTACTCGGGAGAAATTGGGTAACAAATTATGTGTGGTTTTTTCTCCTACTACCCCTCGTGGAAAAAAAATTGGGTGCAAAACTACATATTTTTGGGAAAAAAAAAAATTTTTCCTTTTCATACTGCCTCATTCTAATACAATCTATGAAACACCTGTGGGATCAAAATGCTCAGTACACCCCTAGATGATTACCCTGAGGGGTATAGGTTCCAAAATGGAGTCACATCTCAGGGGTTTCTACTGTACGGGTACCTCGGGGGCTCTGCAAATGCGACATGGCGTCTAAAAAACAATCAACCAAAATCTACATGCCAAGTAGCACTCCTGCCATTCTGAGCCCTTTGGTGTATCCAAGCAGCAGTTTATGACCACATGTGGGGTATTACCGTACTCGGGAGAAATTGTTTTACAATTGTTGGGGCGCATTTTCTCCTTTATTCCTGGTGAAAATGAAAAAAATTCAACATTTTAGTGGAAAGAATGTAGATTTTCATTTTCACTGCATAATTCCAATAATTCAGCAAAAAAACTGTGGGGTCAAAATGCTCACTATACCACTAGATAAATTCCATGAGGGGTATAGTTTCCCAAATGGGGTCACTTTTGCCGGGTTTGCACTATTTTGGCCCCTCAGTGGCTTTGCAAATGTGACATGGGGCCGCAAACCATTCCAGCAAAACTTGAGCTCCAAAAGTCAAATGGCGCTCCGTCCTTTCTAACTTCCGCCATGTCTCCAAACAGCAGTTTATTACCACATATGGGGTATTGCTGTGCTCAGAAGAGTTTGCTTTACAAATATTGGGGTGTGTTTTCTCCTTTATCTATTGTAAAAATGAAAAAATCTGAGCTAAAACTACATTTTATTAGAAAAAATTTAGATTTTCAATTTCACGGCATAATTCCCATAAATTCAGCAAAAACCGTGTACGGTCAAAATTCTAACTATAGCCCTAGAAAAATTCCTTGAGGGGTGTAGTTTCCAAAATGGGGTCACTTTTGGGAGGCTTCCACTGTTTTGGTCCCTCCAGGGCTTTGCAAACACGACATGGCACCGAAAACCATTCCAGAAAAATCTGTGCTCCAAAATCCAAATGGCCCTCGTTCCCTTCTGAGGCGCGCCGTGGGTCCAAACAGCAGTTTATTACCACATATGGGGTATTGCCGTAATCGGCAGAAATTGCTTTACAAATGTTGTGGTGCTTTTTCTCCTTTATTCCTTGTAAAAACTAAAACATTGTATGTTTTTTCAGAAAAAAAGTAGATTTTCATTTTCACAGACCAGTTCCAATAAATTTAGCAAAAAACCTGTGGGCTAAAAATGCTCACTATACCTCTTGAAAAATTCCTTGAGGGGTGTAGTTTCCAAAATGGGGTCACTTTTGGGGATTTTCCACGGTTTTGGCACCACAAGACCTCTTCAAACCTGACATGGTGCCTAAAATATATTCTAATAAAATAGAGGCCCCAAAATCCATCAGGTGCTCCTTTGCTTCGGAGGCCGGTGTTTCAGTCCATTACCGCACTAGAGTCACATGTGGGATATTTCTAAAAACTGCAGAATCTGGGCAATAAGTATTGATTTGTGTTTCTCTCGTAAAACCTTCTGTGTTACAGAAAAAATGTATTACAAATGAATTTCATTAAAAAAAATTGACATTTGTAAATTTCACCTCTACTTTGCTTTATTTCCTGTGAAATGCCTAAAGGGTTAAAATACTTTCTGAATGCTGTTTTGAATACTTTGAGGTGTGCAGTTTTTAAAATGGGGTGATTTACGGGGACTTTCTAATATATAAGACCCTCAAAGCCACTTCAGAACTGAACTGGTCCCTGAAAAAATAGCCTTTTGAAATTTTCTTGAAAATGCGAGAAATTCTAGCTAAAGTTCTAAGCCTTGTAACGTCCTAGAAAAATAAAAGGATGTTCAAAAAATGATGCAAACATAAAGTAGACATATGGGAAATGTTAACTAGTAAATATTTTGTGTGGTATTACTATCTGTTTTACAAGCAGATACATTACAATTTAGAAAAATGCAGATTTTTGCAAATTTTCTCTAAATTTTGGTGTTTTTTACAAATAAATATTGAATTTAACGACAAAAGTTTTTCAGTATCATAAAGTACAACATGTCACGAGAAAACAATCTCAGAATCGCTTGGATAGGCAAAAGCATTCTGGAGTTATTACCACATAAAAAAAACACGTCAGATTTGCAAAAATCGGCTGTGTCCACAAGGCCAAAACAGGCTTAGACACTAAGGGGTTAATAAATTCCCCCCCAGTACCACAAATGTGGTCTTGCTAGAGCTCTATACAGTGGGGTCACAATCTTCCTCTTTCTACTGGTTATATTTCTAGCTATGCAGCCAAGAACTCCACTACCTCTCTCTACTGCCTGGCCACACTGGTGACTCATCAGAAGTCGGTCTGCCAAAATTATTTTCTTCTGTAGTCGCGAGGACTGGAACTGCCAATACTATGCTCAGACAGAGGACTTTTTCTTAACAAGGGCATAATTTTACATTTGAAAATATTGAACTGCAGTTTTCATTGTTTTGACCATTTTTACAGTGCAGCTAAATCCTTTTCCATGTTACAGACACCTCCAGGAATATCAACTTTATAAACTGGTGTCATTGGCAAAACAGGCATACCTTACCTACCAAACCTTCTCCTACGTAACTTACAGACATATTAAAAATAATTGGGCCCAGGACAGAACGGTGTGGTCCACCACTTCCAACCAGTCTCTCTACAGAATGTACACCATTACCAACATCACTCTCATATCCAGATTTCAGCCAACTTCGAATCTACTGAACTCTCCAAGGATTGTCTGATTTTCAATAATTTATCTATGAGTTCTTTATGTTGAGCAGTATTAAAAGCTTTGCTTAAATCCAATAGGTTATAGATTTAAAACCACCTTTATACTGACAGTCAAAGAAATTAATGAGATTAGTTTGACATGATTTGTCCTCAGTAAAATTATGCTGTTTTACGTCCAACAAGTTGTTGGTGTTTAGGTGGTCAATTATCCTATTTTTCAGGAGAGTTTCTATTATATTTACACAGACAGATGTTAAGCTAACTGGGCTGTAGTTACCGGCTTCTTCTCTACTAACCTTCTATCGATGGGTACAATACTGGCCATTCTTCAATCATCAATAACATCACCTGTTAGAAGGGACTGGTTAAACAAATCAGTAAAAGGTACAGCAATCACAATTGGACTTCTTTAAGAACTCTTGGGTGGATGTCATCTAAACCCATTTTCTTATGTAAATTTAAGTACGCAAGTACAACTAAAACTTCAGCTTCCAAAAACACTGAAACTGAACCCTTACACCTAGAGGTAATACCATGCCCCAACATATTATGATATTTAAGATTTAAGACTATTCTTATCATAAATGGCTACTTTACGACCTCTTCCTTCCTACAATGTGTATCCAGGTATGGCTGTTTCCCAGTCATTACAATGTGTCTGTTATAACAATCATATCCATTTTTTTAAAAAATATGAGCCATTAGACTGCAGTGCTTGTTGCCTTAGCTATTAATACACATTATTTGAAAATCATTATTTTTACGTTTTGTTTTATTCTTAAGAACAATATCTACTGCATTTACCATACCCACAACCATATTTTTAGAAACACAGACACATCGCTTCATCCTTACTGGTTGGGGACAGAACTAGTCCTTATAAATTCAATTTATGTTCCCTTCATCTAGTTTAAATGCCTGTCCAGAAAAATTTTGCATTCCACACCAAGTACTTCTGTACCTTTATGTGATCGACTCTTGTACAACTCCTTGTTAGACCACCTCATCGCATCATGACTAACAAACCCAAACCTTTCAATTTACACCACTGTCTTATCCACACATTAAACTCTGAGATATGAAGTGCTTTGTCTTTCTGATGACAGACAGGCCAAACCTCTGGAAAAGTAATTGAACCTGCTATTTTACCAAGCTCCCGGCTAAAGTGTTGGAATTCCCTTTGTACTAACAGTAAATCTTTTAGAATAAAACATTGATGTCAAGATGCACCACCAGATCAACTTAACTAACCTTACTTGCGGCCTTGACAACATTTGCAATACGTCTCTTATCCCTATTGACTGTGGCACTGGGAGACATCCCCCTTCTTCAGGACCTCCACATCCTGTCAAATAATAATGCAATTCATAGGTAAAGTGAAGCTACAGTAGTATTGATAATCTGTCAGGTATCACAAGTCTGGTTTCTATTGTTTTAATGAATTTTCCAACCATTGAGATATGCTTATAATAAATCTGGACCTTTAGGAAGGTCCATCCACAGTAAGCGCTGAAGCGTCATGCTTTGTGTACTCGCCTGACGTAAGCACAGTAAAATAACTTTGCATTGGGTACGATTGGCCTGCTGCCTTTTTCCTTGTGGATTATCCGGGATTCAGGAACCATCCCAGTTTGACAGATTTGTATCCACCCTACACCATTCTAGTTGCATGATGTTGGTGCTGTTCCGGTTGGTTTGGGTTAGGAGTCTGTTATTATAACATCATTGTTAGAGAAGATTGAATGTGAAAATCTACTCTTTCACTTGTTCGACATTTTTTTAAATCTGAATAACATTTTCTACCAAATATGTCAGGCCAGGAACATTTATTACCAACCAGTGATATATTAATACATTCTTCACCAAAATTATTAGAGGAAATGAGAAGAACAATCTTATCCCCATTCCTTTAGATTCTAGGGCTAGGAATTGTAAGGTTCTTTAGGTTCTCGGCTTGGGAACTGTGAATTACCAAAAAATTACCAAAAAATCGGTTCTTGCCAGTCATGTTTCTCTTGTGTATCCGTGTGAACCAATTAAGGGTGAATTCACATTTGGGGTTAAAACTGCATATTTTTGTGGCAAATTTCTGCTGCTGAAATTTCTCCATGTTATTCTATGGAGAAAAATCTGCAATTTTCTGTACTTAATTTTGTCTGCTGCAGAAACTCTTTACGCTGTGTACCATATGTGTTGTGGATTTTGGATGCAAAATTTCTTTGTAAACTTAAATGTTATTTATTATTTATATAATTTGGGATATTTTCACTATTGACTTTTATTTTCACCACCGGGATTGGCATATCATGGAACCACTGGTCTCAGAAGTGATTTTAGTTATATCCA
Source organism: Rhinoderma darwinii (assembly GCF_050947455.1). NCBI lineage: Eukaryota > Metazoa > Chordata > Amphibia > Anura > Rhinodermatidae > Rhinoderma > Rhinoderma darwinii. The sequence goes on from NC_134690.1 coordinate 59,445,866, forward strand.
TTTACGTTTTTTGAGGAGTGCTGACAGATTTCTTTTGCTGTTGGATTTTCAATGTTATTTCATTTACTCTCCAACTTTTAGAGAAAAATTATCATTTTTTCAGTGCTCCTGAAAATAAATTGGCCTGTATATTATAGGCTGGTCTGGCCTTGCGTCATCCTGCAACTGTTCAAAGTTCATTGCAAAATTTACGACAAATTGATTTCATTTTGCATCAGCTTATACCAGGCTTCCAAATTGTCCAATCGGTGGATCCTGTAAAAAGAAAATTGTTTGCTTAAGCTTAACCCCTAAGTTACCACCTATACAAATTTTCACGGCGGTCACTAAGGGGCCTTAGGCTAGGCCGCTGCCTTTTCACAGTGGCCCATTCTAAGCCCTGCACGGGCATCTCGTGCAGGCTGGAGCTGGGACTCGGCTGTCTGATGACACCGGGGCTCCTGCTCCAACGCCCGCGTCCTAATTAGGCATGTCCTAGATTGGCTGTCAGAGTTAGAGCACGGCCAGACGTGGCAGAGTTTTTCCGCTGCAAATGTTGGTGCAGATTTTGGGCAATTACGCAACGAATCTGCACCAACATTTGCATATTTGACAGGTAATTCAGACGTTGCAGAAAAGACAGCGGACTTGCCACAGATTTCAGTTTTTGCATTGCAAAGGCTGAAATCCGCAGTGAAATTCTGCTTCTTCTCCGTAAGGGCATGACCACACATGGCGGAATTCCTCCGCAACTGTCCGCATCGATGCCGCACAGAATCTGCGTTGCAGATTCTGCAGCGGATCTGCACAAAATGTGCAGTACATTGATGCGGACTAGCTGCTGCAGACTGCGGGAAAAGTGCTTCCCTTCTCCCTATCAGTGCAGGATAGAGAGAAGGGACAGCACTTTCCCTAGTGAAAGTAAACGATTTTCATACTTACCGGCCGTTGTCTTGGTGACGCGTCCCTCTTTCGGCATCCAGCCCGACCTCCCTGGATGACGCGCCAGTCCATGTGACCGCTGCAGCCTGTGCTTGGCCTGTGATTGGCTGCAGCCGTCACTTACACTGAAACGTCATCCTGGGAGGCCGGACTGGAGACAGACGAAGGGAGTTCTCGGTAAGTATGAACTTATATGTTTTTTTACAGATAGATGTATATTGGGATCGGTAGTCACTGTCCCGGGTGCAGAAACAGTTACTGCCGATCGCTTAACTCTTTCAGCACCCTGGACAGTGACTATTTACAGACGTCTCCTAGCAACGCTCCCGTCATTACGGGAGCCCCATTGACTTCCTCAGTCTGGCTGTAGACCTAGAAATACCTAGGTCCAGCCAGAATGAAGAAATGTCAAGTTAAAAAAGCAAGACGCATCCGCAGCACACATGACATGTGCATGACAGCTGCGGACTTCATTGCGGAACTTAGAATCTCCATTGAAGTCAATGGAGAAATTCCGCCATGAGTCCGCCACTGCTCCGCAACAGACAGAGCATGCTGCGGACACCAAATTCCGCTCCGCAGCCTATGCTCCGCAGCGGAATTGTACGCATCGTGTAAACGAACACTGCTAAATTAAAGTGAAAGTCAATGGAGAAACGGCTCCGCTGCGGATTAACGCTGCGGAGTGTCCGCAGCGGAATTTAAGTGGAATTCCGCCATGTGTGAACCCGCCCTAACAGACAGTGCATGCTGCGGAGGGAAAATTTGCACCGCAGCCTATGGGCCGCAGCGGAGTTTTCCGGAACGTCTGAACTAACTTGCCTAAAAATGTAAAAAACGGCCGCTGGAGAATTCCCTGCAGACTGTCCACAGCGGAATTCCACAGCAATTCTGCCACGTCTGGCCGTGGCCTTACACTGACAGGCAATAATGCTTTGGTATACTAAGTATAGTAAATTCCCCTAGTGGGACTAATAATATAAGTAATAAATGTGAAATAAAGATTATTAATAAAAATTACGGTAAAAAAATAAATAAAACCATTTTTTCCCATAAAAAGTGGTTTTATTTAGTCAAAGTATAAAAAATAAATAAAGTACACAAATGTGGTATCGCCGCGACCGTAATGACTCAAACAATCAAACAATAAAGTTAATATGTTATTTAAACCGCAAGATGAACACCGAAAAAACAACGCAAAAAACAATGGCAAAATTGCTATATTTTTCCATTGCCCCCCCAAAAAGTCATAATTAGAGTTAATCAATTCGTTCCATGTACCCCAAAACAATACCAATCAAAACTACATCCCGTCCTGCAAAAAAACAAGCCCAAAAAATCACTACATTGACGGAAAAATAAAAAAACATACGGCTCTTGGAAAGCGACAATGCAAAAACAAATAATTTTAGTTCAAAAGTGTTTTTATTGTGCAAAAGCCGTAAAACATAAAAAAAACCTCTACATATGTGGTATCGTCGTAATGGTACCGACCCATAGAATAAAGGTCTCATGTTATTTACACCGCACAGTGAACGGCGTGAATTTGAAACGCATATAACAATGGTGGAATTTCAGGTTTTTTTTTTCTATTCCCCCCCCAAAAAAAGTTAATAAAAGTTAATAAATTTTTTTTATGTACCCCAAAATGGTGCCATTATAAAGTACAACTAATCCCGCAAAAAAACAAGTCCTCATACAGCTATGTCGACGGAAAAATAAAAAAGTTATAGCTCTTTGAATGCGACTATAGAAAAACAAAAAAAATAGCTTGGTCATTAGGGCCTAAAATGGGCTGCTCATTAAGGGGTTAAGTACCATAGAAATAAACAGATTACATTGCCTGGTGATCATGGTCCTTTTCTTTTTTTATATATATACAAAAACCATATTGTATAATATACAAGTGTTAACTTAGCATTAGGTATAAAATGTTTAACCTAATGTTCTCAAGAAGCCAAGAGAAGAACTTGACCTTGGGGAATAGCCAGGTGTAGCGGAGTCTGATATTACACTTAAGCCCAGCTAAGGATTACATGAAGAATCCACGCTGACTTAGTATTTCCGGATAAAATGTTCTGTTCTGTAAAATAAACTATATTTTATGTATATTTGATACAAACTCAGCCGTTTATTTCCTGCAGGAGCCTATATTGTCAAACTTATTCTTCTAAACTATTATTTTCTTCAATCGTTTTTGTCCCTCAACACCATTTAAAATGTTCACAAATGTTTTTTCCTGCATATTTATTTTACATCATTGATTCCTTTTTAATTCCTGTCTTAATTTCCCATAAAACCTGCCCTTTGCATATCATTTTTTTTTTTATGTGAATTTAAACAAACCTTAATTCTCCATAGTAATCTAAAATGCGCTTCTAAATTCCCTTTTAGTCCTTCTGTATATTATTTCCATTCACATTCAAAGTATAATTAACAGTCACCTCAAAAAGGCCTTGGAAGAACAGACTAATCTCAAATACACAGTGTTTATATAAAATGAATGTTTGATGAAGTGCCATAGGTTTTGTGAACACTCTGGAAATGTTAAGGGAGGCTAATTAAACTCCCTGCAACAGCATAAACAGGTAAGTGAGCGTTCTCCGACCGTTCGGTCATTCATATTATCATTGTGGATTCATTTGTAAGACTAAACTAAATAAAAAATAACTTCCCAGTAGACATATAAAAGTTTATAAATGCCATAGAGATGAGCAAATTACCAGCAAACGGTTTGCTTTTGGATTAAAAAGCCACAGGGGCACAGTATGGCGCTGTATGATGCTCTATAAGGCGTCGCAGTGTGGAGACATTCTACGCTAGTAGTAATGCTTGAAGGGCAGAATACTTGAATAATACGGGATTTGATCGATTTTTTTTAAGGGGAGGCATACAGGGGTACAATATGGTTCCTATTAAGGCCCAGTATGTCCTCCAGGCAGTATGTACATCCTTTTGGGCTCAAGCCTGGCTGATGTACATAGCTGTAATATGGCTATAATCATGAGGCCAAACTCTGCAGATCTATTTTTGCATTATATGCATATGATTGGTTCTGAAAATGTAGTAGATTATTGCATTCATATTTCTACTAACGCTATACAGCTACTATAGGGTCTGGATACGGATGTAGCCATCTTTATCTTGACTCTGATAACTTGCTGCAGCGTGATATCACACAACAAAAGCCAGTGAAAAAATCATTGAAAAAGTCAAGACAAAGAATCTAGCCACTGTGTATTTAATGCGTTAAAAGTCAAGGTAAAGGCAGCTACATCTGAAGGAAAGATAGGGTTGCAGCAAGTATGGGGCCCCATAACAAAACCTACAAGGGTTTCCATTTTGCAATGACCACCATCAGCAGAAAGTTTATGATATTCCTGGTTATTGCTCTTTTCCAGTTGTATTTTACTCCCTTTCTCTGCCTTTTTTTGTGTTCTTCTCCAACCCCTGAGATATGCTTCCAATAAAGCCGGCCAGATCTGCAGTAAAAACAGGTAGAATCCCTATTGGAATGTTGGAGCTTCAGGAAAGCCCATCCACAGTAAGTACTGAAAAGCCATATTTTGTGTACTCAATATATATATATATATATATATATATATATATATATATATATGTATATATATATATGTATATATACATATACATATACATATGTATATATACATATATATATATATATATATATATATATATATATATATATATATATATATATATATGTATATATATATATATATATATATATATGTATATATATATATATATATATATATATATATATATATATAAATATACACTACCATTCAAAAGTTTGGGGTCACCCAGACAATTTTGTGTTTTCCATGAAAACTCACACTTATATTTATCAAATGAGTTGCAAAATGACTAGAAAATATAGTCAAGACATTGACAAGGTTAGAAATAATGATTTTTATTTTCTCCTTCAAACTTTGCTTTCGTCAAAGAATGCTCCATTTGCAGCAATTACAGCATTGCAGACCTTTGGCATTCTAGCTGTTAATTTGCTGAGGTAATCGGGAGAAATTTCACCCCATGCTTCCAGAAGCCCCTCCCACAAGTTGGATTGGCTTGATGGGCACTTCTTGCGTACCATACGGTCAAGCTGCTCCCAATATTGCTCTATGGGGTTGAGATCTGGTGACTGCGCTGGCCACTCCATTACAGATAGAATACCAGCTGCCTGCTTCTTCCCTAAATAGTTCTTGCATAATTTGGAGGTGTGCTTTGGGTCATTGTCCTGTTGTAGGATGAAATTGGCTCCAATCAAGCGCTGTCCACAGGGTATGGCATGGCGTTGCAAAATGGAGTGATAGCCTTCCTTATTCAAAATCCCTTTTACCTCGTACAAATCTCTCACTTTACCAGCACCAAAGCAACCCCAGACCATCACATTACCTCCACCATGCTTGACAGATGGCGTCAGGCACTCTTCCAGCATCTTTTCAGTTGTTCTGCGTCTCACAAATGTTCTTCTGTGTGATCCAAACACCTCAAACTTCCATTCGTCTGTCCAGAACACTTTTTTCCAATCTTCCTCTGTCCAATGTCTGTGTGCTTTTGCCCATATTAATATTTTCCTTTTATTAGCCAGTCTCAGATATGGCTTTTTCTTTGCCACTCTGCCCTGAAGGCCAGCATCCCGGAGTCGCCTCTTCACTGTAGACGTTGACACTGGCGTTTTGCGGGTACTATTTAATGAAGCTGCCAGTTGTGGACCTGTGAGGCGTCTATTTCTCAAACTAGAGACTCTAATGTACTTGTCTTGTTGCTCAGTTGTGCAGCGGGGCCTCCCACTTCTCTTTCTACTCTGGTTAGAGCCTGTGTGTGTTGTCCTCTGAAGGGAGTAGTACACATCGTTGTAGTAAATCTTCAGTTTCTTGGCAATTTCTCGCATGGAATAGCCTTCATTTTTAAGAACAAGAATAGACTGTCGAGTTTCACATGAAAGCTCTCTTTTTCTAGCCATTTTGAGAGTTTAATCGAACCCACAAATGTAATGCTCCAGATTCTCAACTAGCTCAAAGGAAGGTCAGTTTTATAGCTCCTCTAAACAGCAAAACTGTTTACAGTGGTGCTAACATAATTGCACAAGGGTTTTCAAGTGTTTTCTAATCATCCATTAGCCTTCTAACACCGTTAACAAACACAATGTACCATTAGAACACTGGAGTGATGGTTGCTGGAAATGGGCCTCTATACACCTATGTAGATATTGCATTAAAAACCAGACGTTTGCAGCTAGAATAGTCATTTAGCACATTAACAATGTATAGAGTGTATTTCTGATTAATTTAATGTTATCTTCATTGAAAAAAACTGTGCTTTTCTTTAAAAAATAAGCAAATTTCTAAGTGACCCTAAACTTTTGAACGGTAGTGTATATATATATATACATATCTATCTATCTATCTATCTATCTATCTATCTATCTATCTATCTATCTATCTAGCAGACAAAAAATGGCGACAGCACCCTGCGACACTAATGCCACCTAAACCACTAAATATAAATAAATATGCACTAAAGCTAAATCTACTTACAAATAGGGAGGTTCTTAGTGCACATTTTGATCAAAAAGTGTTAGCCCACCTGCCACGACAAGGCGACCTCTGTAAGGTGGGAACCTACGCTGCACATACACCCAGAACTGGGACTAAGCCTACATATATACCTGGGGATGGTAGGATCCAGCATTGAACTGATTAAAATTACCCAGGGCAGAATGGGAGGAGTGCAAGAACAACAAGTGGAGGCAGTCACTAACCCCACATGTATGGATCCCATAAACACAACAAAAATTGAACAGCACATTCCAACTAAATGATACAAAATGTATGCAGGTGCAAGAACACCTATGACTGCAGATATACAGCAGACAAAAAATGGCGACAGCACCCTGCAACACTAATGCCACCTAAACCACTAAATATAAATAAATATGCACTAAAGCTAAATCTACTTACAAATAGGGAGGTTCTTAGTGCATATTTATCTATCTATCTATCTATCTATCTATCTATCTATCTATCTATCTATCTATCTATCTATCTATCTATCTATCATCTATCTATCTACAGCCTTTCCTCCATCTCTTTCTTCTACTCCTTATCACTAAGGCTTCTTTAGTAATGAAGTTGATCCTATTACCCCCTATTCAAACGAAAAAAAATTATGATATTGAAGTGGAAGTGAGCCTAAAAAAAATGCAAAAAGTTACATTTTATATTTTGAGTATTTATCGGGACATGTTCAAATTCAACTACAGATTGTGTAGTTCTTCCAATTATAAATTTTTAATGATCATTCAACCCCTACGTGTATTGTAGCCACGTAACGAATGAGAATGTAAAGCGTAAATGGAAAAGCTGAAATGACTCTAACTTTACATAATATTTGCTAAATAATAAAATATCTACACAGGAAATAATGATGGCCACGTAAAAATATATACTATTTTCATACAGTAAGTTGATTTTCGACTTTTTGTAAGTCATTTTGGATTTCCTTCTACAGCACCTGTCATTGACTAGAAAGAGCTGTTAAGAAAACCTGGGCAGAATATTTTACTGGGACTCATTTCAGATGTAGCAGATGGCACTAAAATTAGATTGTAATCTCTGTGGGCCGAGACTCACCGTGCATGAGAAATTGTGTGTGTGTGTAGCTTTGGGTATGCTGGTAGCATTATATAAGAGCTTAAATGTTATTATCATTATCCACGCAGAGGAAAACAATATGCACACATCTAACAAAGACATCATTCTTGTTATTTGTAGGGGAGAAATGAAGTAGAAAGTATTTACTTCTGAATGAATGAAACAGTCGTCGTGTCTAAACAAAGCCACTTCACCTTAGGCTGTCCAGAACACGAGGGTTGTAAGCATGTGAACTTTATCCAGAAGAATTAGAAACTTAACTACCGTACTTCAACAAGTTGCTTCGGCAATATACAGATTCATTTATGTAACCTGCGAAGCTTATAAAGTTAGTGTGTATTAAGGCAATGTTAGCTTTTTTCCATGTGGTTAGTGTACGATACATAAAGAAGTGTTTTCATTTTATTGTGTATATTTGTAACACATAAGTCTTGTGAATGACTATATACCATACTCAGGTCTGGGCTTATAACTGGTATTATGTGCCAATGCACCCTAAAGAAGTTATGCCACCCAGCATGCCCCAAGTCATTACCCAACTTTTTGGTCTCTCTAAGTTTTAGAGGAAAAATGTGGTGGATATAAAGTAATAAAACTGAATACTAAAATTACTAAAATGTAATTTCTATTACGTCGTCCAATGTAAAATGAGCTATCCTAGGCAAAAACCTAATGTAACTACAGTATATGGTAAAAAATATATGACAATGCCAGTGGAATGAGTGGGCTGCTGTATCCAGATAGATTAGCAAAACTGTGGTTAATAGTTTGGAAAAAAAAAGATGGCACTATGTTTTAATATATGAAAGGTCAATATATGGTTTTGTCTAATTATCTTTTTATACCCAGGCCTATAAATATAATATGGGGCACCCTCTGTTTCTAGAGCAATGGAGCACAACTGACAAGTCAAAGGCCGGTGCTCTCCCTGCACATTCCGTGCTCAATACTGATGGATAATAGTAATATCTCGTGAACCAGCTATGTTACTATGATATGAATATACAAAAGCAGCAGAGCTGAGATCGTCATTTAGCACAATAAAGTAGGACTGCAGGTGAACCGACTAAGACCTTATTCACACGAGCGTATTTCACGTCCGTGCGCTGTCCATTTACATAATGGACAACACGCTGATCAATGCATTTTAATGGAGCTGTTCACACATCCGTGTTTTTCACGGTGCGTATGTCCGTTGTCCGATGTGTGTAACTCACTGTATGTCCTATTCTGGTCCATTTTTCCATACCGTACCTCTTCTCCCATTGAAGTCGATGGATGTGTAAAAACAACGGACAGCACATGGACGACATCCGTGTTCTGTCCATGTTTCATGCATTAGTTGCTGAAGAAATGCAGAGATAAAAAAAAGTAAAATCAGGAAGTGTTTGCAGAAAAGAAGCAATGGCGAGAAAAAACGGACGCCACATGGAAACCACAATGATGCCATACGGACAGTCATATGCGTGAAACCCAGCCCACTTTTTGCGCACGCAAATCAGCTACGCTCGTGTGAATGAGGTCTAAGTTATTACAGTGCACAAAAGAAATGGTTAAATGGTGAACTCAGCTCTCCTAGAGAACGTTGAATTTGAAAATGTTATTAGGTTATTTCTATTGTTCTCTATTCTAAAAAAGATAAAGATTTAATATTGTCATTTGTGCTTTAGGCTACATGCACACGTTGCATAATTTGATGCGGAAAATCTGCATCAAAACTGCAGGTAATTCCATGGATAAAATCCGCACTTAATCATGCAGTTTTTTTAATGCATTTTTGGGTGCAGTTTTTCCATTTTTTATGTGGAAATAGGTGTGATTTTATGCTGCGGATTTTGGTTTGTCTTTTATTAACTTGTCAGCTACAATTCTGAGACGGAAACGCAAGATAAATTGACGTGCTGATGATTTTAAAATACGTACAGCAGGTCAATGTACATGCAGAAAAATTGGTCAACGTATAGATTAGATTACGTGAAATCTCATTTACTTTCATACTGTACTGGTACTGCATTAAGCTGCAGAAAATCCCCGCAGCAAATCTGCACGTAATATGCATCATGTGCATTTGGCCTTACAGTGTATGGTTTAGGATTTAACTAAGTATTATCTCAGGACGAGTTGCCAACACCAACATTGAAAGGCATCAATACTTTTCATTTTCCGACTTTTTTATTGACAACATATCGATCCATATAGTGCCATAGAAACAACTATTGTCACCTTTGCATCGCAGTGTCAATACTCTATCTCACCTTTTCTCAAACCCAGGCCAATCTGCAACATATGTGATGTTGAAATAGGTCAATTAGGTCCACGAGAAGAAAAGATTCTGAGGACCCACCTACCATCTGTATAAAACATATGAACGTCCAGTCCTTATTGCACCCATAGGAAATATGATAAATAAGGTTAAATAGGGTAAGAAATTGACCCTAGTGGCAAGTGATTGTCTCCAAAGTCAGCTACAAATGGGGTAGTCGTAATGTGTCAGAGTCTTGCCCCACCGGGGGATCATCTGGTTCTCTGGTAGGCCGGTTTAACTCTGCTTATACAGTATGAATTGACCCAAGTAGACAAAAAGCCTACATCCATCAGCTGAAGTCAAAAAATTGTGAAGATTTGTATTAGACTTGCTGTACACAGGAAGAATAGAAGCTTCTGGCGGTAAAAGGAACATAAACCAAATTTAAACTAAAAACTGAAATCAAAGCTGAGAAATATTGTATGTTAGGCCAAGAATGTCTTTGTTTGGCTCAATATCTAAAATGTTTAGTGTAGTTTGGAGCTTAAGGAAAATATAGCAAAGCTTCTTTAACTTTAATGAATAATAACCTGTTCCTTCTTGCTAAACCTCCTACCTTTTTCCACATCACTTTTTTCCCACGCTGAATGTTTTCATTTTGCTGCAGGCAAGCTGCCAATTTTAACTGTGCTCAGAGACCAGATGCAGAGACAGTGCTTCCTCTCAGTGAGCTGTGGGAGATATTATACGTTATACAGAAACATAAGAAGCAGGAATGATAATGAAGGTTAATAATGTACAGAGAGAAGTAGCTAAATGTTCTTTTTTATCTTCCTCGGCTTGCTCGGTAACATTACAATGTCCTTATACTTGCTGCACTCTGTACATGTTTGTCAGTAATTTCAAGGGTTTATTTTTTCCTGTGTGTTTCTGATCAATTTTACCCTTTGTTCTTAAGACTTTCCAGGTAATCTGAAGGCTTTTGTTTCCATTCCAGTATAATTATCACTTTCGCTGAAGATTGTTTTATGGGCTATAGTTTGCACAGGAACCAACCCTGTCACAAGTATTGCCCATAGAATATCAACATAAACACATTCCATAATGAGGATGTACCTGAAGTACTTTCTTAAAACCCTGGGATCCAACTAGACCACTATATGCCAACAGTAGGTACATTCCTCGTGTGTGGCAAGTGGAGCCAGTATGCTTTCAGAGTCCAATGATACATTTGTAAGTTAAAAGGGTTATCTGATATAGAAATCCTACTTTTAAATACTATATTAGGGAATTCTGATAGCCAAAGTGGTTACAAAGATCATCTCACACTCTGGAGCACCAGGTTATATTACTAAAACCCTATTGATTTCAATGCTTCATTACACCGGTGGTGGTACAGCAGGGAAATGTAACACTTGCTGCCAGGAAACCCCCACAAATTACAAATGATTGCTGGGGGGTCCCAGTGGTGGGAGGCCCTATGATCAGCTTATCTTCAGGGAATAACAGCAGATCAGTGATGGGTCAGCAGTGAAAAACCTGCCTGCAAGGACTAGAAGTCTGTATATATAACATTAGGAGACATGACTCGATTTGTGCCTTAGGCTACAAGTATTGTGCATCATTGTTTATTTTATATACAAGACTTCTTAAAGGAAAGAAACACTTTGGCAGACATTATTTATAGCTCCAATGCATGTGAAATAAAAAATAAAGCAACTTTGCAAATTTTAATGATCAAAAATATACTACTTTTTTGTGTATACAGCTCCAATGCAAAACTATGGGTCTGTAAAGTTATTTACTACAAAGAAACACCCTATTGACAGAGCGTAGTTATTAACATCAGTTCTTATGGCCACTGCGACAAATAATAATATTACTCTATCTCAGATTACCAGGTTGTCAAAAAATTGGCCGTGTGAATAGCCTCATTTCGGGTTTATTGTTTTTATTATGGCCGTATGATGGATGTTAAATAAACGGCCGTCATACAGGCGAATATCCGTGCTGTGCGAATAGGGACTAAAAGTTCAACATGCAATAACCTGATATGGTAAGTGTTAGAGTATGTGCACACGATAACTGCATTTACGGCTTAAATTACGGAGCTGTTTTCAGGAGAAAACAGCTCCGTCATTTCAGACGTAATTGCTCGTACTCGCCTTTTGCGAGGCGTCAATTACGGCCGTAATTTGGAGCTGTTCTTCATTGGAATCAATGAAAAACGGCTCAAATTACGTCTAAAGAAGTGTCCTGCACTTCTTTGACGAGTCTGTTATTTGACGCGCCGTCTTTTGACAGTGACACGTAAAATGACAGGTCGTCGGCACAGTACGTCGGCAAACCCATTCAAATGAATGGGCAGATGTTTGCCGACGTATTGGAGCCGTATTTTCAGGCGTAAATCGAGGCATAATACGCTTTGTTTACGCCTGAAAATAGGTTGTGTGAACCCAGCCTAAGAGATTAACAGCTATTTGCCAGTCCATACAATACAATTAGAGAATTTATTTTCAAAAAATTCGCCAAAAGCAAATTTCAAACTTGAAATTAAATCTTAAATGAAATAACAAATCTGCTGAATCAAATAATAAACCTGCTGAATCAAATAACAAACCTGATGTATCAAATAATAAACCTGCTGAATCAAATAACAAACCTGATGAATGAAATAACAAACCTGATGAATCAAGTAACAAATCTGATTAATCAAATAACAAACCTGGTGAATCAAATAATAAACCAGATGAATCAATACCCAAACTGGTAACTCAAATAACAAATTTGGTGAATCAAATATTAAACCTGGTGAATCAATAACTAAGCTCGATTAATGAAATAACTAAGGCCCTGTTCACATTTGCATCAGTGCATTCCGATGTTCTGCTTTGTCAGAGGAGCAGAACAAGGGAATGCCGGATGCAACGGTCCTGTTGCAACACGGACATCACGAGGGGCCGATGGAACCCCTTGACTTTAATGTGTTCCGTTGGCTTTCTATTGGGGTGTCTGTGATTTTACCCGAAACAATAACGGATCCTCCAATGCAAATGTGAACATCCCCATGCCTGATAAATCAAATAATAAACCTGATTAATCAAATACCAAACCTAACAAATGAAATAATTAACCTGATGAAAAAAATATCAAAACTGGTGAATCAAATAACTTACCTGGTGAATCAAATAATAAACCTGGTGAATCAAATAATAAACCAAATGAATGAAATAACAAACCTGGTGAATCAAATAATAAACCTGGTGAATCAAATAATAAACCTGGTGAATCAAATAATAAACCTGGTGAATCAAATAATAAACCTGGTGTATAAAATAATAAACCTGGTGAATAAAATAATAAACCAAATGAATGAAATAATAAACCTGGTGAATCAAAAAAACAAATCTGGTGACTCAAATAATAAACATGGTGAATCAAATAACAAACCTTATTTTTTGTGAATAAATTTTGATAGTTTGATAAATATTAGAACGTTTATAAATCAGTCATGATAATCTCAACAATGGGGTATTTGCATATGTTTTTTTTTTTAAATTGCCCTCTTAAGAAGACTCACATTCAGGTCTAGAATTTTTTCAGATCGTTCAGAAATTTCCTTCAGGTATTTTTGAAAATATTCCGCTGCCAGCATACATAGAATGTTAAATAGTTTTCATATTAACAGCTGTGTTTTATGTTTCTACAGATGATTCTGAATGTTATATATACTGTATTGACAAATTCAATATCAAAGAGAAGTTAGAGAGTGACGCGTACCTACATCATACTGATGAGATAAGACAGGGTTACAAAGCAAGAAGCCTAAAGAGATTATATAGTTACATAATGGAAGATATTCACAACTAATACCACATCCTAATTTTGTGTTTCATTGATACTTATATAATAGATAAAACTAATCATATATTGTAGGTTGCACATGGCCTCAAAATAACTGATCTGCTCTTTCCACTGAAAATAGAGAATCATTTTGACAATAACATATTAGCCTTGGAGACAGAATACAGGTGGATAGAGACATTACATATTTAGCAAATTCCCTATTAACATTGGAGGGATCTGCCAAGAAAAATCGAATATCTATGGTCACCTTAGAGTTTACCTCCAGTGAAAAATTAAAACTTTACAGTGTTCTTAGATCTTTATGTACAGTACGTTCATGAAGCCTTTTCCTTGAAAGCTCAGATGTTGTGCTGCAGAACTCTACTTCCTTTTAATTCCCTAACAGGACGTTATTGTTGTCTGCCATGATATAGTTTAGCTATAGTCTGGTCACTGTTTTTACAGTACATGTTAACTCATTTGCCTCTCCCCAGTGAGTACATTACTACACACTGCATACACATTACAGTGCAGAGGCTGCTGTAATCACAGGACTTTACGGCTATGTTCACACGGGGTATCTTGCCGAGTTTTTTGACGCGGAAACCGCGTCGCAAAACTCGGCAGAAACGGCCCGAGAACGCCTCCCATTGATTTCAATGGGAGGCGTCTTTTTCCCGCGAGCAGTAAAACTGCCTCGCGGGAAAAAGAAGCGACATGCCCTATCTTCGGGCGCTTCCGCCTCCTACCTCCCATTGACTTCAATGGGAGGCAGGAGAAAGCGTATTTCTCGCTGTTTTATGCCCGCGGCGCTCAATGGCCGCGGGCGAAAAACGGCGCGATAATTGCCGCGAAAATCGGCGTGCAGGGAGAGGAATATCTGCCTCAAAGTTCCAAACGGAATTTTGAGGCAGATATTCCTCCCCCAAAATACTCCGTGTGAACATAGCCTTTAAGCGACAAACTTTTCTCTAAAGAAACTCAATCCTTTAATTCTCCGTTTGGATAAGATATTTAAATGGTCACTAACTTTTCAACAAACTTTGCATAAATCAAGAGCACAAGCGAATATAAGAAACTTTGTTTATTCATATAAGAAATATATCTTATAAGAGAAAACGCCCCTTTCTCCATTTATTAAGCTCCTTTCCAACACCTCTGCTCCATATTGGAATGAATGGAGTTTGCAACCTACAAATAAATGAAGATAATACATAGCATAGAGCACTCAGTAATTTTAGTAAATCCAGATTAGAAACCTATATAGCCTAAGAAAGTTTTAAATGCATCACCGGAGGTGGAACACTTTAATACATGGCTACTTTTTCCCATAGCTTAGACTGGATATAAACATAGCGATTTTATCTACAACCTGGCTGAAAATGTCATATCATTATTATTGTAATATCTACTATATGTGCACTAAGTTGGCAAAATGACCAGATCACCATAATTGCTCTGATAGTAGATTCAAACAGGGATTTGGAAGGAACAGCCCATGATGACTGATAATCGGCATTTATTTTGGTTCCTATCCTACCGTGTTTCCCCGATAGTAAGACACCCCCGTTTGTAAGACGTATCGGGGGTTTCAGGGGGGTCGGCTAATATAAGCCGTACCCCGAAAGTAAGACATATGTCTTACTTTCGGGGAAACACGGGGGTATTGCCGCCTCCTGCCCACTTCCGCGCCGCCCCCCTCTCCATACGTCACCGCGCCGTCCCCTGCACTTGTCAATGCCACCTCCTGCTTAAAATACGGTAATGCACACAGTATTAACTCCTTAACGCCGAAGGACGGATATATCCGTCCTCAGCAGCTGCTAGTTCGCGCAGGAGGACGGATATATCCGTCCTGTGATGGCGCGGGTACTGAGACTGTACCCACACGATCAGCGGCAGGAGCACGGCTGTTATACACAGCCTGGCTCCTGCTGCAACTGCCGGAATCGAAGCGCGCGCCGATTCCGGCAGTTTAACCCATTAAATGCCGCTGTCAATAGTGACAGCGGCATTTAATGTGTTTGACAGAGGGGGGAGCTCCCTCTGTCACCCGATCGGCGCCCCCGCAAACAAATCGCGGGTCGCCGTCGGGTTTCCATGACAGCCGGGGGTCTAACAAAGACCCCAAGGTCTGCCTTCAGCATCTGCCTGTTAGGCGATGCCGGAGGCATGACCTAATATGTTGCCTGTCAGTTTTACACTGACAGGCAATAATGCTTCGGTATACTAAGTATACCAAAGCATTATATATGCGATCGGCACATCGCATAGTGAAGTCCCCTGGTGGGACTAAAAAAAAAAATGTAAAACAGTTAAATAAAGTTTGTGAAAAAAAATAAAAATAATTCGACAATTTTTTTCCAATATAAGACATACCCCGAAAGTAAGACATAGTGGGGCTTTTGGGGATAAAAAGAAAGTAAGACACTGTCTTACTTTCGGGGAAACACGGTAGTAAATATACAGTATGTGCATGAATATTCAGAGCTGAGACTGATGTCCTGATAACTGTCTGAATGGCTTGTCAGTAAGCTAACCTCCCTCTGATCTCTACTCTTTGACACTTATCACAGTGCCTCATTTATTTAATTAATTGTGCCCAGGTTATTGGCATGGAACAGCAATCTCCATTGAAATTGGATACCATGAGAATAGGAGAACATGTTACAGAAGTGTATTTTGTACTAAATAAATCAGGTCTGCAGAGAGTACCACCTGAACTACCATCACTTGCTAGGATAGTAATTGTAATGTATACTTTAAGATCAAGCCCAAGGCATGAATAAATAGCAATAATATAATTTAACTAGTAATGGCCCGTTTTAGGTTCGATTCACACCATGTTTGAAATGTTTACTCCAAATGTATGCCCCAGACCTATGCTACTGTATGCCTATACAGTTGCATACATCTGCCATTGACTTCCACTTAAAAAATAAATTCTATGGTACCAGGCCATATACTTCTTACAGTTGTATTGAAAAGCTTAGGCAACTACACTTTCAATACAGTTAAGCTAACGGTATACTAACATATCCCAGCAGAATATAGATCTCTGTATGTGAAAAGATTTCAATGTTTAACCCTGTAATTTTTATGTGCTAAAATTACAAAAGTGCATTACATACAGATCAGAATTGCTATATGTTTTATAGATGCCCTAGAAAAGGGGAGTCAGTGGGTACATTGGCACCCACTAAATGGACCCCTAATTAGGGATAAGAGGCCGAAACATAATTTGTGTTGTATGTAGGTGAGGTCATGTGAATGCTCTTTATGCTTATTAGGGGCCAAGGAGGCTCACAAGTAGAACTCCTTCTGGCTTCTTAGACTCATTAATATTTTAAAGAGTCTTATGGTTATGTGTACCTTCTAGTTAACTAAGAAGTGCCAAGAGTGTACACATTACCTCATTTAAATGCATGACAGATAATTTCAGCCCCCAACATCTCTAATTTTCTAATCAAAATGCTGTTTATTGTGTACCCATGCACCTACTTATTCCCCTTTACCAGGGCATTTTATAGATGTGCTAAAATATAGAGCACATCTCAGGTGATTGATGCTCTTTAAAGGCTCGTGCACATGACCTTGTTACATCTCCTTAGATAAGCCAAAGATTTAGCGCAGAGGATGGAATTGGCCCTCCGGATCCGATCCCGTCCATGGCACTAAATATACGGCTTATGAGTTGTAATTTGGTCATCTACATGACCAGTAAATCGGTTATCTGTTTTATACCAGTATGCGTCTTTTGAAAAGGGATTAACACACATCCTGGATCAAGCAATTTCATTATGTGTCAATTTAGCAATCGCTAAGTAATGTTTTACACGTCATTAAATAGACATCGGAAGAAAATTCTATCACAATATTGGACACTATAGAGCTTGTTGTTGGCATTGATTACAGCTTTCTGTGCCCACACTGAGTAGAGACTAAGCTGCTCTACGGATCGCAGGAAGAGTTTAACTACAGCGTTCAATATAAGACAGAGGCTGCTGCTCGTACAAGTTTGTCGCAGTCTTTCCTTGGCTCCACTCAAATTCTCAATTCATTTATGTGAGCGCTGTAATTTCATTTTTTTCATCTGCTTTGCATAATTGCCGTTTTTTTAATAGCTCAGAAAAGAGTAATTGGCCCAAATTATATCCAAATACGACTGATTGCTTAGCTGGAAGCAAATCACTCCAAATATGGACATTTGGCATAATGTGGATATCTTGTAATAAGGGATTATTGAATACATGTGAAGATTCTGGGGATTGATGTTCCCCAGAGCTTTTACTTGAATTCATGTAATCCATTTCTGGTGAGCAAAGCCAACCACACAGTCCACAAGGCTATAGACCAAATGGCAGTGTCTTTTTTAAGCTCTGCCATGGCATTGTCCCATCTGCTTTATATTTTAATGGGTTACTTACTATTTCTTGCTTGCTGGAAAAATGAAGAATGTATAAGATTTATACAGTCACATTGTTTAAAATTCAGTAGAAAAAATTCTCAGCATTTAACATTTTATGGATAAAAAAAAATATTGCTGAGTACAAAAGGTGTAAACGGTAATGTCACAAAAAAACAAAAAGCAAAACAAAGAAATATGTTTTTGTTGACATTGGATATGTTTAAAGGGGTATTCTCATCTTGATAAATATACCTATAAAGCTTAACAACATAAAATTAGGCATTTTTGTAAATACCTTCTTTTTTTTAATGCTGTACTTTGCGAGATATCCTGACTCCATCTTACTGACAGCCCATCTTTGTTTATTGCTCGTTACCTAGGGATCCGGCCATCACTGCCTTCCTCTAGGGGTTTGTGCACACAACCTCTTTTCAGGCGTAATGGAGGCGTTTTACGCCTCGAATTATGCCTGAAAAGACGGCTCCAATACGTCGGCAAACATCTGCCCATTGCTTGCAATGGGTCTTACAATGTTCTGTGCAGACGAGCTGTCATTTTATGCGTCGCTGTCAAAAGACGGCGCGTAAAATTACGGCCGCGTCAAAGAAGTGCAGGACACTTCTTGGGACAAAATTGGAGCCGTTTTTCATTGACTCCAATGAAAACCAGCTCCAATTACGTCCGTAAAAGACGCAGTGAAAAACGCGTGCACTTGTAAAAACGTCTGAAATTCAGGAGCTGTATTTTCCTGAAAACAGCTCCGTAATTTCAGGCGTTTTTGGCATTGTCGTGTGAACATACCCTAGCGGTGGCCAAGCTTGCGCTGTTCTACCTCTTTATTTTGCAGTGAGGATGGTCGGGATCCCGGGAACTCGCATGCTAGAAAATGCGCAGTAGCTGCCTGCCCGACCACCTCTCTTGAGTTCTATTCAAGTCTATAGGACAGCCCCCAGGCATGCGCAGTAGCCCTGGAGCCGTCCTGTACTCGGCACATCAGTAAAGGCCAGCCGAGTTAGCTGAGCCCTTATCAGAACTGGTATGTAACATTGTCTGTTGCATACTTATGCTGCACAGGAACATGGACTGGCCGCTGTCTGTGGTGTAAGCTGCACATAAATCAGCTGTACGAGACAGCATCCAGCTTGGTCTCCCATGCTCTCATCTGCTGTATAGAAGCCAGCCCTGTATCAGTGCAGGCTTCTGTACTGCCGACAGGAGCACAGGAGACAGAGCAAGATGTGGTCTCATACAGTTGATTTATGTGCAGCTTCCACCACGGACCCTACAGTCAGGGGTTCCTCCAGGACAGGAATTCCCGGCCAGAGTGTCGGAAACTACACTCCTAGAAGGAGTCCCAACGGAGTTAGCTACAGGGAGGGCGGGTGTAGCAAAAACGACATTATCTAATGATGTTGGCAGTGCGCACTAACAGAACAGAGTGGCTTGATTGACAGCAAGCCGCTCACGCCCCATTTTAGAAAATATAACCAGCAGTAGCTGCATTATCTAGTTGAGAAAAAAGGGAGTTAGGAAATGACTATTACATTTTTTTTAGAGCAATATATTTCGATTTTTATTTATGTTTAGGATGTATTAACAAAAAAAAAAAAAGACTCAACTTGGGAATAACCCTTTGTAGCGTCCATGGCCACGGACCGTCGGGATTACTTACCCCCCGGCGGCCGCAGCCATGGATCTGTGAGCGCTGGCTCGCATCTTCCCAGGAGACGCCAGTGCTCACTTCCGCTCCGGTCCGCACATGGGAATCATCATCATCAATTAGCCCATGATTCCCCTGGACTATAAGAAGCGTTGCCTGAGTGTTGTTAGTATTCCCATGTCAGTCTTGCAAATGGTCCCAAAGTGTCATCCTGTTACTGTTGTTACCCGTGCCCTTTTACTTGTATCCTGTATCCTGTTCTTGTTCCTCAGCCTGCTAGTGCTGGAGTCGTGTCCTACTGCACCTGCTGTTATCTGCCACGTCCAGTGTTTTCTACCACTTCCAGTGTCTTCTGCCACGTCCAGTATCTTCTGCCACGTCCAGTGTCATCTGTCACGTCCAGTGTTATCCGCCATGTCTGGCACAACCTGCTGCACCTGCTGTCACCCACCACGTCTGGCGTATCCTGCTGCACCCACCTCCATCCATGCTAAAGCCTCGGCCACTGTCTGGACTATTCAGGTACCCTAGTGCGGGTCTTTGTATTGCTTGGGTGCTCTGTTGTTTGGCCAGCTGCCTCCCCGCTACGGCGGTGTGGCCTAGTGAGTCCACATACCCACAGACCGTGACACCCTTTATTAAATACCAAAATATTGTTAATTTATTTTTCTCTATTCTAATGGACCTCTATTGAAGATTTATGGATATGGTTAGAGTTATAGGGATGTTGGGTCCGATAATCCCTTAATTATACACTTACCGTAAAAATGGCAGTGAACACTAAAAAGCTGAAGTAATTAAAAAACAAAAAGTTGATTGATAGATACCTTTTACCGGTCTAGTAACTTGGCAAAATTCTTGCTAAGGCTGGGTTCACACGACCACATTAACGTCCGTAATGGACGGACGTATTTCGGCCGGAAGTCCCGGACCGAACACAGTGCAGGGAGCCGGGCTCCTAGCATCATAGTTATGTACGATGCTAGGAGTCCCTGCCCCTCCGTGGAACTACTGTCCCGTACTGAAAACATGATTACAGTACGGGACAGTTGTCCTGCAGAGAGGCAGGGACTCCTAGCATCGTACATAACTATGATGCTAGGAGCCCGGCTCCCTGCAATGAGTTCGGTCCGGGACTTCCGGCCGAAATACGTCCATCCATTACGGACGTTAATATGGTCGTGTGAACCCAGCCTTACACGTGCCAATCAATGACATTTAAGTTTAGAGCTAATTCAAGAGGAAAATAATGATGGCATCTTCCATCTGACTCTGTTTTATGGTGGTATTCTTCCTAGAACAATTTCTTCTTAGGGAAAATATCTCTGAAATATAGCAACATATTAAGCACCATATGGTAAACCACGTAGTGCTTACTGCACTGTAGTACAGAGTCACAGGAACCTGTCTGCAGCTCTACAGCCTCCTGCATGGGTATTGCCATATACATAATGCCTAACGTTGGCCATACGCCTTAGATAACTGTCAGCCGAATGCTAGCCCGGCTGACAGCTATTCCTCCTGACCCCCATATACATGCACGCTTGACTTAACATGTATTCCTATGGTAAGAAGGGAATAAGTGGCTGCCAGACACCTCTTGGGACATCTTATCTCCCGGGAAAACAAAGGATCGGGCATATTTATATAAAACAAGCACAGTTTCAACATGACATCTGCCATTGGGGAAGAATCTGAACACCCCCATATACATTAGTTGGTCGGCCAGTCCTGTTGAAATCGGTGGGTCCGGATGACATTCATCTAATGTGTATGGGCATTTTAAGGCCATATGCACACAAAGCATATTACGTGCGGATTTTCCGCAGCAAACCCACAGCGTAATAGAGTACCAGCAAAGTAAATGAGATTTCAAGTAATCTCATCTACACATTGCAGAATTTTTCCGCACGTAAATTGACCTGCGGTGGGGATTTTAAAATCTGCAGCACATCAATTTATTTAGCATTTTTGTCTCAGAATTGTTTCAGACAAGTTTATTTAAAAAAATGCACCAATATCCACAGCATAAATTTGCATGGTTTGCAGTCTACCAATGAAATGGGTGAGGGTGTTGCTACAGAGCCACAAGCGTGGTGCTTGACAATGAGGACGTTATTCTTTTCCAACTAGTTGTGCAGGGAGAGCACATAGAGTTCTGCACTGGGACCCTCTAATATAATGGATTCTCTGTGTCATTTGTTGCTTGAAAATTGAAGATAAGTATCATGTTTTTTTAAATATGAATCTCAACATAGACTTCAGAGACTCCACAGGTATCAGTCTTCAAGACTACCACCCTAGGACAGTGATTCCTAACCTTTTTTTTACCATGGAGAAAATCCTGAATACGTTTTTCAGCATTTAAACTCCAGTCATACCTCAAAGAACCTGGTGCAAGGCCACTTGATGCTGCAATGTAGGAAATATGTAGTAACAGCAAGAAACAGGATGCAAAACACTTTACAATGTAAAAGCAAGGAACACATATAAACATCATGTGCTGACTATGTTTTAATTTTTGACCTTTAACCCCGTGCCGACATTTGACACAACTGTACATCCCGGTCAGGAAGAGGCAGTATGGAGCGTGGCTCACGGGCTTAGCCCTTTCCATACTCAGAGGCGTTCGGTCTATGTTAAAGCCGACAATTCACTGTAACCACTGGGTTCAGAGGTAACTCAGATACCGGACATTTAACCACTTAGATGTCCTGGTCAATAGCGACCAAGGTATCTAAGCCGTTAGAAAGAGGAGGGCCGAATGAAGGCCCCCACGTCTGCAATCTTTGTGCACCTGTTAAGCCATGTCAGAGACAAAGCTTAATATAAGCTGGTGAAAATAACAATAAACTAAAAAACATAATTCCCCTAGGGAGACTTAAAAAAACAATATAAAAAATTGTGGAATAAAGTTTTTTGTAATGTACAAAAATGAAAAATCTTAACGTTGAAAAAATTATTTTTTTTTTCATTTCCTACCTAAAGCATTATGAGAAAATTCTAAATATAAACATAATTGGCATCGCTGTGACCAAAAAGTCAGGACTATTCTTCAGTGTTATTTAACCTGCAGGTAGAATGCCGTAAAAGGAAAAAAATGACAAATTGCTGTTTTTGGTCACCCAAAAAATGAAATAAAAAGCGATCAAAAAGTGGGAAGTACCCAAAAATTGTATTAATAAAAACTAGCTCACTCCACAAACAACAAACCCACACACCACTCCAATAAAAAAAAAAGTTCTGGATTTCAAAATATGGTGACACAAAAAATTTGTTTTTATAACATATTTTTTTCTTTGTAAAAGTGGTAGATCATAATGCTTTTTTCTACATTTGACATTGCCGTAACCGTATTGACCCGAAGAATATAGTTAACATATCGTTTTTACTGCACTGTAAAAAACAAACCCAGATAGAGTAATTGTTGTTCTTTTCCCATTCCCATTCAGCTTCCCAGTACATTATATGGTGCATTAAATGGTGCCATTACAAACTACAACTCATCCCGCAAAAAACTAGCCCTCATGCCGCCATGTAGAGGGAAAAATACAGAAGCTATTGCTTTTGGAAGGCGGGAAGGAAAAAACAAAAATGAAAAACCGAAAAATGTCAGCAGCAGCAAGGGGTTAATGTTACATATTATTTCTACACAGAATTTGCAAGAAAACACAGCTGTTCTGATGTGGAAAATATCTAATTGTCACCCTGAATGTAGAGGAAATCTACAGTACAATCATTATCCTATGGCCTCTTTAGCACTTTATGGCCAGGTGCTCAACGTAATTTTTCCTTTAGTTGTGGCAAATATGATCACTAATTTGTTCAGACTTTAACCCCTTCCCGACATTTGCCGTATGGGTACGCCATGGAAAGCATTGACTTCCTGCAAATTGCCGTACCCATACGCCAAATGTTTGGCACCGGCTCAGAAGCTGAGCAGGTGCCATCATCTCAGCTGTATCTTACAATAATTAGCTTCGATCCCCGCCATTAACCCCTTAAGTGCAGCGCTCAAACGCGAGTGCTGCACTTAAGGTGTTTGCAGCTCATCGGAACCCCAGCAATGAAATTGCCGGGGTTCCGGTGGCTGCAATGGCAACTGGAGGCCTAATACTAGCCTCCCGGTCTGTCTAGCACGGGAACCGGTCAAGATCCACCCGGCGGCGGAGCCTGATCGGCTTCCGTAGCCGCCAGCAAAATGGCGCCGGCTCAGGAGCTGATCCGGCGTCATCAGCGGTGGAAGTCAGCTGTATGTTACAGCTGACATCCACCTTTAATGGCAGGAACCTGATCTAGCTCCGATCCCTGCCATTAACCCCTTCGATGCATCAATCGAAAGCGAATGCTGCATCGTAGCGGTTACTAGCAGATCGCCAGCCCTGACAGGCAATCAGGACTGGCGACTGCTGCTATGGCAACAGGAGACACAATGGCCTCCTGCTCTGCCATTATGGAAGCCGACTAGGCCCCGCCGGGAGGCGAAGCCTAATCGGCTTGCTGTCAGTGAATAACTGACAGATCTAATACATTGCACTACGTAGGTAGTGCAATGTATTAGAAAAAAATAACTCTGACAGCTGGACCTTCAAGTCCCCCTAGTGGGACTTGAGAAAAAGTGTAAAAAAAAGTACAAAAAAGTGTAAAAAAAGTGAAAAAAATTAAAGTTTGAAAACAATAAAAGTTTCAAGTAATAAAATAAAACACAATCCCCCTTTTACTCTTATCAAGTCCTTTATTATTGAAAAAAAAATAATAAACCATACGTATTTGGTATCGCCACGACCGTAATGACCTGAGGTATCAAAATATTATATTATTTATTGCACGCGGTGAACAGCATAAAAAAAACCCCTAAAAAACGATACCAGAGTTTCTGTTTTTTGGTCACTTTGCCCTATAAATATAGGAATAAAAAGTGATCAAAAAGTTGCACATATTACAAAAATGGTACCTATGAAACTATAGCTCATCTCGCAAAAAACAAACCCTCATACAGCTGCGTCGACAAAAAAATTAAAAAGTTATGGTTCTCACAACTTGGCGACAGAAAAAATACATTATTTTTACAAAAGTAGTTTTATTGTGCAAAAAGTTGTAAAACATAAAAAAGTGCTATAAATTAGGTATGGCCGGAATCGTACTGACCCGCAGAATAAAGTTGACATGTAATTTATAACGCATGGTGAACGCTGTATAAAAAAACTAAATAAAACTATTTCAGAATTGCGTTTTTTTGTTTACCTGGCCTCTCAAAAAATAGGATAAAAGTTGATCAAAAAGTCGCATGTACCCCAAAATGGTACCAATAATAACTACAGCTTGTCCCGCCCAAAAAAAAGCCCTCATACCACTACGTCTATGAAAAAATAAAATTAGTTAAGGCTCCAATAAGTCAGGAAATAAAAAATATGCAGTTGTGCCCGAGGGGAACGTTTCTTCTGTTTGAAGAGGCGATTTATCAAGGACCTAAAATTAGGGAACCAGGAAAGGGAGGGCCCAAACATATCCGCTGGAAGCGACGGTGCCCGTATTATATCAGGACAACACTTTCCCAGCAAAATTCCCCAAACTGCAAAGGTGCGGAGTGTGGACCAATAGGGGCATAAGAAAGAACGCCATATATCAGTGCGACACCGGCCTGTGCAGAAAGGATTGCTTCACAGCGTAACACACATCTATGGATCATTTAATTGTTTTTTTTACCCCATTATTATACCACCTGACTATGCCCCTCATATACTCCGCCCGACTTACATATACCCCCACATTATAAACGGAAACATCAGCAATACTCAAACAAAACTACTACCAAGCAAAATCCGCTCTACAAAAGCCAAATGGCGCTCCCTCCCATCTGAACCCTACAGCGTGCCCAAACAGCAGTTTCCTTCCACATGTATGGCATCGTCATACCCGGGAGAACCCTTTTAACAATTTTTGGGGTGTGTGTCTCCAGCGTCATAAGCTGGGCATTACATATTTGCCACTGAAATGGCATATCTAGGGAAAAATATACATTTTTAATTTGCACCATCCGCAGCGCATTCATTTATGGAAAAGACCTGTGAGGTGAAATGCTCACTACACCCCTTAATAAATGCCTTGAGGGGTGTAGTTTCCAAATGGGGTCACTTCTCAGGGGTTTATTTTTATTATTTCACATCAGAGCCTCTGCAATTGTGAACCAATACTTTGTAAATGGCCAAATTAGGCCTCAATTTCGCATGGTGCTCTTTCACTCCTGAGCCTGGTCGAATGTCCAGGCAAAAGATTAGGGTCACATGTAGGGTGTTTCTAAAATCGGGAAACACCGCATAATAATTAGAGGGCTGTCTTGTTATGGTGGCACAAGCTGGGCACCACATATTGGCATATCTATGGAAAAAATCCCATTTTCACTCTGCAACATCGAGTGCACACTAATTTCTACAAAACACCTGCAGGGTTAACATGCTCACCACACCACTAGGTAAATGCATTGAGGGGTGTAGTTTCCAAAATGGGGTCACTTCTGGGGGGTTTCCACTGTTTTCGTCCCACAGTGGCCCAGAAACCAATCCAGCAAAATCTGCACTCCAAATGGCACTCCTTCCCTTCTCAGCCCTGCCGTGTTCCCAAACAGTAGTTTATGACCACATATGGGGTATTGCAGTACTCGGGAGAAATTGCTTTACAAATGTTGGGTTCTTTTTTTTCCTTTATTTGTTGAGAAAATGAAAAATTTTGCGCTAAAGCTACGTCTTATTGAAGAAAAAGAATTGTTTTTATTTTCACTGCCCAATTCTAATAAATTCTATGAAACATCTATGGGGTCTAAATGCTTACTACACCCCTAGATGAATTCCTCAAGGGGTGTAGTTTCCTAAATGGAATCACTTTTTGGGCATTTTCATTGTTTTGTCCCCTCAGGGGCTTTGCAAATGTGACATGGCCTCCGCAAACCATTCCTGCTAAATGTGATCTCCAAAAGCCAAATAGCGCTCTTTCCCTTCTAAGCCCTGCCGTGTGTGCAAACAGCCGTTTATGACCACATCTGGGGTATTGTTTTACTCGGGAGAAATTGCTTTACAAATTTTGCAGTGCTTTTTCTCCTTCAGTCCTTGTGGAAATGAGAAAAAAAATGCTAAACCTACATTTTCTTTGAAAAAATGTAGATTTTTATTTTCAGGGCCTACTTCCAATAATTTCTGCAAAAAACCTGTGGGGTCAAAACGCTCACTATACCCCTAGATAATTTCCCCGATGTATGTAGTTTCTAAAATGGGGTCACTCGTGGGGGATTTCCACTGTTTTGTCCCCTCAGGTGCTTTGTAAATGTGACATGGCCTCCGCAAACCATCCCTGCTAAATGTGAACTCCAAAAGCCAAATGGTGCTCCATCCCTTCTAAGCCCTGCCGTGTGTCCAAACAGCCGGTTATTACCACATGTGGGGTATTGTTTTACTCGGGAGAAATTGCTTTACAAATTTTGTGGTGCTTTTTCTCCTTCAGTCCTTGTGGAAGTGAAAAAAAATTAGCTAAGCCTACATTTTCTTTGAAAAAATGTAGATTTTTATTTTCCAGGCCTACTTCCAATAATTTCTGCAAAAAACCTGTTGGGTCAAAACGCTCACTATACCCCTAGATAATTTCCTCAATGGGTGTAGTTTCCAAAATGGAGTCACTTGTGGGGGGTTTCCACTGTTTTGTCCCCTCATGGTCTTTGC
Organism: Rhinoderma darwinii; assembly: GCF_050947455.1. NCBI lineage: Eukaryota > Metazoa > Chordata > Amphibia > Anura > Rhinodermatidae > Rhinoderma > Rhinoderma darwinii. The sequence goes on from NC_134690.1 coordinate 59,473,338, forward strand.
AAATGTGACATGGCCTCCGCAAACCATTCCTGCTAAATGTGAACTACAAATACCAAATGGCGCTCCATCCCTTCTAAGCCCTGCCGTGTGTCCAAACAGCCGTCTAAGACCACATATTGTTTTACTCGGGAGAAATTGCTTTACAAATTTGGTGGTGCCTTTAGTCCTTGTGGAAATGAGAAAAAAAAATCGCTAAACCTACATTTTCTTTGAAAAAATGTAGATATTAATTTTCACGGCCTACTTCCAATAATTTCTGTAAAAAACCTGTGCGGTCAAAATGCTCACTACACCTATAGATAATTTCCTTGAGGTGTGTAGTTTCCCAAATGGGGTCACTTTTGGGGGATTTCCACTGTTTTGGCACTCCAAGAGCCCTTCAAACCTGACATGGTGCCTAAAATATATTGTAAACTGCAGAACCTGGGCAATAAATATTGAGTTGCATTTCTCTGGTAAAACTTTCTTTGTTATAAAGAAAATTGGATTAAAAATTAATTTCTGCAAAAAAATATGAAATTTGTAAATTTCACCTCTACTTTGCTTTAATTCCTGTGAAACGTCTAAAGGGTTATAAAACTTTCTAAATGCTGTTTTGAATACATTGAGGGGTGAAGTTTTTAAAATGGGGTGACTTTTTGGGGGGTTCTAATATAGACATATGGGGGATGTTAATTAGCAACAATTTTGTGTGGTATAACTGCCTGTCTTACAAGCAGATACATTTAAGTTGAGAAAAATGCTAATTTTTGCAATTTTTGACTAAATTTTGGTGTTTTTCACAATTAAATACTGAACATATCGAGCAAATTTTGCCAGTAACATAAAGTCCAAGGTATCACGAGAAAACAATCACAGAATCGCTTGGATAGGTAAAAGCATTCCGACGTTATTACCACATAAAGTGAAACATGTCAGATTTGAAAAATGTGGCCAAAGAGGGAAGGGGTTAAATCACATTCATCTTGATGAAAAACTTTAATGTTTTTGTGCTATACTTTATATAAATTATTCATCACACACGACATTATAATAATAATGCAATGTTTTTTGCAGGTTTTAAACTGGGGTCTCAGTGGTTACATAGTCCCTCAGTTTTACGGTAACCATTCCTATTTTTTTATAATTTTGTTTCTTCTTGACACATTTCTCAATTGTTTATTTATTTAACGTGATACTTATGCAAAAATGTACAATTTACGGGATTGCCTCGGCAACCGATCTTCCCTGTCTGATGCTGCATCTTTTGTCATCGCTTCCAATTTTGGTGGAAGATGCGGCTTAGTGTTGATGCTTAACTTTCTACTTGTTACTACCACAATAAATATTAGACCTATGTGAGGCCTATTCAGATCTCTGGAAACACCTGGAGAATTGTTGGCAGTCGGCCCTGACTACCTTTGTGGCCTGTCCAACAACCTGTTCCCCTATTATTTTTGATCATGTTCCAAGATGTGCACCAAGTTCTGTTCCTTTTCCTTCCAGTTCCAAGTTCCAATTAATGACATCATTGCCTGGTTCTTGGCAATTGTGACCTAGATCTTATTCCTAAGACTATCTCCTGTTCCTGGCACTTGACATCTTGTCATGGTGTTGGCACCAATTATCAGTTTGGACTTTGGCACTGTCTATTGTACCTGGCTCTTGCCATCATCTCTATTCTCTGGCTCTTTCATGGTCCCCTGATCCTGATTCCATCTGTTTTGTCCTGCTATGCTTAGCTCCATGCTTTTGTTGTTGCAAATTATTCTAAATTGCATGACATTGAAATCACCTTGTAGCTAAATCAATACCCTGGGGGTTTAGGTCTTAAGACCAGGAGATTCCTTAAATCCCATACTTCATGTTTAGCCTGCAAATCTTTGTTTTTCATTACTACATCTTTGATGTAGCTGATTGACTCCACCATTATATGGTAATATCTACAAATTGTATTATACAGGCCAATAAACACTATAGTAAATGCATCTTGTACATTTCTACATTAATAAAACTAAAATCTTGTGGGATGAACAAAATAATCAAAGGACATGTTCATCTCACAATGTACAAAAAGAGAAATGCATTATGGGCAAATTTTAAGAATTCCTGACTGTTTTGCTATTAGTATAAACTAGAAAAGCAGCATATTTACTAATGTTGACCATATGGTTCGGGATTGATTTACTTTAGAATTTAAGTATAAATACAGCGATTACCAATGATTTCTACTTCCCCATACACTACAATCTAGGAAAAAATAGATGACATCCATTATCTGTCACAAAATGGTGCCCATAGGGGTTGTCAACGTTTAGCTCGATATTTAATATCTAATTACTTGTCATTTACTTGTTCCATCTCAAAATATGGAGACACTGTTTAAAAGATTCCTGGATATAACATTGAAAGCCTATCTATAGAGAAGGGCAATGGACCCCCTTGGTCACACATTGAGGTCTATACTAAGGATAGGCCATCAATGTTGTCTATTTAAGCATTTAATGTTGTCCATTGTCTGAAAACGTCTACTAACACTCATATATTCCATGAAAACTCTCCAAAAGACCACCTCTCTGAGAAGACCACTCTGATTTTAAATTCCCTTGTACACTATCTATATTGACTTCTTCTTGGTGAGGACCAAACCACTGAAATTTTGGGTGTGTTGAGATATAAGGCAATGGTGTATGGGGGAATGTATGAATAGATAGATAGATAGATAGATAGATAGATAGATAGATAGATAGATAGATAGATAGATAGATAGATAGATAGATAGATAGATAGATAGATAGATAGATAGATAGATATGAGATAGATAGATAGATAGATAGATAGATAGATAGATAGATAGATAGATAGATAGATAGATAGATAGATAGATAGATAGATGATAGATAGATAGATAGATAGATAGATAGATAGATAGATAGATAGATAGATAGATAGATAGATAGATAGGTAGGTAGGTAGGTAGGTAGATAGATAGATAGATAGATAGATAGATAGATAGATAGATAGATAGATAGATAGATATGAGATAGATAGATATGAGATAGATAGATAGATAGATAGATAGATAGATAGATAGATAGATAGATAGATAGATAGATAGATAGATAGATAGATAGATAGATAGATAGATAGGTAGATAGATAGATAGATAGATAGATAGATAGATAGATAGATAGATTAATAGATAGATTTTAAAGTATTATGTCTCCAAGTTGTCCGTCTACCAAAACTCAATTATAATCATTGTTGAATAGGACATTTTGTGCTGCGTAATATTATATACACAAAAAACAATCTATATTGACTTCTTCTTGGTGAGGACCAAACCACTGAAATTTTGGGTGTGTTGAGATATAAGGCAATGGTGTATGGGGGAATGTATGAATAGATAGATAGATAGATAGATAGATAGATAGATAGATAGATAGATAGATAGATAGATAGATAGATAGATAGATAGATAGATAGATAGATAGATAGATAGATAGATAGATAGATAGATAGATAGATAGATAGATATGAGATAGATAGATAGATAGATAGATAGATAGATAGATAGATAGATAGATAGATAGATAGATAGATAGATAGATAGATAGATAGATAGATATGAGATAGATAGATAGATAGATAGATAGATAGATAGATAGATAGATAGATAGATGATAGATAGATAGATAGATAGATAGATAGATAGATAGATAGATAGATAGATAGATAGATAGATAGATAGATAGATAGATAGATAGATGATAGATAGATAGATAGATAGATAGATAGATAGATAGATAGATAGATAGATAGATAGATAGATAGATAGATAGATAGATAGATAGGTAGATAGATAGATAGATAGATAGATTAATAGATAGATTTTAAAGTATTATGTCTCCAAGTTGTCCGTCTACCAAAACTCAATTATAATCATTGTTGAATAGGACATTTTGTGCTGCGTAATATTATATACACAAAAAACAATCAATACATAATTACTTGCACTGTTACATGTACTCTCCACCAGAATTGACGGTAGGAACAAATATGTTAAAGTTATGAAATTTGCTGAGCCAGTTCTAGTCTGCAGTAATAAAGTCCATTATTGATCCTTCTGTGAGAAATATTATGATATAGTAACTCTACTCTCATATCCATATGCAGGAATTAAATAAAACCACACAATAAACTATAAAACATTTCATTCTAAAGAATATACAAAGTAAATCTGCAGCAGGAATTGGTGGAATGGTAAACTCAGAGACTGCGCTGCTTTTTATATGTCATTGAACAATAGAGCAGACGCTGCATCTGACCATCTGTTCTTTCTGATGTTGGCACTTGTTCTTTGCAACAGTTCTTGGAAATATATTTAACTAACTTGGCACCAAAAAATTCAATCTGGTTGTGCATCTGCAGAGATGAAGGGGAAAAAAACGAAACATGATAAAAGCAACCTGAAATCTCCCATAAGCCCCCAAACGCGACATAAATCAGGGTATATAGCGTGTTCTTTCTTGGAAAGGAAATGCACCTAAACAAACACTGATGTATCCACTGCCAAGACTTCATCATTTATAATAAGGCTATATCTGATTTTACAGTAATTACTCCAAACACTGGCCTGGTAGCTTGGGCACATTAGATCCTTCACAGCTAGGTACAAAAGGCAGAAGGAACCGAAAATTCTTTATTCATTACAACACAATTACCATAAAGGAGAAATACCAGTCAGATCTGCATTAAAGGATCTGTCTCATCACAGACAACCCCTTTAACTGGTTCCCGACCGCCCACGGTATTTATACGGTGGGCGGTCCAGGTTCTTAAAATCCGTGCCATAGGATATCTACTGACTTTTTAGCTGGCTGGCTGAGCAATCAGGCAGCTAAATGTCAGGTGCCTGGTAGTCAGAGAATGCCGGGCACCCTGGAGAGAAGATAGAAGCCGTTCCACTGCTTCTGTCTTCTCTGATCTCTTGTACACAGCACTCAATGAGCGCTGTGTATAGTATAGAGGCAGCGCCACTTCCTCTATTGGTCCCGGTACTCATGTGACTGGTCACATGATAGCCAGGATGCCTATAGTGGAAGGCTGCTGCTAACTAGACCCAGCACAGCCGTAACAGTGACTATAGTCACTATAATACGGCATCCCCTGTAACGGGCTAGCATGCAGCCCCAGTTATAGTAAAAAAACATGGTATAAAAGAAAAAATAATAATAATAAAGTCCTCCAGAGGTCTTTTCTGACCTTTGAGGGACATACCATAATAAAAAAAAAAGTAAAAAAAAATAAACAAAATAATAAATACACATAAAATACCCACGTAAAACCGTTCCCCATGCCAATCATTGTCGTAACGCTAGCCCGGACCCAATTTCCCTAAAATAGACATGTAATATATAAAAATTTATGGTAGACAATGACGATCACAAATGAAAGATTTATTTTATGGTAAAACTAAATTTTTTTAGCAGAAGAAATTAGCTAATAGTAAAAAAGGATATTTAACAATAAGCCTAAAAATTCTAAAATAGCAAATAGGATGTGCATAAAAATGATGAAAAAATAAACTTGCGTTGTCTGTGGAAAAAAAGTGTTGCAAAAATCACGTTGCTAGCCCAACAAATAAAAAAGTTATAGCCGTTTAACCCCTTAAGGATGCAGCCACTTTTGGACCAAATGACAGAGCCTCATTTTTTAAATCTGACATGTATCAGTTTATGTGGTAATAACTCTGGAATCCTTTTACCTATCTAAGCGATTCTGAGACTCTTTACTCGTGACATATTGTACTTTATGTTAGTGAAAAAATTTGGTCGAAAAATTCAATATTTTTGGTGAAAAACACCAAAATTTACAAAAATTTGGATTTTTCTAAATTCAAATGTATCTGCTTGTAAGACAGATAGTTATACCACACAAAATAGTGACTAGTTAACATTTCCCATATGTGTACTTTTATGTTTGCATAATTTTTTGAACATCCTTTTATTTTTCTAGGACGTTACAAGGCTTATAAGTTTAGCAGCAATTTCTCACATTTTCAAGAAACTTTCGAAAGGCTATTTTTTTAGGGAACAATTCGAATCTGAAGTAGCTTTGAGGGCCTTATATATTAGGAACCCCCACAAATCACCCCATTTTAAAAACTGCACCCCTTAAAGTATTCAAAACCGCATTTAGAAAGTTTCTTAACCCTTTATGCGTTTCACAGAAATTAAAGCAAAGTGGAAGGGAAATTTGCAAATTTTATTTTTTTTTGCAGAAATTCCATTTGAATCCATTTTTCCTGTAATACTGAAGATTTTTACCAGAGAAACACAACTTAATATTTATTGCCCTGATTCTGAAGTTTTTAGAAATATCCCACATGTGGCCCTAGTGTGCTACGGGCCTGAAACAAAGGCCCCAGTAACAAAGGAGCGCCTAGTGGATTTTTCGGCCTTCCTTTTCTTAAATTATATTTCAGGCACCATGTCAGGTAAGAAGAGGTCTTGTGGTGCAAAAACAAAAGGAAACACCCCCAAAAGTGACTCCATTTGGGAAACTACACCCCTAGAGGAATTCATCTAGGGGTGTAGTGAGCATTTTGACCACACAGGTATTTCATAGATTTCATTAGAATTGGGCAGTGAAAATGAAAAATGACATTATTTTCCAATAAGATGTACACTACCGTTCAAAAGTTTGGGGTCACCAAGACAATTTTGTGTTTACCATGAAAACTCACACTTATATTTATCAAATGAGTTGCAAAATGACTAGAAAATATAGTCAAGACATTGACAAGGTTAGAAATAATGATTTTTATTTGAAATAATATTTTTTTCCTTCAAACTTTGCTTTCGTCAAAGAATGCTCCATTTGCAGCAATTACAGCATTGCAGACCTTTGGCATTCTAGCTGTTAATTTGCTAAGGCAAATTTTACCCCATGCTTCCAGAAGCCCCTCCCACAAGTTGGATTGGCTTGATGGGCACTTCTTGCGTACCATACGGTCAAGCTGCTCCCACAACAGCTCTATGGGGTTGAGATCTGGTGACTGCGCTGGCCACTCCATTACAGATAGAATACCAGCTGCCTGCTTCTTCCCTAAATAGTTCTTGCATAATTTGGAGGTGTGCTTTGAGTCATTGTCCCGTTGTAGGATGAAATTGGCTCCAATCAAGCGCTGTCCACAGGGTATGGCATGGCGTTGCAAAATGGAGTGATAGCCTTCCTTATTCAAAATCCCTTTTACCTTGTACAAATCTCCCACTTTACCAGCACCAAAGCAACCCCAAACCATCACATTACCTCCACCATGCTTGACAGATGGCGTCAGGCACTCTTCCAGCATCTTTTCAGTTGTTCTGCATCTCACAAATGTTCTTCTGTGTGATCCAAACACCTCAAACTTCGATTCGTCTGTCCATAAGACTTTTTTCCAATCTTCCTCTGTCCAATGTCTGTGTGCTTTTGCCCATATTAATCTTTTCCTTTTATTAGCCAGTCTCAGATATGGCTTTTTCTTTTCCACTCTGCCCTGAAGGCCAGCATCCCGGAGTCGCCTCTTCACTGTAGACGTTGACACTGGCGTTTTGCGGGTACTATTTAATGAAGCTGCCAGTTGAGGACCTGTGAGGCATCTATTTCTCAAACTAGAGACTCTAATGTACTTGTCTTGTTGCTCAGTTGTGCAGCGGGGCCTCCCACTTCTCTTTCTACTCTGGTTAGAACCTGTTTGTGCTGTCCTCTGAAGGTAGTAGTACACACCGTTGTAGGAAATCTTCAGTTTCTTGCCAATTTCTCGCATATAGCCTTCTCGAAATAGCCTTCATTTCTAAGAACAAGAATAGACTGTCGATTTTCACATGAAAGCTCTCTTTTTCTAGCCATTTGGAGAGTTTAATCGAACCCACAAATGTAATGCTCCAGATTCTAAACTAGCTCAAAGGAAGGTCAGTTTTATAGCTCCTCTAAACAGCAAAACTGTTTACAGCGGTGCTAACATAATTGCACAAGGGTTTTCAAGTGTTTTCTAATCATCACAATGTACCATTAGAACACTGGAGTGATGGTTGCTGGAAATGGGCCTCTATACACCTATGTAGATATTGCATTAAAAACCAGACGTTTGCAGCTAGAATAGTCATTTAGCACATTAACAATGTATGAGTGTATTTTTGATTAATTTAAGGTCATCTTCATTGAAAAAAACTGTGCTTTTCTTTCAAAAATAAGGAAATTTCTAAGTGACCCTAAACTTTTGAATGGTAGTGTAGCTTTACCTCCGAATTTTTAATTTTTTCAACAAATAAATGAGGAAAAGCACCCCAACATTTGTAAAGCAACTTCTCCAGAGTACAGAAATACCCAACATGTGGTCATAAACTGCAGTTTGGGCAAGCAGCAGGACTCCGAGGGGAAGGCACGCCGTTTAGCTTTTGGAGTACAGATTTTGCTGGTTTGATTTCTCGGCACCATGTCGCATTTGTAAAGCTCCTAAGGTACCGGTACAGTGGAAACACCCCAAAAGTGACTCCATCTGGGAAACTACACCCCTAGAGGAATTCAACTAGGAGTGTAGTGAGCATTTTCACCCCCAGGTGTTTCATAGATTTCATTATAATTGGGCAGTAAAAATGAAAAATTAATTTTTTTTCCACTAAGACGTAGATTTAGGTCAAAATGTTTCATTTTCTCATCAAATAAAGGAGAAAAGGCAGCATAACATTTGTAAAGCAACTTCTCCAGAGTATGGAAATACCCCATATGTTGTAATAAACCACTGTATGAATACACATTAGGGCTCAGAAGGGAAGGAGCGCCATTTGGCTTTTGGAGAGCAGATTTTGCTGGATTGTTTTTTTTGCACCATGTCGCTTTTGCAAAGCCCCTTAGGTACCAGTACAGTGGAAACTCCCCAAAAGTGACTCCATTTGGCAAACTACACCCATTGAGGAATTCATCTAGGGGGGTAGTGAGCATTTTGACTCCACAGGTGTCTCATAGATTTTATTAGAAATGGGCAGTGAAAAAGAAAAATTACATTATTTTCCAATAAGACGTAGCAGTAGTTAAACATTTTTCATTTTCTCAACAAATAAAGGAGAAAAAACAATGTAACATTTGTAAAGCAACTTCTTCAGAGTAGGGAAATACCACACACGTGGTCATAAACTGCTATTTGGAGACACAGCAAGGCTCTAAAGGGAAGGAGCGCTATTTAGTATTTGGAGTGGAGATTTTACAAGATTTGTTTTTTGACACCATGTTGCATTGAGTATCAGTACAGTGGTACTCCCGAAAAATTACCCCATTTTGGAAACTAGATCCCTCAAAGAATTTATCTAGGGGTGTAGTGAGCATTTTGACCGCACAAGTGTTTGGCAAAAATGAGTAAACAATAGATGTTGCAGATTGAAAATTGCCGTTTTCCACAGATATGCCATTTCAGTGCCCAATGTGTTGTGCCCAGGTTGTACCAGCATAGACACACACCCCATAAATTGTTAAGCGGGTTCTCCAGAATACAGTATTACTCCATATGTGGTCATAAATTGCCGTTTGGGCACACTGCCAGTCTCAGTTGGACCACCATTTGGCTTTTAAAGCACAGATTTTGCTTGGTGTTTTACTGGTATTTCAGCTTATAATGTGGGGGCATATGTAAGCTGGGCGGAGTACATCAGGGTATATGTAAACTGGGTGGAGTACATCAGGGTATATGTAAGCTGGGCAGAGTACATCAGGGTATATGTAATATGTGCGGAGTACATCAGGATATATGTAAGCTGGGCGGAGTACATCAGGGCATATGTAAGCTGTGCGTAGTACATCAGGGTATATGGAAGCTGGTCGGAGTACATCAGGAAATATATGTTATCTGTGCGGAGTACATCAGGGTATATGTAAGCTGGGCGGAGTACATCAGGGCATATGTAAGCTAGGCGGAGTACATCAGGGTATATGTAAGCTGGGCGGAGTACATCAGGGTATATGTAAGCTGGACGGAGTGCATCAGGGCATAATAGGATGATGTAATAATGGGGTGAATGAATAATCCATGGATTGGTGTGGTACGCTTTGAACCAATCCTTTATGCACAGGCCGGGTTTATTGGGTATTATACAAAATATCTGCACTCCAGTATTGCCTAATCTTTGACTTCTTCACTAGCCCTATAAGCAGCACAAGGCCCTAAAGTTTCCTCATCTCCGCTGCATCTACAGGGTCCACCTGTGGGGTCTAGCAAATAATGATGTGGGGTATTTAGTAAAATTCTACTGGACCTAAAAAATTAGTCTTGGCAATCATTTAGCATCATTTTGCATCATTGCATTTTCAGAGTCATAACGTGTTATTTTTCCGTTAAGGCGTGTGTGTGAGGGCGCATTTTTTGTGGAACGAGCTGTAATTTTTATTGGTTCCATTTTGGGATACATGCGATTTTTTTTTATCACTATTTATTCAATTTTTTGGGAGATGAAGAAACCAAAAAACAGCAATCCTAGCACGGTTGTGTTTTTTTTTTTTTTTACAGTGTTTATCGTGCAGTATAAACAACATGTTAACTTTATTCTGCGGGTGGATACGATTACAGCGACACCAAATTTATATTGTTTTTTTTTACGTTTCACTACATTCCCACAATAAAAATACTCTTTAAAAAAAAATCATGTTTTAGTGTCGCCATTTTCTGACAGCCATAACTTTTTTATTTTTTAGTTGATATCGCTGCGGGAGGGCTTGTTTTATGCGTGACGAACTGTAGTTTCCATTGGTTCCATTTTGCGTTACTTGTAACTTTTTGATCACTTTTTATAACAAAAAATTTTGAGACAAGATGACCAAAAAAGAAAATGCTGTCATTGTTTTTTATTAAAAGATTTTACAGTGTTCACTGTGCGGTAAAAATAATGTGATATTTTTTATAGATCAGACCGTTCCGAACGCGGCGATACCTATTATGTATAGTTTTTTTTTCATGTTTTCATTTTTTTTCTAATAATAAAGGAGTTGATCAGTGTTGTTTTTATTAGTTAAAACTTTTATTTATTTTATTTCACTTTTTTTTTTTTACATTTTTTCACTTTTTTTTTTACACTTACCTGGGGACTTGAAGATCTGATCTTCTGATCCCTGTTACAATACACTGCACTGTCAGGCAGGACCTAATAGGCTACCGTAGTTGTGCAACCAGGAAGCCCATCAACGGCTTTCTGGTTGCCATAGCAACCATCGCCACCCACAATCGATCTTCTTCATGAGACAACCGCTTTAAAACACTAGTGTGTTCTAAAAATGCACAAAAAATTTTTTTATGCCATATTCCTGTGCAATTGGCAGACAATTTTACAGGCCTGTAATGAGCTTAGGTGTCTGTGTCCTTATGACAACACTTCTGTACTTTGGCAGCTCAGTGTTATTATTGATCAATTAGTTTTGATCTAGTATTTCTCTTGAGAGACGCCTGGCTATGAAATGGTGTATGGTTAGTGAAATAAAGAAAAATGTAACAGAAATTATAGATAAAGAATTCTTCACTGTACTGATAGCGGCAAAAACAATGTTTCTATTCTAAATTGACTTGTATGTATCCTAATAAAGGCCCATGTATAAGTGAAATGCATTGAAAATCTTAGACCATTAAAAATATTTTCATCAGTGATGTTTTCTATAAAGTTCTATGCAGGAGACTTTAAAAAAATATCCATAATACAAATAATGTCAATTCCTCCCTGAATATCCTTCTCTATGTTGGCCCTATCCTATCTCATATTGCTTTCAAATCTGTGAGTAATATATAAAGATTAATAGATTTTAAATGTGTCCCAATATATCATCAAAACCTCTTCCCCTTTTTCTCACAAACCACAGATCTGTCTCTGAATGTAAGGCAACTGGATGCAGCAGGAGCTCTCCCCCACTTCTTTGTCATCAGTATAAGATCATGTATAGTAAGCTCTGTCCCTTGGTGCAGCCTAACCTCATCTACCAGATACAAATGAAAGGGTTTGTAATGAGATTAACACCTTTGTTAAAGTTTGCAATGATTAAATACCATACCGATTTACTATGCAAAATGCGCCCGAATGTTTTTCAAAAGTGGCATAAATGTCATGCGCCAAATGTATTAGGTATTTTAGATATTTTAGACACTAATTGCATTTTTCTAGACAGTTTTACAGTACGCCAGCCTAGGGCGTACTGTAAAATTTATCAAACAGAGTGAGCCATTCTGATGAATTTGTGCAGTTGCTGCCTGTCTGGTCTAGATTTATCCTGTCTACATTTAGAACAGAATAAGCGTTACTGTCCGTAATTACGTACGAAATCTACGGTCGTGTGCATGGGGCCATTAGTAAATCTGCCCCATTGTTTAAAAAAGTTTATGTATTTAATGGGCCGTTATTGGCCAAACTTTCTAATTAAATGGAATTGAGAAATAGCGGAAAACGGATTCTATGACTTTTTAATAAAAAAAATGATACAAGTTTTTGGAAATGTTATCTCGTTCAGTTGTAAATGATGTATCTGGAGGTTTATTATCATGGTTATGCCTCATATAGATATAAATGATGTATTTTTCCCAATCCACATACTGTATGGTTTCAGTGCAATTCACACTGGAGAGGGACGTATTCAGTAGGATAAAAAGAAATACAATCTCTGACAGCAGAACTGTTTTTGAAACATTTCATTTGCATGTAGAGATAGTGGAATGACTTTGGAATTCACATCTGGTTATGTAATAGATCATATTTCCACTCCACATATTGTTATCACACCACAGTATACACAGACTGCTTATTGTTCGATACATGTCAGAACTCTTGTGTGGCCCTTGTAATAAGGGCCCTTTAAATGTGTTTCAATACATACAGTACAAACTAACCCTGTCCTTGCAAATCATTCCAGATGTTTAACTCTTAGGTGTTGAAAAATGAATGATTCCCCTGGAATTCATCAGTCCCATGTGTTGTCAATGTATTGCACATGTAGATTAATGGCATTATGGACTGTGTCACATTCAATACATCATACGTAACATTAACAATATTTGCTTAAATAGAAACTACTCAGTAAGTTATTGGAAACTGTTGTAGAATGTGGTTATGTTGGCAAGAGTATCATAAGTTCATCAATCCGTGTGCCTGGAAATATAACGGTGGCTTACGAATAATAGGGAATAGTTCACACTGATTGTAAGAGAATGCTTGTGATCATATGTCACCTATTCATGGATAATATCCCAAGCTGTTGATAACTGACAATAAATTAAATTCTCCGAGATTCACTTGATAAATCGAATACTGAGATAATGGCTGGTGCTCTGTGAAAACGTAAAAAACTCAATTTGGTGTATATGATATCAGTATATATGTCCTCGTACATCATTTTTTTTCAGATTTAAATGAATAAATAAAATCTGGGTTGATTCATTTAACTCCTTCCCTCTTTGGCCACTTTTGACCTTCCTGACAGAGCCTCATTTTTTAAATCCAACGTGTCTCCGTTTATGTGGTAATAACTTCGGAATGGTTTTACCTATCCAAGTGATTCTGCGATTATTTTCTCGTGACACATTGGACTTTATGTTACTGGAAAAATTTGCTCGATACTTTCAGTATTTAATTGTGAAAAACACCAACATTTTGCGAAAAATTGCAAAAATTAGCATTTTTCTAAATTTAAATGTATCTGCTTGTAAGACAGATAGTAATAACACACAAAAATTTTGCTAATTAACATCCTATATGTCTAATTTAGACTGGCATCGTTTTTTTGAACATCCTTTTATGTTTCTAGGACGTTATAAGGCTTAGAACTTTAGCTGAAATTTCTCACATTTTCAAGAAAATTTCAAAAGGCTATATTTTCAGTGGCCAGTTCAGTTTTGAAGTGGCTTTGAGGGCCTTATATATTAGATACCCCAATAAGTCACCCCATTTTAAAAACATCACCCCTCAAAGTATTCAAAACAGCATTTAGAAAGTTTCTTTTAACCCTTTAGACATTTCACAGGAATTAAAGTAAAATAGAGGGAAAATGTACAAATGTAATTTTTTTTTGCAGAAATTCATTTTTTATCCATTTTTTTTGTAATACAGAAGGTTTTACAAGAGAAACGGAATGTAATATTTGATTGAAGAAAATAGGAAATACGAGGCACTCATCGCAGTAGCAATAAAAAGGTTTTATTGAGGTTGATCTCGGTCAGTAATGATGTGGAGGATGCCAACAACCGTTTCACGCTACAAGCGCTCTGTCAAGGCCCAAATAAAGGGAAAATAGAAACAAACATTTTGTAAAGCAAATCCTCCCGACCTCGGAAATATCCAATATGTGGTCATAAACTGCTGTTTAGACACACGGCAAGGATCAGAAGAGAAGGAGCGCAATTTTGCTTTTGGAGTACAAATTTTGCTGGATTGATTTCTTGGCACTATGTCGCTGTCTTGCCCATGGCCGCAGACCGTCAGCCTATCTCACCTCCTGACGGCTGCAGCCATGGATCTGTGAATACTGGTCCCCATCTCCTCCTCAGGAGACACCAGCGCGGGACCCGAATTAAAGTACAAAATTAGCCATGAGCACCCTGGACTATAATAGGGGCACAGCTCCTTCCTGCCTTGCCGGTGATTTGTTGTCGTTACCCTAGTCTGTCTATGCAAATGGTCTTCTAAGTGTTTTCCAGTTCCCAGTGTTTCCCATTCCTGATACCTGCAGCCTGTATCCCGTGATATCCTGGTCAAGTGCCGTATTGAGTTGGAGTCATGCTGCGCTGAGTACCATGCCTGTCCTGCTTCACCACGCCGGGTGCTTGCCTGCTGCCTAAGTCCCAGCCGAGTCTGTCTTGCTACTGTCTGAGCTACCACAGGTACACCTATATGAGGTATAGACAGTGACCTGTGTCCTGTTGGGCAGCTGCCATACCGTCAAGGCGGTACGGCCTAGTGGATCTACGTACCCAACATGACATTCGCTTTTGCAAAGCCCCTTAAGTACCAGTACAGTGGAAACTACCCAAAAGTGACTCCATTCACAAAACTACACCACGTGAAGAATTATTCTAGGGGTGTAGTGAGCATTTTGACCCCCACACGTGTTTTATAGATTTTATTAGAATTGGGTAGTGAAAATAAAAAAAATCCCTTTTCTTCAATAAGACGTATTTTTAGCTAAAAATGTCTCATTTTCTCAACAAATAAAGGAAAAAAAGAACCTCAACATTTGTAAAGCAATTTCTCCCGAGTACGGCAATACCCTATTTGTGGTCATAAACTGCTGTTTGGGCACACGGCAGGGCTCAGAAGGGACGAAGCACCATTTGGCTTTTGTAGTGCATATTTTGCTGGATTGGTTTCTGGGCGCTATGTCGCATTTGCAAAGCCCCTGTGGGACCAAAACAGTGTAAACCCCCAGAAGTGACCCCATTTTGGAAACTACACCCCTCAAG
The DNA here is from genome assembly GCF_050947455.1 of Rhinoderma darwinii. NCBI lineage: Eukaryota > Metazoa > Chordata > Amphibia > Anura > Rhinodermatidae > Rhinoderma > Rhinoderma darwinii. The sequence goes on from NC_134690.1 coordinate 59,488,780, forward strand.
GTATTCACCTAGGGGTGGAGTGTGCATGTTAACCCCACAGGTGTTTTCCAGAAATTAGTTTGCACTCGATTTTGCAGAGTGAAAATTGAATTTTTTTGCATAAATATGCCAATATGTGGTTCCCAGCTTGTGCCACCATAACAAGACAACTCTCTAATCATTATGCTTTGTTTCCTGGTTTTAGAATCACCCTACATGTGCCCCTAATCTTTTGCTTGGACATTTGACAGGTATCAGGAGAGAAAGAGTACCATGCGATTTTGAGGCCTAATTTGGCGATTTACAAAGTATTGGTCCACAATTGCAGAGGCTCTGATGGGAAATAATAAAATAAACCTCAGAGAAGTGACCTTATTTTGTAAACTGCGCCCCTCGAGGCATTTATTAAGGGGTGTAGTGAGCATTTTCACCCCACAGGTGTTTTCCATAAATGATTGCGCTACGGATGGTGCAAAGTAAAAGTTTACATTTTTCCCTAGATATGCCATTTCAGTGGCAAATATGTCATGCCCATCTTGTGCCACTGGAGACACACACCTCAAAAATTGTTAAAAGGGTTCTCCCGGGTATGTTGATGCCATATATGTGGAAGGAAACTGCTGTTTGGGCACGCTGTAGGTTTCAGAGGGGAGGGAGCACCATTTGGCTTTTGGAGCGTGGAATTGCTTGCTAGTAGTTTTGTTTGGAGTTTTACTGGTATTTTAGTTTATAATGTGGGGGCATGTGTAAACTGGGCAGAGTACATCAGGGGCATAGTCAGGTGGTATAATAATAGGGGAAAATAATCCATAGATGTGTGTTACGCTGTGACACAATCCTTTCTGCACAGGCCGGTGGTGCACTGATAAATGTCCTTTCTTATACCCCATTTGGTTCACACTCCGCACCTTTGCAGTTTGGAGAATTTTGCTGGGAAGTGTTGTCCTGGTATAATGCGGGCACTCTCGCTTCCAGCAGATAAGTTTGGGTCCTACCCTTACTGGTTCCCTAATTTTAGGGCCCCGATAATTTGCCTCTTGAAACAGAAGAAATGTTCCCCTCGGCCTGCACAACTGCATATTTTTATTTCCTGAGTTATTGGACCCTGAACTAATTTATTTTTTCATAGACGCAGTGGTATGAGGGCTGTTTTTTTGTGGGACGCGCTGTAGTTATTATTGGTACCATTTTGGGGTACATGCAACTTTTTGATCACTTTTTATCCCATTTTTAGGAGGTAACATGACCAAAAAATGGCAATTCTAGCATAGTTCTTTACGTGTTTTTTTTTACACCGTTAATCATGCGTTATAAATGACATATTAAATTTATTCTGCGGGTCAGCACGATTCCGGCGATACCAAATTTATAGCACTTTTTTATGTTTTACAATTTTTTGCACAATAAAATTTATTTTGTATAAAGAATGTAATTTTTCTGTCGCCATGTTGTGAGAACCATAACTTTTTAATTCTTTTGTCGACGGAGCTATATGAGGGCTTATTTTTATAGGTACCATTTTTGGATACATGCGGCTTTTTACTTTTTATTCCAATTTTTGTAGGGCAACGTGACGACAAAATTCTGCCATTGTTTTTTAATTTAGTTTTTTTTTACGCCGTTCACCGCGTGGAATAAATAACATAATGGGCCGTTATGGACGCGGCAATACCAAATATGTATGGTTTATTTTTTTTTTTTCAATAATAAAGGACCTCATAAGAGATAAAGGGCAATTTTGTTTTATTTTATTACTTGAAACTTTTATCTTACTTTTTACAACTTTTTTTTTTTTACACTTTTCTTTGGTCCCACTAGGGGACTTGAAGGTCCAACTGCCAGATTATATTTCTAATACATTGCCCTACCTATGTAGTGCAATGTATTAGATCTGTCAGTCATTCACTGACAGCTTGTTGATTAGGCTTTGACTCTGGGCGGGGCCTAATTGGCTTGCGTTATGGCAGAGCACAGGAGGCCATGGTTAGGCCTCCTGGTGCCATAGCAGCAGTCGGCAGTCTTGCTATAGCATGGCAGGGCTGCCGGTCTGCTACCAACCACAAAGATGCAGCGATTGCATTTGATCACTGCATCTAAGAGGTTAATGGCAGGGATCCGAGCTAGCTCCGGTTCCTGCCGTTACATCTTGCCGGTGGCTACGGAAACCTTTTAGGCCCCGCCTCTGGTCAGGGCCTAAAAGTCTTCTGTACTAGGCATACCGGGAGGCCAGTGTTAGGCTTCCGGTTTCCTCTGCAGCCACCAGCACCCCGACATTTTCATTGCTGGGGTGCCGATGAGCTGCAAACACCTTAAATGCCATTATCCCAGGGAGTCAGCTATAACATGCAGCCAACACCCGGGGATGGTGGCACCGTCGCTTCTGTGCCGGTGTATACCATTTTTCATATGGTTATGGCAAAATGCGGGAAGCAGTAGCTTTCCATGACGTATCCATACGACAAATGTTGGGAAGGAGTTAAAAATGGCAATTTGGCTTCCTGCTGCTGCCACCTGAGGTTATTTACCTTTAATCAACCCCCATTCTTACCCCAAAGTCTTATTTGTTTTATTTTAAATTTATTTTACTATGATCTAGGTATGATTTTTCTTAAAGAGACTCTGTCACCACATTATAAGTGCCCTATCTGCTACATAAGGAGATGGGCGCTGTAATGTAGGGGACAGTAATGCTTTTTATTAAAAAAAACGATCTATTTTCACAACGTTAGGAGCGATTTTGGTTTATGCTAATGAGTTTCTTAATGCCCAAGTGGGCGTATTTTTACTTTCGACCAAGTGGGCGTTGTACAGAGGAGTGCATGACGCTGACCAATCAGCATCATGCACTCCTCTCCATTTATTTAGACAGCAGAATCGCGTTCTTACTAGAACATGATCTGCAGCCACATACACAGCGATTCTGCTTGATTAACATTAATCCAGTGTCCTGATAATTAATACACATGATCATCCAGCCTGGACGTCATGTGTATTCAGAATCCTGACACGTATGAATCTTTTCTGTGAGATTCCAGCAACGGATACGAAATCTCGCGAGATTACGGTACTTATAATGTGGTGACAAAGCCTCTTTAAGTAGTTTTTTCATCAGTTGCTAGGTGCCTGCATAATTTATTTTGTGCTTTTCAGGATAATGAACATTTTCTGTGCAAATTCTGGTCGACTAAGAAGAATTTCTTGAGAATCATTCACCATAGATATCAGAAGAAGGAGCCCTACAGTACATATGTTTGTAATATGGGAACCAGAGTAAGATTTCTCTCTCTTGGACTGGTCAACTGTAGCTGTTATTGTGATGTGGAAACATCAAGAAGAGAGAACAGCTCAGCTGTAAAGACATAGCCCACATAAGCTAACAGAGCGCAACCACTTGGGGCTACAGTTTAATAAGCATAAAAATAATCTGTCCTTATATGCTACACTCAGTACCAAGATCCAAACTGCCCCTAAAATCTACATGAACATAAGAAATGTCAAATGGGAGCTTCATTTGTTGTTTTTTTTTTTTGCAGCCAAGCAGCCACACATAAGCTTGCATTCTCAATGCCAAGCATTATCTCGAGTAGTATAAACTCACACCACTAATGGACTCTGTGGCCAGTCTGTGTGGGCTTCACATGATTGATATATTTCCCCCATTATTTGCTAATGGCACTTGGGGTCATTCTCTGGGGGGGGCAAGCAGGGCCCTTTCCCGGGCCCCGTGCATACCAGACCGTTGTTATCCCAATCAGGGCCTCCACATACTTATCCCATCCCCACTTCTGAGTTGGCTCCCCTTCACCTTTAGGTGCAGTGCTGGGTCTTGATGCTGCTCAGTAACCGAATTCTTATTCTTATTTATTCTTTAACAGAGCACAGTGAATGGTAAAGAATAAACCAGTAAATAAATAATCAAATAAACAGCGTGGGGGCCCCAAATTACTCAACCAATCCAAGCGCTACACAGCTCAGGAATAATTTCAACTAGAAAAGTTGGACCAACAGTGTGGGGTAAGGTTCTTTTAGGCTGGGATCTCATATTGTGGGTAAAATGTGTTTTTGTCACACCATTTTGCCACAATTTTACGAAAATTGCTGCAAAATTGCATGGTTTTGCCACGATTTGCGGCAAAATGTGCATCAAACCTGCAGCATGAGATCCCAGGAGAAACCCCATCATTAACCCTTGCCCTGGACCTCAAAAACCGTAGGACAGCCCTGATCATCTTAATGGACGCAAATCCTTGAAGTTATGTTTCAACATCTAATGGAAAGCCTTCCAAGTAGAGTGCAGAAAAGGGGGACATATGTATACAATCCCTTGAGAATCCATTCCAACTACAGACATTTATGGAAAATGACTAAAAGGTGGCCTTCACAGACAGGTGAGGGTACTCTGGTCAGCAGACTGGGGGTAGCCATGGCTCTTTTCACTGTAGTTTATAGGAGTTACGGAAACAGCAAAGAATACAGTACTTTTTATGATTCTTCTTCATCTTATTTTTATTATTATTATTATTATTATTATTTTATTATTATTATTGAAGTGTATGCCATTAAAACCTTTTTTTTTGTTCTATCCACATATAGTACTAGCCTAACCGATAAGATGCGGTTATTTAGAACTTGGTGCACATGGTTCTGTCCTATCAATAGACTGATTCAATCATATGGCAGATGTTGTCAATAATGATTAAAAATATAAAATAAATATTAACATAACTTACCTTAGAAAAACGTAAGCAAAAAAATACAAAGGCCTTATTTATCAAAACTGTCTAAGAGAAAAACTGACCTTGTTGCTGGTTGGTCGAGGTGGGCAACAAGGACAGTTTTCTTTTAGACAGTTTAAAAAAAAAAGGCCTTAAAGTGGGTTTCCCATCTGGTACAGTTATGGCATATCCACAGGATATGACATGAATGTCAGATAGATGCGGGTCCCACCTATCTCTAGAACAGGGCCCCCTAAACTCCGTTCTACCTTTCTGTGTTCCCGCTATGACTCGTGATTTCTAACCATGTAAGAACAAAACAGCGTAGCTCGCTGAACTACGCTGCTTCTGTAACATAGAAATGAATTAAAGAAGTGAGAAGAAAGATCTGTGACAATCTACTTTTCATTTTAAAATAACAAAAATTCAGCTCTTTTCATCTATTACATCTGTGTTCTACAAAGTTTACACTTAAATATTTGGAAATCCGGAATTTGCATTGCTAGTTCCCATGGTCCCTTATGTAGGTGTTGTTGTCTCCATGTAAGCAGTATGAGTGCCTTTGTGTAGCAATACAAAAAGGCACTGGAGGCACAAGGGGCTTGACTGTGGGAGCAAAACAGACCACACTGATAGACATGAAGAGTAACAAAGCAGATCGTAGAGAGCAGGGAAGTGTCTGTGTATACTTGTATGTAGATGGGTGACCGGGTGACCAGAAGAATCAGCTACATAACTCCAAAATGGATGACTATGTCCTAAGGACTGGTTGCAGGTCTTGGGTGGCGGTAGACGACAAAGAGGGCCTGTCTACTTCACCTGGGACTTGTAGAGAATGCCTATCCAGATAACACTATGCCATGGGCCACCCAAGTACGGGGCACCCACGCATCTGCCTAGGTTTGCCTGGTGCTGATGTCAGCTCAGCTAACATTAGGACTGTCAGCTCCGGAGCTCAAGCTCCTACTCTGCCAAGTGAAATGCTGTTTAATCTAAAAGAACATAATAATATTTTTTCTATTTGTGCTTACCTCAAGAAAACATGCTTGGTCTAAGATTTTTATTCATGTACAGTATGTTCAAGCAAAAAATAATTACATTTTACTGTGAAAAGACAAAACATTAAATCCACTTAACATTTCATCACCTTTTTTGCATAAAATAATTTCTCCCTTAACATTAAGGCCGATAAATGTAGTTGGCGGTTCGCTCATATATGGCCGATGAAGTGCAGTATAACTCCAAATGTAATGTGAAATACTGCAAGCATGATAAGATGATATAAAGCAGGTTCGACATCCACTGATGTAATTTAATAAAATTAGTGAATGTAAGAGGTTATTTGACTTTCATGAGTTTATATATTATGCAATACAGTCATTACATAAGCATCTCAGATGCCACTGAAACATATAACCTATTTATGAACTGAATAACAAATTCAGCAAAGCAAAATCAAGTGCATTTGGAATCTCCTAAGTGCAATTTGAAGTAACATTACACAGAAGATGATGAATTAGGTTGTGTTTGGGCTACAAATAAATGTTGAAATCTTCAATAAATAAAAAAGAATGCAAAGTATACAAAGGCTTTTTTTATACAATATTTATACAAAATGTATAAGCAAAAATAGTAAAATAAAATTGGTGCAGCTTATTAATGGATACATAAAATTTACAGTGATAAATAGGATTATTCATGTAGGAATGTTAGTGACGATCATAAGGGGGTGTTATGGGTTCACCTACCCCTTCACTTATTGCCATTTACATCATTGGACTTTAGAGCCTGTGCCAGGGTGCATAGGCTGACTGCTAGATCTTTGGCCATAGCACACACCAAGCACTATCAATATATATATATATATATATATATATATATATATATATATATATACAGTCCAAAGGTAGATGAACACAGCACTCCAATGGTTTCCAGGAAATCAGGCCATGTGCTCGTTACCTGGGGTTGAATCAATTCCCCAAAAAGATAGACAAAAGCATAGAACACAGCAACGGCACCAGGACTTCAGAGTAGATGAAAGCAAAAAGTGGATTTTATTCACCTCAATAAAGCAACGTTTCGGTTCAACAGGAACCTTTCTCAAGCCATAATGAACTAACAAAGTGTCAAATATTTATAGGAGGAGCATACATAAATCAGCAATAAAACAATTATATGAATTTTGATGGAAATATACATATAATTGTTTTATTGCTGATTTATGTATGCTCCTCCTATAAATATTTGACACTTTGTTAGTTCATTATGGCTTGAGAAAGGTTCCTGTTGAACCGAAACGTTGCTTTATTGAGGTGAATAAAATCCACTTTTTGCTTTCATCTACTCTGAAGTCCTGGTGCCGTTGCTGTGTTCTATGCTTTTTTTATATATATATATATATATATATATATATATATATATATATATATATATATATATATATATATATATATATATATATATATATATATATATATATATATATATATATAAAAGAATAGAATCCAAAAATCAGGCAGCACTCCAAGGTATAAGCAAGGTAGAAAAAGGTACTTTATTGGTGCATATACACACGACGTTTCAGCTCAACACAGGAGCCTTTCTCAAGTGAGAAAGGCTCCTGTGTTGAGCTGAAACGTCGTGTGTATATGGACCAATAAAGCATCTTTTTTTACCTTGCTTATACCTTGGAGTGCTGCCTGATTTTTGGATTCTACTACAGCAGGTCTGTTAGCCCTGACCTGGGCAGGTCGGCACCCACCTACGATTTACAAGGCTGTGCGGCTGACATTGTATTTGGACTTTTCTTTTATATATATATATATATATAGATAGCAGAAGAAAATGGCGACAGCACACTGCGACACTAATGCCACCTAAACCACTAAATATAAATAAACATGCACTAAAGCTAAATCTACTTACAATAGGGAGGTTCTTAGTGCACATTTTGATCAAAGAGTGTTTGCCCACCTGCCACGACAAGGCGACCTCTGTGAGGTGGGAACCTACGCTGCACATACACCCAGAACTGGGACTAAGCCTACATATATACCTGGGGATGGTAGGATCCAGCATTGAACTGATTAAAATCACCCAGAGCAGAATGGGAGGAGTGCAAGAACAAAAATGGAGGCAGTCACTAACCCCACATATATGAATCACATAAACACAACAAAAATTTGAACAGCACATTCCAACTAAATTCTATAAAATGTGTATGCAGGTGCAAGAACACCTGTGACTGCAAATATACAGCAGAGAAAAAATGGCGACAGCACCCTGCAACACTAATGCCACCTAAACCACTAAATATAAATAAATATGCACTAAAGCTAAATATACTTATAATAGGGAGGTTCTTAGTGCACTACTCCCATTCTGCTCTGGGTGATTTTAATCAGTTCAATGCTGGATCCTACCATCCCCAGGTAATTATCTAGGCTTAGTCCCAGTTCTGGGTGTATGTGGAGCGTAGGTTCCCACCTTACAGAGGTCGCCTTGTCGTGGCCAGTGGGCAAACACTTTTTGATCAAAATGTGCGCTAAGAACCTCCCTATTATAAGTAGATTTAGCTTTAGTGCATATTTATTTATATTTAGTGGTTTAGGTGGCATTAGTGTCGCAGTGTGCTGTCGCCATTTTTTTCTGCTGTATATTTGCAGTCACAGGTGTTCTTGCACCTGCATACACATTTGATATCATTAAGTTGGAATGTGCTGTTCAAATTTTCGTTGTGTTTATGTGATCCATATAGATATAGATAGATAGATAGAGAGAGAGATAGATAGATAGATAGATAGATAGATAGATAGATAGATAGATAGATAGATAGATAGATAGATAGATAGATAGATAGATAGATAGATAGATAGATAGATAGATAGATAGATAGATAGATATCCAAAAAATAAATCATGAAGCACTCCAATGAAGTAAGTGAAAAAAATGTGGTTTATTCAAGCAAAAGTCAAATGTTGGACTGAAATGTTGCACTTTTTTATGTTGGCTTGAATAAAACCACATTTTTTTCACTTCATTGGAGTGCTGCAAGATTTATTTTTTGGATATCGATTTAGTCTTTGGATCTGGACTACTTGCTGGCTGCCATTTACATACCTATTTGATTGTGTTGGAGTGCTGCTGTCTTTTCTGCTGGGATAGATAAATAGATGATAGATAGATAGATAGATAGATAGATAGATAGATAGATAGATAGATAGATAGATAGATAGATAGATAGATAGATAGATAGATAGATAGATAGATTGATAGATAGACATATATAAAACGACCATAGAACAATATAACTGCACCAGGACTTCAACAAGTCCTGGTGCCGTTATTCTGGCCCATGGTCATTTTATATTCAAGTTGGGGAACTGATTCATCCTCTGGTAGCGAGCACATGGCCTAATATATAGGTATGTTGGAGTGCTGTGTTCATTTGCTCTTTGACTGTATATACATCTACCATTCATACGTTTAAGGTCACTTAGAAATTTCCTTATTTTTGAAAGAAAAGCAATGTTTTTTTCAATGAAGATAACATTAAATGAATCAGAAATACACTCTATACATTGTTAATGTGCTAAATGAATATTCTAGCTGCAAACGTCTGGTTTTTAATGCAATATCTACATAGGTGTATAGAGGCTCATTTCCACAACCATCACTACAGTGTTCTAATGGTACATTGTGTTTGCTAACTGTGTTAGAAGGCTAATGGATGATTATAAAACACTTTAAAACCCTTGTGCTATTATGTTAGCACCGCTGTAAACAGTTTTGCTTTTTAGAGGAGCTATAAAACTGACCTTCCTTTCAGCTAGTTGAGAATCTGGAGCATTACATTTGTGGGTTCGATTAAACTCTCAAAATGGCTAGAAAAAGAGAGCTTTCATGTGAAACTCGATAGTCTATTCTTGTTCTTAGAAATGAAGGCTATTCCATGCGAGAAATTGCCAAGAAACTGAAGATTTCCTACAACAGTGTGTACTACTCCCTTCAGAGGACAGCACACCTAGGCTCTAACCAGAGTGGAAAGAGAAGTGGGACGCCCCGCTGCATAACTGAGCAGCAAGACAAGTGCATTCGAGTCTCTAGTTTGAGAAATAGACGCCTCACAGGTCCTCAACTGGCAGCTTCATTAAATAGTACCCGCAAAACGCCAGTGTCAACGCCTACAGTGAAGAGGCGACTCCGGGATGCTGGCCTTCAGGGCAGAGTGGCAAAGAAAAAGCCATATCTGAGACAGGCTAATAAAAGGAAAAGATTAATATGGGCAAAAGCACACAGACATTGGACAGAGGAAGATTGGAAAAAAGTGTTATGGACAGACGAATCGAAGTTTGAAGTGTTTGGATCACACAGAAGAACATTTGTGAGACGCAGAACAACTGAAAAGATGCTGGAAGAGTGCCTGACGCTATCTGTCAAGCATGTTGGAGGTAATGTGATGGTCTGGGGTTGCTTTGGTGCTGGTAAAGTGGGAGATTTGTACAAGGTAAAAGGCATTTTGAATAAGGAAGGCTATCTGTAATGACGGGATAGGGAGACGGACAGGTGAGCCCTAATCTACCCGCCACTCAGTCCCTGCCTACTTGCACGGCCCGTCCTAGGCGACGGCGTACAACTGGGCGACGGTCCCTACGCTCAATATGTGTACAACAGCCAAACAGACAAGGGTACACAGAAGCTAAGGGAAATGGGGCAGTTGCCCACGGCAACACCGTGAGCAACAGGAGTAGTGAACAAGCCGAGTCAAACCAGGAGTGTACGAGGTACCAAACGCAGAGCATGAGCGTAGTCAGTAAAGCTAGAGTCAAAATGACGCAAGGTCAATAATAATAGCTGGAGCAGCAGAGCCAGGAAACAGGAAAGAATCACAGGCAAAGGAGGAGCAGAAAATGAAGGTATAAATAGACAGAGGGCGGGAGCTAGCTCCGTCTGGCCAGGCTGTGATAGGTTCTCCCACTCCTCAGCCTCCCAGCCTGAGTGGTAGCAGATCGAGTCACTCTAACAGACCTAGGCACAGATGCAGGCTGATTAACCACGGGCGTCCACAAAGAAGCTGTGTCAGGCAAATCCATTACACTATCACTCCATTTTGCAATGCCATGCCATACCCTGTGGACAGTGCTTGATTGGAGCCAATTTCATCCTACAACAGGACAATGACCCAAAGCACACCTCCAAATTATGCAAGAACTATTTAGGGAAGAAGCAGGCAGCTGGTATTCTATCTGTAATGGAGTGGCCAGCGCAGTCACCAGATCTCAACCCCATAGAGCTGTTGTGGGAGCAGCTTGACCGTATGGTACGCAAGACTTGTGGGAGGGCCTTCTGGAAGCATGGGGTGAAATTTCTCCCGATTACCTCAGCAAATTAACAGCTAGAATGCCAAAGGTCTGCAATGCTGTAATTGCTGCAAATGGAGCATTCTTTGACGAAAACAAAGATTGAAGGAGAAAATTATTATTTCAAATAAAAATCATTATTATATATATATATATATATATATACAGGGTGGGCCATTTATATGGATACACCTAAATAAAATGGGAATGGTTGGTGATATTAACTTCCTGTTTGTGGCACATTAGTATATGGGAGGGGGGAAACTTTTCAAGCTTTTACAAGTCGGCCATTTTGTATCCAACTTTAGTTTTTGCAATGGGAAGAGGGTCATGTGACACATCAAACTTATCGAGAATTTCACAAGAAAAACAATGGTGTGCTTGGTTTTAACGTTACTTTATTCTTTCATTAGTTATTTACAAGTTTCTGACCACTTATAAAATGTGTACAAAGTGATGCCCATTGTGTTGGATTGTCAATGCAACCCTCTTCTCCCACTCTTCACACACTGATAGCAACACCGCAGAAGAAATGCTAGCACAGGCTTCCAGTATCCGTAGTTTCAGTTGCTGCACATCTCGTATCTTCACAGCATAGACAATTGCCTTCAGATGACCCCAAATATAAAAGTCTAAGGGGGTCAGATCGGGAGGCATTTCTTCTGCGGTGTTGCTATCAGTGTGTGAAGAGTGGGAGAAGAGGGTTGCATTGACAATCCAACACAATGGGCAGCACTTTGAACACATTTTATAAGTGGTCAGAAACTTGTAAATAACTCATGAAAGAATAAAGTAACGTTAAAACTAAGCACACCATTGTTTTTCTTGTGAAATTCTTGATAAGTTTGATGTGTCTCATGACCCTCTTCCCATTGAAAAAACTAAAGTTGGATACAAAATGGCCAACTTAAAAATGGCCGCCATGGTCAACACCCAGCTTGAAAAGTTTCCCCCCTCCCATATACTAATGTGCCACAAACAGGAAGTTAATATCACCAACCATTCCCATTTTATTTAGGTGTATCCATATAAATGGCCCACCCTGTATATAACATATAGAACAAGATGACCCCAAATTGTGATAAATAATCATAAAGTAGATTTTAATCGAAATGATAGAAAACTCATTTAGTATGAGAGTGTAAAAAAGAATTGCAGAATTTCCAGAAGAACCTTAATAACACAGGCAGAAAGGGCCTTTAGATGTTGTATAAGAAAAAACTAATTACTAAATATAAAAATACTGAAAATTCATCAAGCTGCTACCCATCTCCTCCAACTTTAGGGCCAACTTCATAGTTATTCACAGTCCGGAAAAATAGTGGACTTTTGGCTATTTTTCATAACAAAAGATGTGTCTATATTTTTTTATTTAAGAGCGACAAACTTCAGCAGATTATTGTAAGGGTATGTTCACACGGCGGGGGTCCGTAACGGCTGAAATTACGGGGATGTTTCAGCCTGAAAACATCCCCGTAATTTCAGCCGTACCGGCATGTGCAGGCGCTTGAACGCCGCGTCAATTACGGCCGTAATTAGCGCTGCTATTCATTGGAGTCAATGAATAGCGGCTCCAATTACGGCCAAAGAAGTGACAGGTCAGGGTATGTTCACACGGCCTATTTACGGACGTAATTCGGGCGTTTTTGCCCCGATTTACGTCTGAAAATAGCGCCTCAATAGCGCTGAAAAACATCTGCCCATTGAAAGCAATGGGCAGACGTTTGTCTGTTCACACGAGGCGTATATTTACGCGCCGCTGTCAAATGACGGCGCGTAAATAGACGCCCGCGTCAAAGAAGTGACCTGTCACTTCTTTGGCCGTAATTGGAGCCGTTATTCATTGACTCCAATGAATAGCAGCGCCAATTACGTCCGTAATTGACGTGGCGTTCAAGCACCTGCACATGCCGTTACGGCTGAAATTACGGGGATGTTTTCAGGCTGAAACATCCCCGTAATTTCAGCCGTTACGGACCCCCGCCGTGTGAACATACCCTCACTTCTTCTACGCGGGCGTCTATTTACGCGCCGTCATTTGACAGCGGCGCGTAAATATACGCCTCGTGTGATCAGACAAACGTCTGCCCATTGCTTTCAATGGGCAGATGTTTGTCAGCGCTATTGAGGCGCTATTTTCGGGCGTAATTCGGGGTAAAAACGCCCGATTTACGTCCGTAAATAGGCCGTGTGAACATACCCTAACTGTAATTATCATTATTTTTTAGATCACAGTAATCCCTGTGTTCTTATTAGTGACTGAGCTATAGATTATGTATAATCCATTACTTATAAAACATTATTTATAATCTTTAGGATTCGATTTTGTTTTTACCATTTGTTAAAAAAATTATTGGCTGTCTGTGATTTTTGGTTAAATGAGTCGTCTCAGAACATATATTGATGGGATATTGTTAGGTCCAATCGTTAGGAGTGCGAAAACTGTGACTTCCACTAATTCATATAACGGAGTCGCAGCAAAGCTAGAAAAGCATAGTGCCACTTCATCTCCTGCTGGCTCTGCTCTACTTTCTACGGAGGCCACATTATAGTCAATGGCCGATCAAGCGGAGCCAACAGGAGACAAAGTGACATAACCCTTCCTATTTCTGCTGTGATTTTGTTTTAGGGATCGGCGGGAGTCTCAGCATTGATGGCATATTGTGAGTATATGCCATTAGTTTCTGATCGGTAGGGGTCTTTAACTGGATGAACCCCATATATCAGACACTAATGCCATATGCTTTCATTATGCCATCAATGCTGAGACAACCCTCTTAAGTTGTCTAGAAAAATAATTAAAAAAAGAGGTTGGCAAACCTGCATGCTGGAAATCATGCAGCGAAATCATCAGCAAACAGCCCATAACAATTATAATTTTTTTAAAGCAACAAATTGAAAAAACATTTGTAAACTGACCCAAATTATAAAGAAAGATTTCGAATTTGAAGATAAATTTATTTTTGTTTTTGCCAAAAACTCTTTTTATTTTGGGCAATTTATTTTTTAAAAAACCTTGTTAGAAAATAAAAATAAACTTTCCTTCTTGAATTGGGATTGAACACTGTGTCAACAATTCTTTGTTAGAGATTTGCTGGGGGCTTTGCTTTACTATTGATATCGTTTTGGAGCCAAAATTGCAGAACAATAGGGTTATATTTAATTAATATGTTGAAATTAGTTTTCTAAAAGTGGTCAGACCTGTAATTCCTAAACCAATTTTGCTGAATTTAACTTCAACATGAAGTACAATTTTTTTGATATTTGAGGTCAAAAGAGTTCAGAAATATAATACAATCATATGTTATAGCACAGAGAATGCACTAACACAATGAATTAAATATAAGATCTAGCCTTAATTAAATTCTAGATTTCCGTGGACACTCGGAATACATTAATAATTAGAATTATCCAAAGATAGAAAACACAAAGTCCACCAGGAATTACAATTATCTCGCAAAGGGGAATATAAAATATTTTTATATTTTATTACCTCTTTATTACAGCATCATGTATGTTTAATATTTTATTTTATTATATATCATTGCATTGATACAATTGGACTTGAGGGGGAAGCACTGTGATCTGATAATAGTTTATTGAAAGTAAACAGGAAAGTTTCAGCAAAGCCTTGTACAGTATGCAAAAGTGACATTATTACCGATAGAAAATTACATTTATGAGACAGGATATAAATCATTGTATTGTGAGAGATGGCTTCAGTGAAAAATAAAGTCAGATAAACAATGAGGATCTGAGCTTCTGCATTTACTAAAACATGTTTGGTTTGCCGCTGATGGAAATGTAATGATGATATTAAATCATTGGTACCTGAACAAAAGATTCCTTAATAATTCAGCCATCGATTAAGCAAATATTTATAAGCCCATAAAAATCTTTATAGGACTGAGGCAACCCATCAAGGCCACAATAGGGCTCTTCATAAAACAATCTTTACAATTTATTGATTCATGTGTTTGTCCTTTTTAAGTTGTAAACAGTTTTATTTGCTCTGCAATTTTATTGTTCATCTTCTTTATAGGAACATCATTCATGAAGTCTTCACAGTTTTAACTTTGGGTAAGAAATTATTTTAAGCCTTTCGACCAAAGAAAATCTCTTCATTTACGGGGTTCTCTGCGACTTTTATATAGATGGCCCATCCGTAGCATAGGTCATCATTATCAGGTCGGTGGGGGTCTAACTCCTGGCACCCCGCCGATTAGATGACGGAAGGGGCTCCTTCATAGTTTACCAGGCACAGCACCGTACATTTCCATAGCGGCTGTGACTGGGATTGCAGTTTCGGTTCCATTCAAGTGAACGGGAGCAGGCTGCAGATAACTGCAATCCCAGGAACAGGCACCACGAAAGTGTACGGCGCTGTGCCTTCAGTCAGCTGCTCGGTGGGGGTGCCCGGAGTCAAGTCAGACCCCCACTGTTCTGATATTCATGACCTATCTTAAGAATAGGTCATCAATATAAAAGTCCCAGAGAACAAATTTAAGCAGTAAGTGGCTGTTTTTATAGTAAAGACCCTTTACGGCTTCTGGAAAACTATTTTAAGGTCCCCAATCAAGAGTATAATATGTTTCTAATATATATACAGTGAAGGAAATAAGTATTTGATCCCTTGCTGATTTTGTAAGCTTGCCCACTGTCAAAGACATGAACAGTCTAGAATTTTTAGGCTAGGTTAACTTTACCAGTGAGAGATAGATTATATAAAATAAAAAAAAGAAAATCACATTGTCAAAATTATATATATTTATTTGCATTGTGCACAGAGAAATAAGTATTTGATCCTTTTGGCAAACAAGACTTAATACTTGGTGGCAAAACCCTTGTTGGCAAGCACAGCAGTCAGACATTTTTTGTAGTTGATGATGAGGTTTGCACATATGTTAGATGGAATTTTGGCCCACTCCTCTTTGCAGATCAGCTGTAAATCATTAAGATTTAGAGGCTGTCGCTTGGCAACTCGGATCTTCAGCTCCCTCCATAAGTTTTCGATGGGATTAAGGTCTGGAGACTGGCTAGGCCACTCCATGACCTTAATGTGCTTCTTTTTGAGCCACTCCTTTGTTGCCTTGGCTGTATGTTTCGGGTCATTGTCGTGCTGGAAGACCCAGCCACGAGCCATTTTTAATGTCCTGGTGGAGGGAAGGAGGTTGTCACTCAGGATTTGACGGTACATGGCTCCATCCATTCTCCCATTGATGCGGTGAAGTAGTCCTGTGCCCTTAGCAGAGAAATACCCCCAAAACATAATGTTTCCACCTCCATGCTTGACAGTGGGGACGGTGTTCTTTGGATCATAGGCAGCATTTATCTTCCTCCAAACACGGCGAGTAGAGTTAATGCCAAAGAGCTAAATTTTAGTCTCATCTGACCACAGCACCTTCTCCCAATCACTCTCAGAATCATCCAGATGTTCATTTGCAAACTTCAGACGGGCCTGTACATGTGCCTTCTTGAGCAGGGGGACCTTGCGGGCACTGCAGGATTTTAATCCATTACGGCGTAATGTGTTACCAATGGTTTTCTTGGTGACTGTGGTCCCAGCTGCCTTGAGATCATTAACAAGTTCCCCCCGTGTAGTTTTCGGCTGAGCTCTCACCTTCCTCAGGATCAAGGTTACCCCACGAGGTGAGATTTTGCATGGAGCCCCAGATCGATGTCGATTGACGGTCATTTTGTATGTCTTCCATTTTCTTACTATTGCACCAACATTTGTCTCCTTCTCACCCAGCGTCTTACTTATGGTTTTGTAGCCCATTCCAGCCTTGTGCAGGTCTATGATCTTGTCCCTGACATCCTTAGAAAGCTCTTTGGTCTTGCCCATGTTGTAGAGGTTAGAGTCAGACTGATTAATTGAGTCTGTGGACAGGAGTCTTTTATACAGGTGACCATTTAAGACAGCTGTCTTTAATGCATGCACCAAGTTGATTTGGAGCGTGTAACTGGTCTGGAGGAGGCTGAACTCTTAATGGTTGGTAGGGGATCAAATACTTATTTCTCTGTGCACAATGCAAATAAATATCTATAATTTTGACAATGTGATTTTTTTTTTTATATATATATATAATCTATCTCTCACTGGTAAAATGAACCCAGCCTAAAAATTCTAGACTGTTCATATCTTTGACAGTGGGCAAACTTATAAAATCAGCAAGGGATCAAATACTTATTTCCTTCACTGTATATATATATATATATATATATATATATATATATATATATATATATATATATATATATATATATATATATAGGGTTCAAAAAAAATATTCTGCTCCATTTTCCCCGCTGCAAGTTTCTTTTGGACCCGTGATGTAGGAGTACCAACAGTGATGACGTGTTGTCCAGAGTTACTAGTGTTCTCCTGACCATGGCCTTCAATTGCTGCTATGGTTACTCAATAGACGTACTGTACACACACTGCGGCCAATAAGCCTATCGTGATGTTTTTGGAGTATGAAAGTAAACAAGAGTATCAGGAGGAAACCCACGCAAACACGGGGAGAACATGCAAGCTCCATACAGATACCACATGTGACTCATACTACTGTTCAAAAATTTGGTATCACTCAGAAAAGTTTACAATCTCGATAAAAACATATACTTTTATTGATCATAAAAATTGTAAAAAGAAAACATATTTAATAAAATGACAAGGCTAGAAATAATTATTTCTGCTATAAAAATAAATATATTTTTGGCTTCAAATTTTGCTTTCAAAATATTGTTCAATCTGTAAGCATTGCAGCCTTGAACACATTTGACATTTAAGCTGTCCGTGTTTTGAGGTAGGTAGTAATTAGATGTAATATTGAGGGTCTTATCTTTATAGTTAATCATCAAGCACACGTCACTACAAAGGCTGACTGATAATAATCCTCCATAATATTTCATATATTAAACCACCATGTTAATCCAGTTTGTTTTTGCAGGTTGCTCACTAAGAACTGCAGTGGTGTAATAAGTCACTATGACTGCAGCATATGATGAGGATTATATTGACCCTTATTAAGCAATTTATTTCTGCAATATAAACACTCACAATGTGCTTACTGTAATGGCCGCTTCCTACGGCCCCCCTATACTTACCACTCCCCGGCATCCTCTGGCTCCTGGCCGCCGCTGCACCCCTCCATCACTCCGGGTTGATCACCCTTTCCACCACTGTCGCTCTCCTTCTACACTACCCAGTGCGCGCATGCTGACCCTCCTACTTTTAAAAGGCCAGTGCGTCCCTCATTATCCACGGCGCTTTTCCAGGGTATAAAGGAATCATCCCTCGTTTAATCATTGACTGATCAATTTGATTCTTCCTAGCTTGCTATTATGCTGATCATTTGTTTGTTTGTTTGTAATTCCTGCGTTTGACTCTGCCTGTATCTTTGACTATCCTTGCCTGTCACATGCCCTGAGCTCTTGCTAGTGACCCGTGATGAACCTTTGCTACCTGACCTGACCATTTGCTCGACTAACCGTTTGCCGAATGCCCTGATCTTTACTATACTTGACACTGCATTCTGTCTATGATTTTAATACGCCTGTTTAAATTGGCTGACACAAAGGAAGACTACTCTGGGGGTAGCAATGTGGGGTTCCCAAGCAGAGAAGTCCAGATTTCTGTATAGGGGTTAAAGGGTTTAAATCTCTTGGGTCCCCCTAGGCCCTGTTCACATGGCAGAATTTTTGCGGTGGAATTCGCAGCGGATTCTTTCAATGGGAGTCGTGCGCCTTCTTTTTCCCACAAGCTAATTATTTGGGAAAAAGTGGGAAAAAGAAGCGTCCTGCTGGATCTTAAGGTCAATGGGAGGAGGAATCTTCCTGTAGACGGCAGAAATAATTCAGTGACATATTTTGCGGCGGGACCCGCCACACAAAATCCGCCGTGTAAACAGGGCCTAAGATTCCACTCCCTGGTTTAGCCCTACATCAAATCCCTTGGTGACATCCTCTGCAGGCCCCGTTAAAGTCTCTCTATCCATGGGCCGCGTGAAACGTACATGTACACTACCGTTCAAAAGTTTAGGGTCACTTAGAAATTTCCTTATTTTTGAAAGAAAAGCACAGTTCTTTCAATGAAGATAACATTAAATTAATCAGAAATACACTCTATACATTGTTAATGTGGTAAATGACTATTCTAGCAGCAAATGTCTGGTTTTTAATGCAATATCTACACAGGTGTATAGAGGCCCATTTCCAGCAACCATCACTCCAGTGTTCTAATGGTACATTGTGTTTGCTAACTGTGTTAGAAGGTTAATGGATGATTAGAAAACACTTGAAAACCCTTGTGCAATTATGTTAGCACCGCTGTAAACAGTTTTGCTGTTTAGAGGAGCTATAAAACTGACCTTCCTTTGAGCTAGTTGAGAATCTGGAGCATTACATTTGTGGGTTCGATTAAACTCTCAAAATTGCTAGAAAAAGAGAGCTTTCATGTGAAACTCGACAGTCTATTCTTGTTCTTAGAAATGAAGGCTATTCCATGCAAGAAATTGCCAAGAAACTGAAGATTTCCTACAACGGTGTGTACTACACCCTTCAGAGGACAGCATACACAGGCTCTAACCAGAGTAGAAATAGAAGTTGGAGGCCCCGCTGCACAACTGAGCAACAAGACAAGTACATTAGAGTCTCTAGTTTGAGAAATAGACGCCTCACAGGTCCTCAACTGGCAGCTTCATTAAATAGTACCTGCAAAACGCCAGTGTCAACGTCTATAGTGAAGAGGCGACTCCGGGATGCTGGCCTTCAGGGCAGAGTGGCAAAGAAAAAGCCATATCTGAGACTGGCTAATAAAAGGAAAAGATTAATATGGGCAAATGCACACAGACATTGGACAGAGGAAGATTGGAAAAAAGTGTTATGGTCAGACGAATCAAAGTTTGAGGTGTTTGGATGACACAGAAGAACATTTGTGAGACGCAGAACAACTGAAAAGATGCTGGAAGAGTGCCTGACACCATCTGTCAAGCATGGTGGAGGTAATGTGATGGTCTGGGGTTACTTTGGTGCTGGTAAAGTGGGAGATTTGTATAAGGTAAAAGGGATTTTGAATAAGGAAGGCTATCACTCCATTTTGCAACGCCATGCCATACCCTATGGACAGCGCTTGATTGGAGACAATTTCATCCTACAACAGGACAATGACCCAAAGCACACCTCCAAATTATGCAAGAACTATTTAGGGAAGAAGCAGGCAGCTGGTATTCTATCTGTAATTGAGTGGCCAGCACAGTCACCAGATCTCAACCCCATAGAACGGTTGTCGGAGTAGCTTGACCGTATGGTACGCAAGAAGTGCCCATCAAGCAAATCCAAATTGTGGGAGGGGCTTCTGGAAGCATGGGGTGAAATTTCTCCCGATTACCTCAGCAAATTAACAGCTAGTATGCCAAAGGTCTGCAATGCTGTAATTGCTGCAAATGGAGCATTCTTTGACGAAAGCAAAGTTTGAAGAAGAAAATAATTATTTGAAATAAAAATCATCATTTCTAATCTTGTCAATGTCTTGACTATATTAACTAGTCATTTTGCAACTCATTTGATAAATATAAGTGTGAGTTTTCATGGAAAACACAAAATTGTCTGGGTGACCCCAAACTTTTGAACGGTAGTGTACATATATATATATATATATATATATATATATATATATATATATATATATATATATATATATATATGTTTTCTGGCTGCCATAGAAATGAATAAGCCCTGTACTGTACTTCTGTATGCCCCAGATTTCATACGGAGGCATACATAGGTTTTTTCTTGTGTCTAATTAAAAAACAAATCGTGGCATGTTCCATCAGATAAAGTTGCATAGGTATTCTCTATAGAAGCATTGCTTACTTACGGTACCCAACGGAGCATGTACGGCAACACATTGAGGCCATGCAGCTTCATACTAGTGAGTCATACAGACTCCACACACAGACATACAGGCTCCATGCACTGACATACTGGCTCTATCCAATGACATACTGGCTCCATGCACTGACATACAGGCTTCATGCACTGACATACAGGCTCCACGCACTAACATACAGGCTTCATGCACTGACATACAGGCTCCATGCACTGATATACAGGCTCCATGAACTGACATACTGGCTCCATGCACTGAAATACAGGCTTCATGCACTGACATACAGACTCCATGCACTGACATACAAGCTCCACGCATGGACATACAGGCTATATAAACTGACATACTGGCTTCATGAACTGACATACAGGCTCCATGCACTAACAGACAGCTTCCATCTACTGACATACAGGCTCCATGCAGTGACATATAGTCTCCATCCACTGACATTTACCGCGGTTTTTTGTGTTACATTTTTCATACAGGGCTTCATATGGGCCACTGACATTATTGGATACATACATCTTAAATACGACATGGGTTTTCTTCTTTGTTGCCAATAGTGCGCTATTGAACATTTTTTCACTAACTGCAAAAGAATCTACGTTGCGCCCTCCCTAGGTCTATTTAGTACGGGTTGGCCGCAATCTCTCTTCTACTCATGCTTATTGTGTGATGGGATACTACCCATTTTTGATCTTGGACGGATATGGGGTTTAATTATGGTACTTTGGGGAGTCAGTCTCGGAGTGAGACGACTCCCCCTACGTTTGAGTTCCTCACCATGTATTAACACGGCCCTTTTCTACAGGGCCGTATGTTACCATTATATCCACACGATGTATTCTTGTCATTTGACAACTCAGGAGCCGCGTCTAGCGTCCCCCAGTTACCATGGACGCTTTTGTCGTCCAGGAACCTCCATCGGTTGCTAGGCCCTCGGGACCCCGCCTCCGGCACGTCACTAGTTGCCGTGTAATACGCGGATTGGCGGTTTTCCTAGGGGACTACCTTTGGAGGGCGGGCTCTTAGCCTTTTTAAGCCTTTAGTTTTCCCGGCGCGTGTACGGCCAATGCATCAGTGCCGTGCATGCGTCTGGAGACTATGAATCAGCACAAAAACAGTGCTATCCAGTGCTGTTATATTGTTATCACCTCGATATTTGAAATAATCCAAATCTATCAATCCCTGAGGAAGCATCACTTTACATGTGATGATGAAACGCGTAGGATTTAGGATTTAGATAGACAATTATTAATGGCAAAGATATAGCGTTATTATACAATAAATAGATAGGTGGTTTCTTTGGGGTGAAGGAGACATTTATCACTCCACACCACCTATCGTGTCGCAATCTCTTGCTTTAGCCTGGTCTGGCATCAACGGCTAGTAGAGCCACAATTTTATGAATTTAACCAATAAACTTACTTTTTAATCGTTCTTCCAGGCGGTGAACTATATTGAATATTGAACGACATATACTATCTAATTTCAGTGAATCTATATATATCCTAATTTTTGTGGGGATGGCAGGATTCCTGACGAGTGACATTAATACGGATAAATGGTTTACAGATGCTAGGGAGGTTTTCTCAGACAAAGAACTGATACCACAATCCCAAAATTTGAGCATCACTGCCTCTTTCCGACATCTAACCAAAACCTATAAAGACCACATTAGATCCTGGTGGGAAATCCAAACCCTAGAGACCTATATTAAAAACAAAATTGTTCCAAGGGGCCTTAGGATTTCCCTTATCCCGGCAGTGAGGGTTCGCTCCCCGGAGCTTCTTAAAAAGTGGGAGAAAGAATCGGTCGAATCCTCGCTGAGGTTTATGGGAATCCTTTTAGAGGAAGAACAGAATAGCCTGGCACGGAGTAGTCAAGAACTAAAAGAGTGTATTACTGCAGCAAAAAAATTTAACAATAATTCAGAATTTGAAAGAAAAGAGGCGGTGTTACAACAAACAATAGAGAAGTTCACGTGTCACATTAAAGAAAGGAAGCATTTCCAATTTGTACGTGACACGGTGGACTTCAAAGAAGGAAGGATTTTTGACTACAGTGCCAGGTCTGGTGCATCTCATGAACCTGACACCGATCCCTCTTCATCTGAACAAGAGCAATCAGACTCTGAGTTTGGGAGGATTCCAACCAGAAGAGGTCAGGGAGGGAATGAGACTGGTAGATACCAGACTCGTCAAAACTTTAGAGGCAGAAGTAGAGGAAAGAATCAGCATCGGGGTGGTTTTTTAGCCAAGAACCACCCGATTTCAGACTACCTTCTGCGAGACAGAAGGGAGCTATAGGCACCTCATTGGGGAATAGTGACAGACTTCGGATAGTGAACCTTTCCACACGTAATTTGACAGCAGAAGAGGTGGAGGTGCTTAGTAGGGGTCTCTCATTTGTCCCGACCAACAAATTTAATCTTTTCACGTGGGTTAAGGACCTCAACCTCTTTGCCAGAAAACTTAAGTGGAAAAAGTTCTTTAAGATGCATAACAAGCGACAATGCCTGGAATTAGGTATTATGGAAGAGGATCTTCCACACTTCAGACTATTAGAGGATCTTTGGGAGGAGGGTCATAGGGAGGAGGGCAAGGGCCCATTTACGGAGCTAAGGGTTCCATCAACCAAATATGCACCCCTTAGTGACAATACCTCCATTGATGTTTTTGTGAAGGTAGTGGAGGATCAACTTAAACTGATTAATCATAAGGAGCACGGCTCCAACTTTTCCAGTAGAGAGATGGCAGCTTTGTTATCTTTAGAGAGGGACGATAATATCATTATTAAACCCTCGGATAAAGGGGGGAATATAGTGGTGTTAAATCGTTCACAATACAGTAAGATGTGCTACGACATTCTGGATGATCGAGACTGTTATGGGGTCCTGCCCAGCAACCCAATGACTATATTTAAGGAGAAATTAAAAAATATCCTTGGCCCAGCAAAATCGGATAACCTCATAAACGATAGGGAAATGAAGTTCATGTTGAAAGAGTTCCCATTAACGGCAACATTTTATGGCTTACCCAAGGTACATAAGGGCCTGTACCCTCTTAAGGGTCGTCCCATAGTATCTGGGATTGACAGCCTCACTCAAAATGCGAGCGTATACCTTGATCAGGTCCTTAGACCATTTGTGGTGTCCCTGCCATCATACGTGAGGGACACCATGGATGTGCTGAGGAGGCTTGAGGGTATACGGTGTGATGGTCAGACACTATTGGCATCTCTGGATGTAGAGTCCTTATATAGCTCCATTCCACACAGTCAGGGATGTAGAGCTATTGAACATTTTTTGATGGATAAAGGGGTACAATACCAGGCCCACAATAAATTCGTGATTGAACTATTGAGGTTTGTCCTAGAACACAACTTCTTTTTATTTGATCAAAAGATCTACCACCAACTCAGAGGAGTGGCCATGGGTAGTCCATGTGCACCCACCTTTGCGAACCTATATCTGGGTTGGTGGGAAAAGGAAGTTGTGTTCAGTGAACTTATGGATGAATGGTCATCATGTATTCTGCTTTGGATGAGATTCATAGATGATGTTCTCATTCTATGGACAGGGACCAGGGAGAAATTTAAGGAATTTGTGGAGATCTTGAATGCTAATGAACTAGGTCTTTTTTTCACATCCGAAATTCAAGATACTAGAATTACCTTCCTGGATATCACGATATCCAAGACTGACACAGGGCTGTTAGAAACCAACATGTATCGCAAAGAAACGGCGACCAATAGCTTACTACAATGGAAAAGTTGTCATCCAATTAATCTTAAGAGAGGGATACCGAAGGGCCAATATCTCAGGGCACGGAGAAATTGTTCGACCATCACGGACTTTAGGATATCTGCACGTGACCTTGAAAATAGGTTCAGACATAGGGGTTATCCTAAGGAGGTGCTGAGAGGTGCATATCAGAATGCGTTGGGTTGTAATAGAGACGACCTGCTCAACCCTAAACCAAAAGATATGCATGAAGAACCCATTAGAGTTATTGGTACCTTTGACTCAGCTAATAGAGAGGTGAGGGAGGTCCTCAAACGCTTTTGGGGTATCCTAAAGGCAGATCCTGATGTGGGGACCCTGGTTGGGGACGCCCCGCTTATTACCTATAGGAGGGGACGCAATCTCAGGGACCGATTGGTCCATAGCCACTTACAACCTGTCACACAATGTGGCACATGGCTGGAGAATAGTGCTAGAGGGACATATAGATGTGGAACATGCAGGGCCTGCGAATCCATATTATGCAGTAAGAATTTTACAAGTACTCACACTGGCAAAACCTTTGACAACAGGTCATTCATAAATTGTAAAACAAAGGGTATTGTCTATCTCATGACATGTAAATGTGGCCTACAATACGTGGGAAAGACCAAAAGGGAATTCAGGAGAAGGATACGGGACCACATTGGTGATGTCAGAAGGAAAGTAGATACCCCAGTAGCAAGACATGTGTGGTCCTGTCATGACGGGGATGCTACATCCTTGGTTTTCCAGGGTATAGAACATGTGAGACCCCTCCCTAGAGGGGGGGACCTGGACAGGAAAATACTCCAAAAAGAGGCTGAATGGATATTCAGATTGCAGACTGTTAGCCCGCAAGGCATTAATGAACAAATCTCCTATTCGTGTTTCCTCTAGCTGCACTATTGTACCTTTTGTTCAGTCTGGGCATGTATACAATGTACCATAGACTTCATTATAACATACCTAAACATGCTACTCTCTATCTATACCTTTGTCCTTATGCACACCATACGGTTTTACCGCGGTTTTTTGTGTTACGTTTTTCATACAGGGCTTCATATGGGCCACTGACATTATTGGATACATACATCTTAAATACGACATGGGTTTTCTTCTTTGTTGCCAATAGTGCGCTATTGAACATTTTTTCACTAACTGCAAAAGAATCTACGTTGCGCCCTCCCTAGGTCTATTTAGTACGGGTTGGCCGCAATCTCTCTTCTACTCATGCTTATTGTGTGATGGGATACTACCCATTTTTGATCTTGGACGGATATGGGGTTTAATTATGGTACTTTGGGGAGTCAGTCTCGGAGTGAGACGACTCCCCCTACGTTTGAGTTCCTCACCATGTATTAACACGGCCCTTTTCTACAGGGCCGTATGTTACCATTATATCCACACGATGTATTCTTGTCATTTGACAACTCAGGAGCCGCGTCTAGCGTCCCCCAGTTACCATGGACGCTTTTGTCGTCCAGGAACCTCCATCGGTTGCTAGGCCCTCGGGACCCCGCCTCCGGCACGTCACTAGTTGCCGTGTAATACGCGGATTGGCGGTTTTCCTAGGGGACTACCTTTGGAGGGCGGGCTCTTAGCCTTTTTAAGCCTTTAGTTTTCCCGGCGCGTGTACGGCCAATGCATCAGTGCCGTGCATGCGTCTGGAGACTATGAATCAGCACAAAAACAGTGCTATCCAGTGCTGTTATATTGTTATCACCTCGATATTTGAAATAATCCAAATCTATCAATCCCTGAGGAAGCATCACTTTACATGTGATGATGAAACGCGTAGGATTTAGGATTTAGATAGACAATTATTAATGGCAAAGATATAGCGTTATTATACAATAAATAGATAGGTGGTTTCTTTGGGGTGAAGGAGACATTTATCACTCCACACCACCTATCGTGTCGCAATCTCTTGCTTTAGCCTGGTCTGGCATCAACGGCTAGTAGAGCCACAATTTTATGAATTTAACCAATAAACTTACTTTTTAATCGTTCTTCCAGGCGGTGAACTATATTGAATATTGAACGACATATACTATCTAATTTCAGTGAAACTATTTAGGGAAGAAGCAGGCAGCTGGTATTCTATCTGTAATGGAGTGGCCAGCGCAGTCACCAGATCTCAACCCCATAGAGCTTTTGTGTGAGCAGCTTGACCGTATGGTACGCAAGAAGTGCCCATCAAGCCAATCCAACTTGTGGGAAGGCCTTCTGGAAGCATGGGGTGAAATTTCTCCCGATTACCTCAGCAAATTAACAGCTAGAATGCCAAAGGTCTGCAATGCTGTAATTGCTGCAAATGGAGCATTCTTTGACGAAAGCAAAGTTTGAAGGAGAAAATTATTATTTCAAATAAAAATCATTATTTCTAACCTTGTCAATGTCGTGACTATATTTTCTAGTCATTTTGCAACTCATTTGATAAATATAAGTGTGAGATTTCATGGAGAACACAAAATTGTCTGGGTGACCCCAAACTTTTGAACGGTAGTGTACATTTTCAGTAAAACAGCATACATACAATACTATGCAAAGTCAGGGTTAACAGCCATTAAGAGCAAATTATGAATTCTTCATAAAAAAGGAAAGTTTATATTTAATAGAACATCATAGAGAAGCATAAAATTTATTTATTTTTTAGCATTTTTCAAAAACAGCACCACTATTGTTCTTGAGCGAAGTCTGGTATTGCAGCTCATGCCCATTCAAATAAATAGGGATGGCAGCTAATGGACAAGAAAGGCGCTGTTTTTAGAAAAAATAAGAATCTTTTTTCTGCTCCTGGAAACTTCTTTAACATAATATCATGTTTTTTGGGAATTTATCTGTCCACTCTTTGCCTTTTTCACAGCTTCTATTTTTTTCCAGGTAGAATTGTTTTCAGGATTCTTTAAAGAAGCCTGCTGTGATACCTTTATATGCTTCTTGTAGACACCATCAGAGTTCAGATTTAGAAGTTGGGAGCATTTTTTTCTTCTTATGATCCAAGAAAATCCAAATACATTCAGTGACGTTGAGTTTTGGCTTTGGGGTGGCCGGTCCATTGTTTTGAGGACACTAGCTGATTCTCTGTTTGATAGGTGCATCTTGATCTTCACAGCAGTTGCTTGGATGTGTTAGCTTGCTGCAGAATTAATATATTTCTCAATATGTCAGCATGTATTGCATGTTTTTTTTTAATTTGTGTGTACTTATCAGCATTTATGATGCTTTCAATAAAAAACAAATCACCAACTCCAGATGTTGTTATAAATCTCTAAACTAGTACTGATCCTCCACCATGTCTGACTGATGGCTGTGGACATTTCATTGCTTCGGTGGTGCACATCCTGCCTTCTGCTACTTCCATAGATCTTAGATTTAGACTCCAGAGTCCATAACACTATCTCATATGTCCAAATTCCTAGTGCCAATTTTAATTATTTTTTTTGTCTATTTCCTTTTCTCGGTAACAGTTTATTACCAGCTACACATCCATTTATACCTATAATGTTGTGTTGTCTTCTAACAGTGAGGACGGACAAAAACATTTTTGAATCTTAGTTTTTCCTTTTACATAGATGAAGCCGGAAATGGATTGTCTGAGTTTTAATTTTAATGATACGTCCCAAGGATATGCCCCCACTGTGCAATCAAGTTGGGGTCCAATTCACTTTTGTCTAATTTTCGGATAAATATGTTTTTTTCTGAATGAGATAGATGATAGATAGATAGATAGATAGATAGATAGATAGATAGATAGATAGATAGATAGATAGATGATAGATAGATAGATAGATAGATAGATAGATAGATAGATAGATAGATAGATAGATAGATAGATAGATAGATAGATAGATAGAGAGAGAGAGATAGATATGATATAGATAGAGAGAGAGAGAGAGAGAGAGAGAGAGAGAGAGAGAGAGATAGATATGATATAGATAGATACGCGTCAAATTGATTCATTCTTATTGTGGGTGCTCTGTGTTTTTTGAATTGTTGTTGTTACCTTGTTACAATTAAAGTTAAATTAAGGGTAAAAAAATAGAAAACCTTCAAAATAAAATGAGAAATCATCATCTGCTTATATTCCTTTAAGAATTTTGAGGCAAATTTTGAACTGCCAAAGTTGCTTTAACCCTTTTTTGCAGCGTATTTTGCAGCTTTTTTTGCGGTTGTTAAATCTAAAGCAAGTACCGCAGGCAAAAAAACGCTGCAAAAAAAGCTCAGAAATGAATGCCGCAGGGTTTTCTGCTTCGCATTTATTTCAATGGGAGGTTTGAGGCTTAAACCGCCCAAAGAAAGAGCATGCCGCTTCTTTTTTGCATGAGCAGCCAAAAGTTGCCAGGGAAAAAAAACCGCTGCTGCCTCCCATTGAAATGAAATCGGTAGCGGTTTGAATTGTTTTGTGGCGCTAATTCCAACGCGGTTTCCGTGTCAAAATCAGTGTCAAAACTCTGAGTGAACTGACCCTTACACTGCTGTTCTGTGCTTGAAACAAGTGCCAGAAAATTAGGCTTTCTGAAACTTTCTGGATTATTGGATGCCGGATTACAAGAATTTGGCTACATGAAGTAGCCAGGGAGATCCCTGTGAGAGCACTTCTTCTACTACCCTGATACCTCCTCACTCATCCCATCACTGTCGTCTCCCACTCTTGGTCCCATTTTTCTCTTCTTTCTCTCTTCCCCTCGTTCTCTCCCCTCCTGCCTCTCCCCCTCTCTTTCCATTTTTTCCCTATGTTAATAATCTGCTATTTTTGACATATAAAACACCAATCTGCCCCGTCAGTTCAGCTATTTCCATAGCTGTAAGCTTCTCAGAAGTATAACACAGCACACACTTCTTATGCCACTTTCCTGCATACTCCATGAAATCTGCAACATGTTTGGGAAATGTTTTCAATGTGTTGAAGCGGAAATGGTAAGAATAATTTTAGACTGTGGTCAAGGTTTATAGAGTAGGAGAGATGAAACAATCCCTGGACTCTGGCACAATCTAGGAATGCAGCTGCACCCTTTCTGGCCTGAAGTGTTAGGACATGCCAACGTCAGCTGCGTCCAAACACATTCTTTATATAGCATGTGTGTTTCCTTACAATAACCAGACAAGGCGTCCTGTACTTCATGTGTGGATATGAATACTTGAAAGGAAAGCCACCACTTCACTCAGCTCTAGCAGTATTATTAAAGGTCATTGTGAAGAGTCGAGCCCACCCACAACGTGATCCTCTAATATGCAGAATCAGTATAGAGTAGAAGCTGAAGTGAATGTCTTTTAACACTAAGTCACTGCTGCGTCACTTTAAGACTTTGGTGACACAAGTTAGTTCTTATGACAAACCTCAGCATGATACCCACCTTCTAAAAAGATACTGGGATGAGACGGAAATACTACATGTAACGTATTGACACATCCACATAGTTACTGGATTACTCACTGTTATGGGTTTATTTTCCTGCTACTGAAACAGCTGTGTTGTCTTTAAGGAATCTGAAGGACATTGCGTTTGAAGAAAAAAAAAAAAAAGATCTTTCCGGAAGATGCAGAAATAAAATGTAGAGGGTGAAATAAATAGCTTGCTCTTTGCTTTCAGCTTTAACATCTTGTTCTGACAGCTGTGAGGGTGTAGTGTTGGAATTAGGACTATAAGAGTCATTTACAAAGTTGCAAAAATCCCATTATGATGGAGACAGTGTGAGTCGAGAATTTAGGTCATAATTCCATTCATAGCACCCCAATTAAATTTCTCAGAAAAGGACACATTATGTAAATCAGGTTTTTATTATTATTATTTTTTTTTCCATTTTATGTAACTACTATATACATTAAAAAAATCCTGACGCAACCTGTTTTCTGTAGCTCGCTTTTAAGCTTTGCTGTATAGACTTGGGCAGGGTGAGTAAAGTCATCTCAATGTCATAAAAGGACTGAGCATTTAATGGCAGATGACAGATCTATTGTACTCCTGGATAACTAGATGGGGCATGAACGTAACACTATACACTGGAGAAACAGATACGGCTCTGTATGCAGCACCTCTCTTATTACCTGAGCTCTGGGGATTTAGGGGATAACTTGTTTCTATATTTGTTATATATTTATTTATCAAATGAAAGATTGGTTCTTGTTTTCGGAAAAACACATCTGAAGGGAACACAGACCACTGGCATATAAAAGACCCATTTATAGATACATAAACATATACATAACACCACTTTTGAACATAGGAAATATAGCACAGTGCCTCCATGACAGTGGAGTGAACAGATAAATACTTCTCTTTTTTATGGCTGGGCAGAACACCCTGGGGAAGACAGCAGAGAAATATCAATTTCCACATCAGACACATGTGACTCCAGAGCCATCAGTTGGCTTAGAGCATCATTGTTTGCTTATTGAACACATACATTAAAGTATATTAAACCCTTAGTACATGTATTTTCTTAGCCTTTAAAAGCTCATTGACAAACATAAGGCATAGTAGACAGCTAAAAGAAAATATATGGTTTGAAAACATGACTGATACTTTTCGTGCAGCAACATGCATTGACCATTGACTCTTGGAGTGTGTACTGACTGCGGAATGCAAACATGTGTGATAGCTTGGTGTGGTGATCTATTTAAACTGTTTCCCTTTGAAATCCTTATTAACTTTACTGAAATATAATGGGGAAAATACATTAAAGGGTTTTCACCTGGTGTAGACAAAACTGAGGCCAGACTTATTCCATCCTGTATGAGTGAAAAAGTGTGCAATAGCTTCGACTAATGGTCGTGATTCAGAGCTTACTCATCTGGTCCTCAGTCATCTGCTGCTTAAAACTTAATTGTATGTGAAGTCTTTTCAAACAAACAGGTATTTTTATTACTTTGGTTTTGTGCCAATTTGTGTCCCGAGAAATAAATTGAAAATAAGTTAATAAATAAAGTGTTTTATAAGAGATCCTGATGTAACACTCAACCAGGGAAATGTGAGTTTGTTTTGTGTTTACTGAGTAATTCTATGTTGAATCGGGGCAATAAGCTGTAAATTAATATAATTGTACACAGGACACATGTTGTGTGTTTTAAATATGCACCAAAAAGTTGTGAAATGACGGAATGCTGGCCAACCTTCCACTACGTGTACAGTGCTTCCTTTGTATGATGTAAAATTAAAAGCAGGCCATACCTGAGTGGTTGGGTGACATAATGGTTTCCCTTGCTGCAATGGCACCATGGTTAATTATGCATCAAGTACATCAAAGGAATTGCGCTATCTACCTATCTTCATATTGGTTTCTGTCAAAATTGTTTTTACATTTTTAATTTGATATCTGCTTCATTTGACACAGGTATGCTAGGCCTACGGTTCAACCCATCTACCAACGGACTTAAAGCTAAACACATCACTTTCTCTTTACTGAAGACTATTGTGAAGCTGGTCAAATAGGCTGAACCGTAATGTTTACTGAAAATGATGATGTATCCAAAAGTTCTATAAGGAATTAAGGGTATTTTATCTACCAATCAACCAGAAGAAACCAGATCACCAAAAATTTTAGGATTGGCTCTAGTTTTTGGAAAAACACATCAGGAGGGAACACTTTTTACAGGCATATAAAAGGCCCATTCATAGACACACATACATGAACATACACACAACACAACTTTTGGGCATAGGAAAGATACCACAGTAATATACTATTGAACAATTGAATGAACACTCCAATCAAATTATTCCAACCTATTAAACAGTGCACAATACATAGGTAAAACGTTTCACCTGCGTCGATTCTCCATTAGGCCTAAGGATCCATAAATACAGTTGTAGATGTTATCTAAGCATCCAAATCATTGCCTCGTGTACTGGCCACTGCTCAACTTTGATGTATTAATAAACAGAATTCTTTCAACAAAGTTTTGTTCTTTCAAATGTTTGTATTGATAAGGGGATCTTCAAAATGGTATCCAATTTGTTCTACTTCATTGAAAAGTGTTGCAACTATCATTATTTTAACTGAACATACTATTGATCACAGTGACATACTGTACATAGAACAGAAGAAGTCTCATTGCAAAGACCAAAACAGGCCTCCCAATATGGTGCTGTGTTTTGCCACCCAGGACAGAATGAATCCTTCCTTGACCCTTAGGGCAATTCTTCTCCTGCTTGATTGCTAACAACAACCTATTGATTTTGGAGAAGGAATGCTGCACAGGTTCTCACCACCCAGTAGCAAATGGGAGAAGACCAACCAGGAATGGCCCCCTCTCACCAAGGCAGGGGAATTGTTAGGGGTATCAGATGGAGCATGTGCCTGGGCGCAATTAGGATTGAGGGCAGGTGTTGTCGGCCACAGAATCGTGATCCCAATCCAGGTCCCCTACACTCAATTGTATCCACATCTTTAAGACGCAGAAACAATTGAACAGCCTAACTAGCGATGATTGGTTCAAGGGAACTATCAATTCCCGGCCCCATTATTCTGCGCATTTTTTGTGATGCAGGTGGGGCGATCATGTTATCTCAGCCTCCATTTTTCCAGGCCTGGTCAGAAAAATCCAGGCCTGCAGCACTAGAGACAGTGTGGGATGGGGTCAACTGAGTATGTGTGTGCCTGCTTAGTTCTTTCTACATGGGCACTGTGTGGCACTATCTACATGGGAAGCTGTGTGGCAATTACTACAGGGGGCACTGTGTGGCCCTATCTACAGGGAGCACTGTGTGGTACTATCTACAGCGGTCATTGTGTGGCACTATCTACTTTTTATTCTGTCACTTTCTGAGTATATGAAATAAAGTATCAAAAGATTGTATCCAACGCTGCTGCTTTTATCCTTTGCAGAACCACTTTATGTGAAGGCTGGGAGACCATGCAGTAGAAACACCAAGTGTGTTCTGATACTTCATCTACTACATCTAATCTCCTTGATATTGGGGATGAGTCCAAAGAAATGTCATGGGATGGTGAGGAACTTTTCCTGGACTGAGTGTATTGAATTTTTATCCGGATTATACAGTGTATAGCCCCATTGCACATAATTTTTAAATATGTATTTCTGAGTCAATTGCTGGACTTTATTCACTGCAATTGGGTGCTCCACTGATTACAGATTAGTGCAAACCACACTATCTTCAGGGAGTACTGTGTGGCATTATCTACAGAGGGCAATGTGTGTGGCACTATCTACAAGGGACAGTGTGAGTGGCAATATCCAAATGGGGACTGGGTGCCACTATTTACAGGGGTACTGGGTGGCACTATCTGTTGGGTACTGTGTGGCACTGTCTACAGGGAGATTGTATGGCACTAGCTACAGGGTTCACCACGTGGCAATATGTACAGGGGGCCTCATGTGGCAATATATGCATGGGCACTCTGAGGCAATGTCTAAAGGTAGCACTATGTGGCACTATCTTCAGAGAGCACTGTGTGGCACAGAGTTTGGCACTATCTGCAGGGGGTACAGTGCGGCACTTTCTACAAAGGGCACATCTGTTTGTGGAATTTATTTGCATGGGGCACAGCTTGCAGCACTTTTCAGGGGGTATAGAGTGTAGCACTCTTTTAGCAGGCACTGTGTGTTTGACACTTTATTTTAATGGGGCCAAGCCTATGACACTATTTTCAGATGGCACAGCGAGTGAGACTATTTTTATAGCGTGACAATTTATTTTTAAGGAGCACAGTGTGTTACATGATTGTATTCAGGGGCATAGTTTGTGACATGATTGTATTAAGGGGGCATAGTGTGTGATACGGTTGTACTCAGGCGGAAAATTGTGTGCGGCAGTATAGTCAGGGCACAGTGTACCATGAGGATTTTGTGTTCGTTTATAGATGCGGATTTGATGGAAAAGTGAGGAGTCAAAGACATCTGAGAAGTAAATTTTGCAAAGATATGTTGTGGTCGGAAACAGTCATCATGTAGGTCTAAACCGGATGGATAAGAAAAGGATAGAGACTGACTGCAATCTAAGATGTCCCCTGTGAGTCACTGAATGTAAATGTTTATTCTCCCTCGGACTGATCAGTACTGTAGTCACTGTATGATCTGAAGCAAGATGATCCATGGCATCATTCTTTTTTATGAAATAGCTACTCCCAGCATAACCTTAACATTGTTCAGGCCATACTGGGAGATGTATTTTCACATGGTACAAACTTATATGGCAGGGGTTAACCTGAATTTGCAAATGATCTCCATGGCATAATTATTTTTGTGAAACAGCTACTCCCAGCATAGTAAATTGTTTTTTAATAAAAATGTGTTTTACTTTTTGAGATACAGCTGCTCTTTATCCTCCCGTGGACCCGATCGGTTCACTGTTATCTCGGACTTGCAGGATCCACCTGTAATCTATTACATCTAAGTTATGAACTATGTGATGGATAAGAGGTGGATCCTGCATGTCAGAGACACGCAGGTCCCGCTTTCACTGAACCCGTCAGTCCCGCAGACCTGACGGATACAGGATTTAGCAAATGATACAGCTGATCTGTATAGAGATTACAGAGCAGCTGTATCTCAAAAATAAAAAATATTTTCAAAGGTTTACATAGCCTTTAACGTTGTTCAGGCTATAGTGGGAGATGTAGTTTCACATGGTACAAACTGATATGGTATGGCAGAGGCTAACCTGAATTTGCAAATGATCTCTGTACTAAGCTGTATTTGTGCTTGTAATGTGTGTGTATATATATATATATATAGTTAAACATTACAACTGTATGGAGGCACAAATGGGGACATTATTACTGTGTGGGAGCACAGAGGGAAAAATTACTGTGAAGGTAGCACAAAATCTGGCACTATTACTGTCTAGGCCAGGGGTCTCAAGCACGCGGCCAGCGGGCCGCATGCGGCCTCTGGGGCTGTCATCTGCGGCCCGTGGGACACAGTGCAGCTAGAATCGGCTAGAATCGGCTCTGCTCCGAGACGCTGGAATTCCCTGACATCGCTGTCCACATATGAACAGCGATGTCTTGGGCTTCCCCAGAGCCGGAGTAACGGGCAGAGCGCTAGTACAGGCTCTGCTCCGGGACTCTGTGGAATTCCCTGACATCACTGCCCATATATGGACAGTGTGTCAAGGTCTTCCCCAGAGCGGAGTCCCGGGCAGAGCGCTAGAATCGGCTCTGCTTCGAGACTCTGGAATTCCCTGACATCGCTGTCCACATATGAACAGCGATGTCTGGGGCTTCCCCAGAGCCGGCGTCCCGGGCAGAGCGCTAGTACAGGCTCTGCTCCGGGACTCTGTGGAATTCCCTGACATCGCTGCCCATATATGGACAGTGTGCCAGGGTCTTCCCCAGAGCGGAGTCCCGGGCAGAGCGCTAGTATCGGCTCTGCTCCGGGACTCTGGAATTCCCTGACATCGCTGTTCACATATGAACAGCGATGTCTGGGGCTTCCCCAGAGCCGGAGTCCCGGGCAGAGCGCTAGTACAGGCTCTGCTCCGGGACTGTGGAATTCCCTGACATCGCTGCCCATATATGGACAGTGTGTCAGGGTCTTCCCCAGAGAGGAGTCCCTGGCAGAGCGCTAGTATCGGCTCTGCTCCGGGACTGTGGAATTCCCTGACATCGCTGTCCATATATGGACAGTGTGTCAGGGTCTTCCCCAGAGCGGAGTCCAGGGCAGAGCGCTAGTATCGGCTCTGTTCCGGGACTCTGTGGAATTCCCTGACATCGCTGTCCATGTTTGGACACACGATGTCTGGGGCTTCCCCAGAGCCGGAGTCACGTGCAGAGCGCTAGTATAGGCTCTTCTCCAGGACTCTGTGGAATTCCCTGACATCGCTGTCCATATATGGACAGTGTGTCAGGGTCTTTCCCAGAGCGGAGTCCCGGGCAGAGCGCTAGTATAGGCTCTGCTCTGGGGAAGCCTCTGACATCGCTGTCCATACATCGACAATGATGTCAGGGGCTTCCCCAGAGCAGGAGTCCCAGTGATGTCAGGAGCACAGCTGGAATCCCAGGCTGCACTCACAACTCTACTATTATATAATGTCTTATACTCCAGCCACATCCGGAGCTGCAGTCATAACTCTGTGGCAGCATCTACAGAGGGCACTGCGGCAGCGTCCACAGAGGGCACTGCGGCGGCGTCCACAGAGGGCACTGCGGCGGCGTCCACCGAGGGCACTGCGGCGGCGTCCATCGAGGGCACTGCGGCGGCGTCCACCGAGGTCACTGCGGCGGCGTCCACCGAGGGCACTGCGGAGGCGTCCACCGAGGGCACTGCGGCGGCGTCCACCGAGGGCAC
The DNA here is from genome assembly GCF_050947455.1 of Rhinoderma darwinii. Lineage (NCBI taxonomy): Eukaryota > Metazoa > Chordata > Amphibia > Anura > Rhinodermatidae > Rhinoderma > Rhinoderma darwinii. The sequence goes on from NC_134690.1 coordinate 59,525,746, forward strand.
TGCGGCGGCGTCCACCGAGGGCACTGCGGCGGCATCTACAGAGGGCACTGTGGCACTATCTAAAAAGGGGCTGCCCAATCTTGACATGTGTGTCTGCCAAACGCTGCTAACTGAGCCGCCGGACTGCATTTAGCGATACTTAAACTGGAAAGCTGGATTGTTGAAATAAGCACGTGGAGAATTCTCTTAAATTTTAAACCTAGCGGTATTATTATAGTAATGTAGTATTATTATTATAGTAATATAGTGTTATTGTACTGTAGTTCAAATAACGAATTGATTAATAATAATTTTGTATTGTAGCAAATTTGAAAGTAATGCGGCTCGTCAACTTCCCATTTTTTCTATATGCGGCCCACTTACCCGGCCGAGTTTGAGACCCCTGGTCTAGGCCTAGGACTATTACTAAAGTTATTAACCTGTTAGTGACCGCCGGTTAATGTTTTTACAGCGGCCACTAACGGGCTTTATTCCAATGCAATAGCATGTTTACGGAGCTGCATCGGAACAAATAAATAGAGCAGGGAGCCGTTAAATCTCCCTGCTCTCAGCTACCAGATTTAGCTGAGGTCTGGGGACGTCCCTGCTCTAACGAGCAAGATCGATAACAGTATTGATCTCGCTCGTCTAACCCCTCAGATGCGGCGCTCGTGGTTTTGGAGAGAGGTAGGGAGCTGCCTCTCTCTCCCCACTGGCATCCTGCGTAAGATCAATGGAACAATGAGGCCCTGGTGGCTGCATTCTGGCATGGGCTGTCTCCTAAAATTAAGGACGAATTTGCCGCTCGAGACCTGCCATCTACCCTGGATGACCTCATCCTTCTGTCCGCCCGGATTGATATGCGGATCCGAGAACGCCTCCATGAGGTTCGTTGGGAGGGAGGGCTTCCTAGTCTGTTCCCTACTTTGTAGCAACCCCTGCTGTCCTCAGATGTCGATCCTCCTAAGGAGTCTGTGATGATGGACCAGTGTAAGCTATCCACCCAGGAGAGACAACGCAGATGCACTTTGGGACTCTGTCTATATTGCGGCCTCGGTGGCCATCTTGTGCGCCTATGTCCCCAAAAATCCCAAAGCCTAGGGTTGCTAGGAGAGGCAACCTTGGGTAAGAAAGGACTTCTGTCTATATTGTCCATACCAGTGACCATAGTGTCTGGCGAGAGAACGCATCAGGTCTCTGCATATCTGGACTCTGAATCCGCTACTAATTTCATCCGTAGAGACCTGGTGGATCTTCTTCAATTACCCACCACCCCGTTGAGAGGCTGTTGACGGTTGCATCAGTGAATGGACTACCTCTGCCAGACCCAGTTATAGCTGTGACCAAGCCGCTGAGGCTCCAAGTGGGAGCTCTTCACTCCGAACTCATGTTGTTCTATGTCCTATCCAAAGCCGTTAACCCTGTGTTGCTGGGCCTGCCTTGGCTCCGACTACATGCCCCAGTCCTGGACTGGAATTCTGGAGAGGTTCTCCAGTGGGGCCCTGAGTGTCAAAGCCGATGCCTGGTGCAGATTTGTTCGGCTCAGCCTTCTCTGCCTCGGTCATTGGCAGGATTGCCGGGTCATTATGCTGCATTTTCGGACGACTTCAGCAAGAGGGAGGCGGAGACATTGCCTCCACACCGGGCGTATGACTGCCCTATCGAGCTGACTCCTGGTGCATCCCTTCCCCGTGGTAGGGTATATCCTCTCTCCTTGCCAGAGACTCTGTCAATGTCCGCCAATGTGAAAGGGAACTTGGAGAGCGGCTTCATACGGAAGTCTTCCTCCTCGGCAGGAGCCGGGTTCTTCTTCATCAAAAAGGATGGTTCTCTTCGTCCTTGTATTGACTACCGAGGTCTTAACAAGATCACGGTGCAAAATAAATATCCGTTGCCACTGATCTCAGAACTGTTTGATCATATACATGGTGCCAAGATTTTTTCCAAACTAGAACTGCGTGCGGCTTACAATCTAGTCCGGATTCGCCAGGGTGATGAATAGAAGACTGCATTTAACACCCGTGATGGACACTATGAATATCTACACCATGTTCCAAATTATTATGCACATTGGATTTAAGTGTCATAAACATTTAATTATTCATTTTTCAATTAAACTCATGGATGGTATTGTGTCTTAGGGCTCTTTGGATCATTGTAATCAATCTCAGACCCCTGTGATAATTAGTTTGCCAGGTGTGCCCAATCAAAGGAAAACTACTTAAGAAGGACGTTCCACATTATTAAGCAGGCCACAGGCTTCAAGCAATATGGGAAAGAAAAAGGATCTCCCTGCTGCTGAAAAGCGTGAAATAGTGCAATACCTTGGACAAGGTATGAAAACATTGGATATTTCAAGAAAACTTAAGCGTGATCATCGTACTGTGAAAAGATTTGTGGCTGATTCAGAGCACAGACGGGTTCGTTCAGATAAAGGCATAATGAGGAAGGTTTCTGTCAGACAAATTAATAGGATTAGGAGAGCAGCTGCTAAAATGTCATTGCAAAGCAGCAAACAGGTATTTGAAGCCGCTGGTGCCTCTGGAGTCCCGCGAACCTCAAGGTGTAGGATCCTCCAGAGGTTTGCAAGTGTGCATAAAGCTATTATTCGGCCACCCCTAAACAATGCTCACAAGCAGAAACGGTTGCAGTGGGCTCAGAAATACATCAAGACTAATTTTCAACCGTCATGTTTTGGGCAGGAATCATGGGGAGAGAGCTGGTAGGCCCTTTTAGGGTCCCTGACGGTGTGAAAATGACCTCTGCAAAGTACATAGAGTTTATGACTGACCACTTTCTTCCGTGGTACAAAAAGAAGAACCGTGCCTTCCGTAGCAAAATTATCTTCATGCATGACAATGCACCATCTCATGCTGCAAAGAATACCTCTGTGTCATTGGCTGCTATGGGCATAAAAGGAGAGAAACTCATGATGTGGCCCCCATGTTCCCCTGACCTCAACCCTATTGAGAACCTTTGGAGCATCCGCAAGCAAAATATCTATGAGGGTGGGAGGCAGTTCACATCAAAACAGAAGCTCTGGGAGGTTATTCTGACATCCTGCAAAGATATTCAAGCAGAAACTGTCCAAATACTCACAAATTCAATGGATGCAAGAATTGTGAAGGTGATATAAAAGAAGGGGTCCTATGTTAACATGTAACTTGGCCTGTTAAGTTTTTTTTATTAAAAGAGCTTTTGATTTCTGTAAATATGACCTTCTGATGCTGCAAATTCAACAAATGACCATTTTAGTTCTCTTTACAACCTTTAAAATGTTTTGATCTCTGTTGTGCATAATAATTTGAAACAGTGCATTTTGAGTTTTTTACTTCTAAAAAAAATCTGTTATCATTAGGAGATTTGTTCAATAAAATTTGCATTATACTCCAACGGTTGATGGCTTGAAGATTATACTAACTGTCATTTCCATCGACTATTTAGGAAATTTAGCGAAAAATAACATTTGCATAATAATTTGGAACGCGGTGTATTAATGCCCTTCGGCCTGTGTAATGCTCCCGCGGTCTTGCAGGAGTTTGTTAATTACATTTTCCGTGACCTCCTCTATGTTTGTGTAGTAGTCTACCTTGATGATATCTTGATTTTTTTCTCCAGATCCTATGACGCATTAGAGATATGTCCGTCAAGTTGTGCTGCGGTTAAGGGAGAATCGTCTGTACGCTAAGTTGGAAAAGTGCGTGTTTGAAAAAGATGCTTTACCCTTCCTGGGCTATATCTTCTTGAATCGAGGTTTCGAGATGGATCCTGAAAAGGTAAAGTCTGTCCTGGAATGGCCACGCCCTCAAGGCTTGAGGGCCATACTGCGCTTTCTGGGATTCGCCAATTTTTACAGACAGTTTATTCCAAACGTCTCCTCACTGACTTATTCTATCTCTAACCTCACTAAGAAGGGCATGAACGCCAAGGCGTGGACTCCTGAGGCAGAGTCCGCATTCAACAGCCTGAAGAGTGCCTTCATGTCAGCCTCTATCCTCCATCATCCAGATGTCTCCCTACAGTTCTCGTTGGAGGTGGACGCATCCTCTGTCGGTGCTGGTGCACTCCTGTTCCAGAGAGGCTCCAAGGGCAAGTCAATGGTATGTGGATATTTTTCTAAGCTCTTCTCTTCCGCAGAACGCAACTACACGATTGGGGATCGGGAGTTACTGGCCATCAAATTGGCTCTGGAGGAGTGGAGACATCTACTAGAGGGCGCAGCTCATCCCATCCTGATTTTTACAGCCATAAGAACCTTACCTATCTTCAGACGGCCCAACGGCTGAACCCTCGTCAGGCCAGGTGGTCACTGTTCTTTACCAGGGAGAATCGTCTGTACGCTAAGTTGGAAAAGTGCGTGTTTGAAAAAGATGCTTTACCCTTCCTGGGCTATATCTTCTTGAATCGAGGTTTCGAGATGGATCCTGAAAAGGTAAAGTCTGTCCTGGAATGGCCACGCCCTCAAGGCTTGAGGGCCATACTGCGCTTTCTGGGATTCGCCAATTTTTACAGACAGTTTATTCCAAACGTCTCCTCACTGACTTATTTTATCTCTAACCTCACTAAGAAGGGCATGAACGCCAAGGCGTGGACTCCTGAGGCAGAGTCCACATTCAACAGCCTGAAGAGTGCCTTCATGTCAGCCTCTATCCTCCATCATCCAGATGTCTCCCTACAGTTCTCGTTGGAGGTGGACGCATCCTCTGTCGGTGCTGGTGCACTCCTGTTCCAGAGAGGCTCCAAGGGCAAGTCAATGGTATGTGGATATTTTTCTAAGCTCTTCTCTTCCGCAGAACGCAACTACACGATTGGGGATCGGGAGTTACTGGCCATCAAATTGGCTCTGGAGGAGTGGAGACATCTACTAGAGGGCGCAGCTCATCCCATCCTGATTTTTACAGCCATAAGAACCTTACCTATCTTCAGACGGCCCAACGGCTGAACCCTCGTCAGGCCAGGTGGTCACTGTTCTTTACCAGGTTCCAGTTTGAGCTCCATTATCGCCCGGCCGACAAGAATGTGAGGGCCGTTGCCTTGTCCAGGTCTTTCGAGACAGAAGACACCATGGAGATTTCACAGAACATCATTGATCCGTCTTGCATGGTCTCAGTCAATCCCCTGCAAGTTGGGGACAATCCTCCAGGGAGGACTTTTGTGCGCCTGCCTGATCGTGGAAGAATCCTCAGCTGGGGACACTCCTCTAGACTGGCAGGTCACGCAGGGTCCCGTAAGACCCGGGATCTGATTGCTCGTCATTTCTGGTGGTCCACGCTGCCCAAGGAACATTATGGACTTTGTTTCTTCCTGTTCAGTATGTGCAGCCAACAAGGTCACTTACTCTAGACCTGCTGGTCTGCTCCAGCCATTGCCTGTGGCAGCATATAGCTATGGACTTTATTACGGACCTGCCTCCCTCTGCCGGATGCAGTACTGGGTGGTGGCGGATCGATTTTTCAAAGATGGCCCACTTCGTTCCTCTGACCGGTCTTCCTTCTGCTCCTCTGCTGGCAAAGCTGTTCTTCCAACACATCTTCCGTCTGCACGGCTTGTCGCAGCATATTGTGTCTGATCGGGGGGTTCAGTTCACCTCGAAGTTCTGGAGAGCCCTCTGCGGACTCCTACGTATAAAGTTGGACTTTTCCTCGGCCTACCATCCTCAGTCCAATGGTCAGGTCGAGAGAATCAATCAAATCTTGGAGAACTACCTACGCCACTTCATCTCCAAGCTGAATGATGACTGGGTGCAGTTGCTTCCATGGGCTGAGTTCTCTTACAACAATCATACCAGCGACTCCACACAGAAAACACCGTTCCTTATTGTCTATGGCCAGCACCCACTAATTCCTCTCCCGGTCCCTGATACGTCCAAGGTGCCAGCTGCTGACACAGCCTTTGGGGATTTTCTGCAGATCTGGCAGCAGACTCGATCCTCCATCCTGCTGGCGGTCGACCGCATGAAGCGGAAGGCGGACACAAGGAGAAGAGAACCCCCTCAGTTTCTTCCTGGCACGAAGGCTGGCTGTCCTCCAGGAATATTCGACTAAGGGTGCCGTCGTACAAATTTGCTCCCAGGTTTATCGGTCACTTCGAGATTCTGCAGCAGATCAACCCTGTCGCCTACAAGCTTCGGCTGCCTCCTACCCTCAAGATCCCCAACTCCTTTCACATTTCTCTCCTGAAGCCAGTGGTTCTGAACCGCTTTACCAAGACTCCAAGCCCTGCGGTTGCCTCCAGCGGCTCTTCAGACACCTTCGAGGTTAAGGAGATCTTGGACATAGAACGGTTGTGTAATTGCCTAAACTATACTACTCTAATGATTGAGCCTTTTGCTTGCCTATAAGTGACTCGCGCATCTTCCTCAATAAGATAAGTCCCTCTCCCCCTCCCCCATTGTCGATATCTACCTTAATGACTCACAGATGTCATCTCTAGATTGAATATGTTAAAAACATTTACATATGTTTCTGATTAACCATTGTACTGCTTATACTAGGACCTTCCTAATCTGCTGGTCTTACTGAATGTGATGTCCGATTGTGTGCTGGATATGTAGATGTATAATACCAATGCTGATTTGTGTCTTCCCTCCCTCTCTGCTCCCCTTCCCCCTTCTGGTTATACTTAAAATTTGTTGAAACCCAAAAAAAACATTTTAAAAAAAAAAATGTCAACAATATGAAATAAAGGTTTCTACATTTTGTACATACAAGTTTGCATCAGTGATTAGTGGCAGTCAGATAAGTAGCATTACCTGCCCACTGTAAATCTAGGTCATGGTGTCCAATTGAGCTTGTATTCAGAAAGTAGTCGGTTTGCATGCTACACTGCTCTTTAGAGTTTGCTAAAGCTAATGAAAATGCAAATTGCACAGCATGTAGGATTTTCACAAACTGTGCAGAGTCCATGGGATTTGCAAAAGCCAAGCAGGACAGCTGCAAGCTATAGAGTTGGAAAATCCTTGATCAAACATACTGTTTCGTCTTGACTTAAAGAAAATAAAAAGGTATATATGTGAGAAAGCAGCAGCTACCCACTGAATATAAAACTAAAAGTTCATTACAATAAGCAATTTACTTTGTCTACACAGGAAGAGACACAGATCAGATCACTATCAGAATATTGATCTGGGCAGTAGATACAAAACAGCAGGATGATTTTCAATCAGATTCATTTATTTTTGGTGCATTGGAGCAATAAACAAAATGGTTGCAAAAGTTTACATAGCCATTAAAGAGGCCTTCATGGGTTCACTAATAAAAATATTGCACATTTCAATGCACTTGCTCACTAAATAATAGTAGACCTGACATACGTGTATTATTTGCAGTGTTACATAGGACTGCAGGTAACATCTACTACATTAGCTGTAGAGAAAATAAAAGGGGAGGAAACCTCCAGCTCACCAGTCCTGCGTCCCACACTAAAACCTCGCCCGGATCTCCGCGACGACACACGGCAAACAATGTAGAAAGGAAGAAGGTATGATCCTGCGTCGTTTGTAGACAAAAAGGAATCAATGTTCCCACTTTTATTGACATCGAAAATCGAGTAGTAAAAAAGAGAACACAATATCAAGGTGGTCTCAAATTGGCATAAGTCAAAAGCCTACGTGTTTCGAACACGGTCTGTATTCTTATTCATGGCAGAACAGTTCTTATTCATCACTGTGTGTTATCTGTAGTGTTACATAGGACTGCAGGTGACATCTACAAAATTAGCTGTACTCAGAGAGTTATCCCTGTGTGTTATCTGTGGTATTACATAGGACTGCAGGTAACATCTACTACATTATCTGTACTCAGGGAGTTATCACTGTGTGTTATCTCTAGTGTTACATAGCTCTGCAGGTGACATCTACTACATTATCTGTACTCAGAGAGTTATAACTGTATGTTATCTGTAGTGTTACATAGGACTGCAGGTAACATCTACTACATTATCTGTACTCAGAGAGTTATCACTGTATGTTATCTGTAGTGTTACATAGGACTGCAGGTAACATCTACTGCATTATCTGTACTCAGAGAGTTATCACTGTGTTATCTGTGGTGTTACATAGGACTGCAGGTAACATCTACTACATTATCTATTCTCAGAGAGTTATCACTGTGTTATCTGTGGTGTTACATAGGACTGCAGGTAACATCTACTACATTATCTGTACCCGGAGATATACCACTGTGTGTTATCTGTAGTGTTACATAGGACTGCAGGTGACATCTACTACATTATCTGTACTCAGAGAGTTAGCACTGTGTGTTATCTGTAGTGTTACATAGCTCTGCAGGTAACATCTACTACATTATCTGTACTCAGAGAGTTATCACTGTTATCTGTGGTGTTACATAGGACTCCAGGTAACATATACTACATTATCTGTACTCGGAGAGATATCACTGTGTGTTATCTATAGTGTTACATAGGACTGCAGGTGACATCTACTACATTATCTGTATTAAGAGAGCTATTACTGTGTGTTATATTTGGTGTTACATAGGACTGCATGTAACACTACTACATTATCTGTTCTCAAAGAGTTATCACTGTTTGTTATCTGTGGTGTTACATAGGACTGCAGGTAACATCTACTACATTATCTGTACTCAGGGAGTTATCACTGTGTGTTATCTGTAGTGTTACATAGCTCTGCAGGTGACATCTACTACATTATCTGTACTCAGAGAGTTATAACTGTATGTTATCTGTAGTGTTACATAGGACTGCAGGTAACATCTACTACAATATCTGTACTCAGAGAGTTATCACTGTATGTTATCTGTAGTGTTACATAGGACTGAAGGTAACATCTACTGCATTATCTGTACTCAGAGAGTTATCACTGTGTTATCTGTGGTGTTACATAGGACTGCAGGTAACATCTACTACATTATCTATTCTCAGAGAGTTATCACTGTGTTATCTGTGGTGTTACATAGGACTGCAGGTAACATCTACTACATTATCTGTACCCGGAGATATACCACTGTGTGTTATCTGTAGTGTTACATAGGACTGCAGGTGACATCTACTACATTATCTGTACTCAGAGAGTTAGCACTGTGTGTTATCTGTAGTGTTACATAGCTCTGCAGGTAACATCTACTACATTATCTGTACTCAGAGAGTTATCACTGTTATCTGTGGTGTTACATAGGACTCCAGGTAACATATACTACATTATCTGTACTCGGAGAGATATCACTGTGTGTTATCTATAGTGTTACATAGGACTGCAGGTGACATCTACTACATTATCTGTACTGAGAGAGTTATCACTGTGTTATCTGTGGTGTTACATAGGACTGCAGGTAACATCTACTACATTATCTGTATTAAGAGAGCTATTACTGTGTGTTATATTTGGTGTTACATAGGACTGCATGTAACACTACTACATTATCTGTTCTCAAAGAGTTATCACTGTTTGTTATCTGTGGTGTTACATAGGACTGCAGGTAACATCTACTACATTATCTGTACTCAGGGAGTTATCACTGTGTGTTATCTGTAGTGTTACATAGCTCTGCAGGTGACATCTACTACATTATCTGTACTCAGAGAGTTATCACTGTATGTTATCTGTAGTGTTACATAGGACTGCAGGTAACATCTACTACATTATCTGTACGCGGAGAGCTATTACTGTGTGTTATATGTGGTGTTACATAGGATTGCATGTAACACTACTACATTATCTGTTCTCAGAGAGTTATCACTGTGTGTTATCTGTGGTGTTACATGGGATTGCAGGTAACATCTACTACCTTATCTGTACTCAGAAAGTTATCACTGTGTTATCTGTGGTGTTACATAGGACTGCAGGTAAAATCTACTACAGTATCTGTACTCAGAAAGTTATCACTGTGTTATCTGTGGTATTACATAGGACTGCAGGTAACATCTACTACAGTATCTGTACTCAGAGACTCATCACTGTGTTATCTGTGGTATCACATAGGACTGCAGGTAACACTGCTACATTATCTGTACTGAGAGAGTTATCACTGTTATCTGGGGTGTTACATAGGACTGCAGGTAACACTGCTACATTATCTGTACTCAGAGAGTTATCACTGTGTTATCTGTGGTGTTACATAGGACTGCAGGTGAAATCTACTACATTATCTGAACTGTGTATATATGGGTATGTATGTGAATATGTCTTTGCGCCTGTATATATGTGCCTTTTATGTATTTGTATGTGTTCCTGTCAGTGTGTGTGTGTGTGTGTGTGTGTGTGTGTGTGTGTGTGTGTGTGTGTGTGTGTGTGTCTGTGTCTGTGTATACACAGTATGTGTTTGCATGTCTATATATTTACCTTTCTGTATGTATATATTCCAGAATGTGGTTTGTGGAGGGCAGCAATAGAGAATTCGCATAGGGCGCCATCCAACCTAAGGCCGGCCCTGCTTATGTCTCTGTAGTACCGAGCTGCAGGGATTCCGTATACCATTTACAACCTCCATACAAACCGCCCTGCTGTGTATACGAGGCCTAACTCTTAGAATAGCAGTACCAGTCCACATAAATGTTTAGGGTGTAATGGAAACATTTTCTTATGCCATGTTGTCTATGGAGCATTAATATAAGAAAAACACTCACAAAGTCGTACAACCTATTGGTTGTATCATTTATACATACAAGGTTACTGAATCTAATAAAAATTCATATATTCCATACTGCTGTAGTAATCATAAATACATTACCTACAGGGCTTTCTGCCATCTGGGCAGGAATACAGAAAGTGCTTCACAAACAGACTTGTCATAAGCTTCAGCCGAAAAATGACAATTTACCCAACAAATTAGAAATAGGTGAACATCTGTTCCAGGGAAAACTACCAACATAGATGAAACTTCTGTGGTGCCCTTTATCTTACACTTGCATTTCCATCTTGAGACTGATGCACACATTAACTTGTATTCCATTTAGACTACTTACCCCAGATCTATTGGCTGGAGCAAATTATGATCTATGATAGAATCATGTTTCCTAAGAAGAGGTATTGATTTAAAGGACCCGTTCCAGACTGTGCTATCATGGAACAGTGCACATTAGGGATTAGCTTTAAGTTAATTTCACTTATCTCCCTATTGTATATTACATCCTTCTTTCGACCATATTCTGTAGGAAGCCATTGCTGATGGACTCTTATGTCCAAAGCTTTCCATCCAATTCTTCTTAGCATTCTGCAATTATTGTAATTCTTCTTGGTTCGATTCTTCATTAGTTCATAGCAGTATGACATTTACTTTATGTGCATTTCAAATGACCCAGTCAATAGTTGGCTGTTTACTATTAAGAATGATGAAGGAAGGTTGAGTAGGAGTCAAACAAGGTTATCTAGTATCTACTTCAAATGCGCCTTTCTCCTTTTTTATTATTGCTCAGGCCGGCTGTGTGGGTTTAATCAATTCAAATAAAAAATAGATCACCGGGTTTGATATGTATAAAAAGTTAAAATCCAACAGTGTGGTCTGTTAGGTAGAACGTTGGAATATAAATGTTTGCCTAGAGCTTTCTTATGGGAGCTGGGCTGAACAAACAAAAAGTCTCCATGGGGGTTTTATGAAAAAAAAAAAATCATCCAAAGTATGAAATCTCTATTCATTGTTAATGTTAGAATTCTTCAGAACGGAAGGATAGAATAGATTCAATTCAACAATCATTTTGATGGAGGTTTTAAAAATTCAACACAAATATATGGAGGGTTGCGGACATCGGAAAACCGAGTATCTATTTACAGTATTTCTTATAGTGTTTTTCTTTTCATTGATGACAAATATCAGTTATGTTACTAAATAAGGCTCTGTCCTGATGTACACATCGAAAGTATAGCCTCCACGACAACTGTATGTAAAATAGTTGCAATTATAGCCCATTAACTCCCATTATATAAAAATGTATACGCATAATATATCTTTTCATTATGGCAACCCCTTGTATTGCAAAGCAAAGTTGACCTAATTTTTCAATACAGTGAAAAAAACATATATCTCCTAAATATATGTCAAAAGGACACTCTTTTGGCATAGGTCAGGCCTAATATAGGTTATGGACCCGCATGGCATTTCTCACAAAGCTCTCCTGCAAATTAAAGTCCCTGGTGTTTTCTATTATAAAAAGGAATGGCTATCACTAAGCTCTTCTGCAAATTAAATTATGGGATAGGACATGAAAGTTACTTTGCACGATGTATAATATATTATGACAATGTTTCTGGTATGCAGTAGTTTGGTGCACAGTCCCTAGTTTTTCCTCTGATAAGAAGGAGCGGCTGTCACAAAGCTCTACTGCAGATTACATTAGTGGCTGAGAATTGAAAGTTATAATGGGAGGGCTAAAGGAATGTTCTTTTGGAACATTTTTGTTATTTGTTTTATTTTTGTATCGTAAAATTGCAAAATGTTCAATAAAAAATGGATCAAGTTAGGTTGGGATGTCATCGCGTTTTTGTCCTCCGTTTAGAGTGTATGTCGGAAAAGCTGGCTGGTATACATCAGTATACTCCAAAAAATGAAGTTTGGAATAGCGTAGTAGACTACGCTGTTCCATTTGTAGTATCCTGTAAAAAAAAATGTATCCGTTAAACGGATACCATATTAGCCTACTGGTGACAGATGCCAGCGTATGGCATCGGTCACAAGCATTGTCACGTAGGGTTCGTGGATCCACTGGGCCGTACGACCTTGGCGGTATGGCAGCTGGCCAACAGGGCGCAGGTCAAGGTCTATATTTCGTGTAGGGTACCTGTGGCAGCTCGGACAGTAACAAGGAGTAGCAGGACAGGCGTAGAATACAGCACAGCACGACTACAGCACTGCACGGCACTTGACCAGGATAGCACGGGATACAGGATACACGATACAGGAAAAACTGGGAACTGGAAAACACTGGGAGACAATTTGCATAGACGAACTAGGAAACGACAAACAACGCTCGGGCATCGAAGCAAGGGGTTGGGCCCCTCCTATAGTCCAGGGTACTCATGGGCTGATTAAAACATTAAAGTCCGGTGCACGCGCTGCCCCTTTAAGAGCGGGCACGAGCGTGTGCACGCACACTACGGGACCCGGCCAAGGTGAGTGGAAGTGAGCGCTGGCATCTCCTGAGGAGGAGACTGGGGCCAGCGCTCGCAGACCCACAGCTGCGACCGTCAGGGGGAGAGTGATTTTCATGACATCTGTTAAACTAATGTCAATGTAGCCTATGGGTGATGGATACATTAAACAAATGCCAAATAGTGGCATCCCTCACACATAGGCTATAATAGTTTCCGTTTAATGGATACATCATGATAAAGCTCACATTGTATTAGTTAAACAGATCCCATATAAGTCTATAGGAGATGGATGCCACTGTTTGGCATCCATCACGGCCTCCATTTAACGTGTATGTCAGGAGTTTTTCTCGGCATATTTGTGAAACAGAGAACAAAAACACAGTGTGAACCTATCCTTACCATGCACGTTGTATAGGATTTTATGACCATGCCTCAGGTATCCAGTAGTTTTGTGCACAGTCCTTGGCGTTTCCTATGATGAGAAGGAGCGGCTGTCATTAAGCTCTACTAGATTTCATAATGGAATGGAACTTTAAAGTTATCTTAGGCGTTGTATAGGATTTTATGACCGAGCCTCTGGCAACCAGTAACCTGGTGATCAGACACGGGTGTTTTCTATGATGAGAAGTGGCAGCTTGTACAAAGCTCTCCTGCAGATTACATTATACAATGAAATAAGAAAGTTGGCAAGCATGTTGTAAAGAATTTTATGACCCAGACTCTGGTATCCAGTAATTTATTGCCCAACCCTTGGTGTTTCCTATGATGAAAAGAAGCGGCTGTCACAAAGCTCTCCTGTGGTTCCCATTGTGAAGAAGCTTATAACCCAGCCTTTAGTATCCAGTAGCTTGGGGTGTATTCCCTGATAAACAGTGGTTTTGTACTCCAGCCTTGGTAAATTTAGTGTTGCCTTAATAGCCCTCCTGTCATTGCTTTGTCATCATGAAGCTTCATGTTACCAGAAGACTGGATAATTGCATGAAACTTCATACAATCCTTTTTTGCATTAAAGATCATTGGAGGACTCTGTTGCTCTGTTGCATGCGATTAATGTGAATCCCCGTTTATAATGATCCTATGATGAGAAGGAGCGGCTGTCATGAACTCCTCTGCTGATTAAAATATGGGTGGAACTTGGAAATTACATACATTTTTACTGTGCCTTTGAGTCTATTCAGATGGATCTACATTAGGAAAATGAAGTTTGGAACCTGGAAATTCATTTTATTCCAGAACTTTTCTATTGAAGGTCATTATTTTAATCCATTTATGCTTAGTATTTCTGATATCCAAGGAGGAAATTAATCTATAAAGTAAAACTAAAACCAGTGCATACCACTTAACTCAGATGAGAATACAGAATAATAAATATAAGTTACAACAGATGTTGTTTTGATAAGGATGCAAGCAGCAGACTAGCCTGAAAATCCTTTGCAGAAGAATACAGGTTATTTATTATACATTATTTATATAGCACATATGTACACATTGGCGCTGCATGAACAAAGTATTCACTTTCATTGATCCCAGTCCCCACTATTTCACAGTCTAATCTGGGAAAGGTCAGAACATTCTACCAAGCAAAAGTAGAAGAAAGATGGGGGGGGGGGGGAATGTAGGAATATATATAATATATACAGTATATATACTATATATATATATATATATATATATATATATATATATATATATATATAAAAATACAAACAGTATATATATATATATATATATATATATATATATATATATATATATATATAGTACTATACAGATGTAGTCAAGTTTATATTGATCCCCACAGAATTGAATGGCAGTTACGAAAGCAGCATAGTGCTACGTTTTGCTGTTTTCGTAACTCCCGACCATCTAATCAGTAAGTGGCCGGGAAGCAGCAGGAGCCAAGAAAGGCAGAACGGGGTTTAGGGGCCCAGTTCTAGAGATAGGCGCAGGTCCCAGACGTGGGACCCGTATCTATCGGACATTTATGGCATATCCTGTCGATATTCCATATATGTCAAAGAAGGGCAAACCCCTTTAACCCCTTCCCGCCGCAGCCCTTTTTCAGATTTTCATTTTCGTTTTTCCCTCCCAACATTCCAGAAGCCATAACGTCTTTATTTTTCCGTCGATATAGTACTATGAGGGCTTGATTTTTGGACGAGTTGTAGTTTTTAGTAGCACCATTTATTTTGCCGTATAATGTACTAGGAAACGGGAGAAAAAATATTTGTGGGGTAAAAAATGGAAAAAACTGTGATTCCGCCATGGTTTTTTGCACGCCGTTTTTACGGAATTCATTGTGCAATTAAGACAACATGTTATCTTTATTCTGTGGATCAATACAATTACGGCGATACCAAATATATATAGTTTTTTCTATATTTTACTACTTTTACATGTAAAAACCTAAGTGTAAAAAAGAAAATGTATTTTGCGTTGCCAAATTCTGAGAGCCATAAGATTTTTATTTTTCTGTAGATTAAGTTGTATGAGGGCTTATTTTTTGCGGGATAAGCTGTAGTTTTTAATAATACAATTTTGGTGTACATGCGACGGTTTGATCACTTTTTATTAATTTTTTTGTGGGAGATTAGGTGACCAAAAAATAGACATTCTGGCGTTTACAATTTTTTTTTTACGGCGTTCACCGTGCGGGTTAAATAATGATATATTGTGATAGTTCAGACTTTTATGGAC
Source organism: Rhinoderma darwinii (assembly GCF_050947455.1). Classification (NCBI taxonomy): domain Eukaryota; kingdom Metazoa; phylum Chordata; class Amphibia; order Anura; family Rhinodermatidae; genus Rhinoderma; species Rhinoderma darwinii. Next base: position 59,541,485 of record NC_134690.1, read on the forward strand.
GCGGCAATACCAATTATGTTTATTTATTTATTTTTTACTATGCTCTAGGGGGAAAATGGGAAAAGGGGGGTTTTTTGAACTTTTAATTTTTTTTTTTTTTTTTTTTTACACAAAACAAACCTTTATTTAACTAATATTTACTTTTTTTATTAGTCCCCCTAGGGGACTTCCACCAGCGATCGTTAGATCGCTTGCACGATATACTGCAACACTAATGTATTGCAGTATATCGTGATTCTGACAGGCACCTATTAAGCCCTGCCGGAGGCAAGGCTTAATAGGTGTACAGAGATGGCGGACCTGGGGGCGTTCATTAAGCCCCCAGGCAGCCATAGCAACCATCGCCCCCCCTCCCCGCGATTGCGATACAGGGGGCGCGATGAGCTGTTAGAGGGGGTCACCCCCCTCTTTCTGACGATTTAAATGCTGCGGTCGGTATTGACCGCAGCATTTAACGAGTTAAACTAGCGGAATCACGCTCGAGCGTGATATCGCTAGTTACTCTGAAGTGTCGGCTGTAACATACAGCCGACACCGGTATCGTAATTTGCAAGTTCCCCTACCCGACTTTGGAGTATGGATACGTCAAATGTCAGGAAAGGGTTAACTGTCCACTGAGCTCCACTCTACTCCAAACATTTTCTACAGACAGGGCAGCAACCACTACCGCCTAGTTCTTTTTATTTTCAGTGTCCTTAATGACGCTAAGCACACACACACCACACAGTAAAAGCACCGGCAGGCTCAGGGGGCGGAGCAAGAAGAACCCTAACACTCATTGGCTGAGAGGCCAACCAGTATTAGGCTTAATTTTAGCAGCGCCACTATACCGGATCAATAACTGGTCCAAAGATAGTGTTTCTACTAACTAGGTGCGGCTCGCTGTATCTGGTGGTCTTGGTCACCTAGTTAGCATCACTGTCAGATGTTGCACTGTATCTGACAGTGACGCTGGTTACTAGGTGACGAAGACCACAAGACGGAGCAGGCCCCGCCAGGCCACTGACTACCCTCCTAATAAGTTTCTAAGTAATAGATCAGTGTGGCAGATGGAGGGGGTCCAACCCATCACCTCCCACCCTGTGCACTTTCGGCAACTCACAGATCGGGCTCCCTTCCTTAACATATGTTATTGATGGCATCAATAACATATAGGAAGGAAGGGGGCACGATCTGTGAGTTGCCGTAAGTGCACAGGGAGGGAAGGGGCCCCCCTCCGTCTGCCGCACGGCCGTGCCGATCTATGTACATAGCGTTTAGGGCAGCTGAGCGGGTCCCCATCCCATCCGGGCCCCTGTGCAGCCGAACCCACTGCACTGGCGATATGTCCGCCCCTGGTAAAGAGTTAAGATAAAGATGGCTACATCTATATATATACAGAACTGTGTAAAAGTTTTAGGCATTTTAAATATTAGTCGAGTGCACCTGCTGCCATTTTTCTGCACCCCAGTTCCTATGTTTTCATACATAGTTGAGTCGCTTGGCCTTGTTTCCATGTCGCTTTTTGGCCACAATTCTTCTAAGAAGACAATTTCTGGCCAGACTTCCCTGAACAGTAGATGGGTGTACCTGGGTCCAACTGGTTTTTGCCAGCTCTGAGCTTATGGCACTGCTGGACATCTTCCGATTTTGAAGGGAAGCATGATGTGTGTTTGATCTGCTGCACTAAATTTCCTTGGCCGACGACTGCGTCTACAGTCCTCAATGTTGCTCGTTTCATTGTCCTTCTTCAAAAGAGCATGAACAGCACCTTGAAACCCCAGTCTGCTTTGAAATCTTTGCCTGGCAGAGGCCTTGCGTATGCAGTATAACTACCTTGTGTCTTGTTGTTTTAACTCAGTCTTGCCATGGTGGACCTGTGACTGTCTTCCACAACCTCACATTTATAGCAGAGTTTGGCTGTTCCTCACTCAGTTTTAAGCCTCCTACACAGCTGTTTATGTTACAGTTAATGACTGTGTTTCAACCTACATATGAAAATGATGATCATTATCACCTGTTTGGTATACTTGGTTAATCATAAACCTGACTATAATCCTACAAAATCCATGACTTTGTGCAAGTGTATCTAGCAGAATTGACGCTGTTTTGAAGGCAAAGGGTGGTCACATCAATTATTGATTTGATTTAGATTTCTCTTCTTTTCGTTCACTTTGTATTTTGTTAATTGCTAAAAAAAACAAAAAACTATTGACACGTCTATTTTCTAAAGCATTCTCACTTTGCAGCATTTTTTCACACCTGCCTAAAACTTTTGCACAGTGCTGTGTATATATATATATATATATATATACATATATATACACACAGATGTGACAAACTTTAAATTGACATGTAACTTCACATTCCATGGTATATGATAGAATAATGTTAGCTAGATTACAATTATTTCAATGTAAAATAAATAAATAAATATATATATATATATATATATATATATATATATATATATATATATATATATATATATATATATATATATCATGAAATAATGGTAAAATTCCTATACATTTTATGTATGTACACTGTGGTTTACATTAATTTATTAAATACTAAAATATGGTACCACATTTTATCAAAAGTCATTTTAATCAATGTCTAAGATCAGGGGCGTAGCTAGAGGCTCATGGGCCCCGATGCAAAAATTCTTACTGGGCCCCCCCCCCCCCCCGCAAACTTCTCATGGCCGACGGTCCGCTTTCAGCTGCATCGCTGGGTCTCCTAAGTGACCCAACAATGCAGCACTAGCAGCCGGGGCGTCACTAAGGCTGGGTTCACACACACTATTTACGGACGTAATTCGGGCGTTTTAGCATTGAATTACGTCCGAAAATGCGGCTCAAAAGCGTCGGCAAACATCTGCCCATTCATTTGAATGGGTCTTACGATGTTCTGTGCCGACGGTCATTTTTTTTTACGCGCTGCTGTCAAAAGGCGGCGCGTAAAAAAGTGCCTGTCACTTCTTCAGACGTAAATGGAGCCGTTTTCCATGGACTCCATAGAAAACCAGCTTCAATTATTTCCGTAATGGACGCAGCGAAAGACGCCTGCACATGCCGTTACGGCTGAAATTACGGTGCTGTTTTCTCCTGAAAACAGCACAGTAATTTCAGCTGTAACGGACTCTGCCGTGTGAACATACCCTCAGGGCTTAAAATGTCCGGGAAATAGCCCCAATACATATGTGTCCGCCCCAAAAAAAAGTGTGTATATGAGACAGCATAGCATATCTATAGCACTACGACCCTATAAACTATGGATAGGATTAGATACAGTGGCTCAGCAGACAGTATCACACATGATAGGATTAGATACAGTGGCTCAGAAGGCAGTATCACACATGATAGGATTAGATACAGTGGCTCAGCAGACAGTAACACACATGATAGGATTAGATACAGTGGCTCAGCAGACAGTACCACACATGATAGGGTTAGATACAGTGGCTCAGCAGACAGTATCACACATGATAGGATTAGATACAGTGACTCAGCAGACAGTACCACACATGATAGGATTAGATACAGTGGCTCAGCAGACAGTATCACACATGATAGGATTAGATACAGTGGCTCAGCAGACAGTATCACACATGATCGGATTAGATTTAGGGCCCAGCAGACAGTATCATACATGATTGGATTAGATACACAGCTCAGCAGACTGTATCACACATGATAGGATTATATACAGGGCCCAGCTCGCTGACATTGCATCTCCAGCGCTGGACCCAGGATAGGTAAGAATAATAATTTTGCTTCTTTATGTGTTACTGATAATTTTTGTGTGTTTGTGTTTTTTTTACAGGTTCGGTTGTTGGACTTCGGATACGAGGACTTCAATGACGGCGTTTTTTTTATTCTCAATAAAATGGTTAATGAGGGTTGTGTTTTTTTATTTCAATAAAATATTTTTTCTATGTGCTTGTATCTTTTTAAACTTTATTATCACCGCCTTAGTAATGGCCGCTGGCTGATTGACAACATCCATTACTAAGGCGGGGCTTAATGTTAGCCGGTGCAGAGGCTACACTAACCCCCATTACCCCGGTACCCACCGCCACCAGGAGTACTGGGAAGAGCCGGGTACGAACCAGTACCCGACCATCTGTAGTGACGGGCAGGCACCGGGGTGGCCGCAGGCTGGTAGTATTAGGCTGGAGAAGGCCAAAAACAGTGGCCCTTCCCACCCTTGTAATGCTGCCTGCTGCTGCAGTGTTGTATCTGGCTGGTTATGAAAATTGGGGGGGACCCCACATCGTTCTTTCCAATTATTATTATTTTTTTTAAATGACATGGGGTCCCCCCCATTTTCATAACCAGCCAGATACAATAAAGCAGCAGCAGGCAGCATTACCAGGATGGGGAGGGCCACTGTTTTTGGCCTTTCCCCTCCTGATAATACCAGCCTGCGGTCACCCCAGTGGCCGACCATCGCTACAGATGGTCAGGTACTGGATCGTACCCGGCTCTTCCCAGCACCCCTGGTGGCGGTGGGTACCGGGGTAATATAGGGGGTTAGTGTTAGCCTCTGCATCCGCTAACACTAAGCCCCGCCTTAGCAATGGATGCTGTCAATCAGCCGGCGGCCATTACTAAGGCGGTAGTAATATAGTTTAAAAAAAAACCACAAAGACATTGAAAAAATATTTTATTGAAATAAAAAAAAAAACACACAGCCCTCATTAACCATTTTATTGACAATAAAAAAAAAGCTGTCATCGAAGTAGTCCTGGAATCCGCCGTAATCCAACGACCGAACTTGCAAGAAAACACACAAAAAATGATTAGTAACACGTGTGTTAGGGTATGTGCACACACACTAATTACGTCCGTAATTGACGGACGTATTTCGGCCGCAAGTACCGGACCGATCACAGTGCAGGGAGCCGGGCTCCTAGCATCATAGTTATGTACGACGCTAGGAGTCCCTGCCTCGCTGCAAGACAACTGTCCCGTACTGAAAACATGATTACAGCACGGGACAGTTGTCCTGCAGCGAGGCAGGGACTCCTAGCATCGTACATAACTATAATGCTAGGAGCCCGGCTCCCTGCAGTGTGTTCGGTCCGGTACTTGCGGCCGAAATACGTCCGTCAATTACGGACGTAATTAGTGTCTGTGCACATACCCTAAGGCTTAGATACAGGGCCCATGTGTGATACTGTCTGTGGGACCCTGTATCTAAGCCTACCACAAGGTAGGCTTAGATACAGGGTCCAGCAGACAGTAATCTTATACAGTATAAGATTACTGTGTGCTGGGGCCCTGTATCTAAACCTACAGTGTGGTAGGCTTAGATACAGGGCCCAGCAGACAGGATCACACAATCTGTGATCCTGTCTCATGGGCCCCCTAAGCCTGCTACATCGTAGGCTTAGGGGTTGTGCAGTCCCTAAACATTGATGGCCTATCCACAGGATAGGCCATCAATAGCTGATGTGTCGCCCGGGACCCGCAAATCAGCTGTTTTGAAGGGGCCGCAGCACTCGTACGAGAGCTGCTTCCCCTTCATTTCACTACTCGCCCACACTGTGAATCGCCGACACCGATTCACAGTGTGAACAGAATGAAGGGGAGCAGCTCTCGTACGAGTGCTGCGGTCCCTTCAAAACAGCTGATTGGCGGGTCCCGGGAGTCAGATCCCGCCAGTCAGGGCTAACCTTACCTTCCTCTTCGGCCGCGGCGGGAGTTCTGTAGTCTCGATGCTGTGCGCGGCGGCATAGCGCTGTGACGTCATGCGCTGCGCACAGCGCTTGACGTCAGGACCTCCGCTGCGATCCGGAACCAGGAAGGTAAGTAAAGTATGTTACTATAGTAACAGGGACCCGCGGCCCGAGTTACTATAGTAACTTTTTATTGATGTGGTGCGGGGGGCCGTGGGCCCCCCTGGCTTCGGGGCCCGGTCGCAATTGCGACCGCTGCGACCCCTATAGCTACGCCAGTGTCTAAGATAAAGTCTGGCTAATTTATTGACTTTTGTTGTAACAAATTTATGACTGTATGTATATTACTACCATACTACCATTACCTTTCACACTGGCTAAAATTACTTCATTTTTTTCTATGCCAGGGTGTGTGTGAAGAAGAGTTTTTTTTTCTCATACATCTTTTTTATATCCCGGGCAAGGAGTATTTCACGCCAACACTTTTCACTTCACTTTAAAGAGGCTCTGTCACCAGATTTTGCAACCCCTATCTGCTATTGCAGCAGATAGGCGCTGCAATGTAGATTACAGTAACGTTTTTATTTTTAAAAAACGAGCATTTTTGGCCAAGTTATGACCATTTTTGTAGTTATGCAAATGAGGCTTGCAAAAGTCCAAGTGGGTGTGTTTAAAAGTAAAAGTCCAAGTGGGCGTGTATTATGTGCGTACATCGGGGCGTTTTTAATACTTTCACTAGCTGGGCGTTCTGATGAGAAGTAACATCCTCTTCTCTTCAGAACGCCCAGCTTCTGACAGTGCAGATCTGTGACGTCACTCACAGGTCCTGCATCGTGACGGCCACATCGGCACTAGAGGCTACAGTTGATTCTGCAGCAGCATCAGCGTTTGCAGGTAAGATCGACTTACCTGCAAACGCTGATGCTGCTGCAGAATCAACTGTAGCCTCTGGTGCCGATGTGGCCGTCACGATGCAGGACCTGTGAGTGACGTCACAGATCTGCACTGTCAGAAGCTGGGCGTTCTGAAGAGAAGAGGATGTTACTTCTCTTCAGAGCGCCCAGCTAGTAAAAGTATTAAAAACGCCCCGATGTACGCACCTAATACACGCCCACTTGGACTTTTACTTTTAAACACACCCACTTGGACTTTTGCAAGCCTCATTTGCATAACTACAAAAATGGTCATAACTTGGCCAAAAATGCTCGTTTTTTAAAAATAAAAACGTTACTGTAATCTACATTGCAGCGCCTATCTGCTGCAATAGCAGATAGGGGTTGCAAAATCTGGTGACAGAGCCTCTTTAAGTATGCTCACATGACCTATTTTTAGGCAGAAAAATACTAGGCTGATTTCCTGATTCTTAAAGCCAGACATTTTTGGGGCAGAATTTCAAAGTGTTTTTGAAGTGTACTTTCGAATAGTTTTTGGCATTAAAACGGGAAAAATCTGCTTCAAAAACACCTCAAGATGTGATATTCACATGATATTTTTATGTTGCGTTCTTCCAAACAGAAGCGTAAAGTTATCTCTCTCTCTATGAACTACACAGCTTTTTACCATTGAAAACCATGGAAAGCTATATGCAGACATTTCCAATGTGTATTTCGGAGCGTAATACATGGGTTTTATTCTCCGAACTTTCCCCCTTAAGTAATGTGAGCATGCTCTTAGGGTATGTTTACATGGGTCGGATTTACTGCGAAAAACTGCAGCAAATCCGACCCAGATTCTGCAGGATTCTCTGTGTTTGATTTGGTGCAGATTTTCCGGTAGACTTGCCGCTGCAGAGAACAGACAAAAAAATGCAATTTTCACCTCCTGTGGTGCTCCTGTAGCGACTCATCCCTGCTCACCCGACTGGTTTGTGTTGAGCCGACCTCTTGTGGTGACGTTTTATCCCATATAATGCTGCAGTCTGTCATTGACTGCAGTGGTCACATGGAACAAAACATTATCCCAGGAGGTCAAATCAATACAGAACCTCCCAGAGAGCAAGGACGCATCACTACAGAAGCCACAGGTGAGGTGAGTATGGTGTTTTTTTATTTAAAATTAGAAAATATTAGTTTGTTTTATTTTAGTTACGATTTTTGTTGCAGAAATGCAGCAATTCCGCAGCAAAAAAAAGCAACATTTACCAATTGTTGCGGATGTCTCCTTCCCCAATTGAACTCAATTTTGAAAGTCTGCAACAAGTGCGCAACCATTCTGAAGCATAAATAACATGCCGCAGACTAAAAACAATCTGTTTCAATTTCTGCACGGGGATTTTCGGCAGCATGTGGATGAGATCTTAAATCACATCCACTTTACTGCTACTGTAATACGTTGCAGATTTTCTGGCCGCAAATACGGATGGAAGATCTGCCTTAAAATTCTATCCATGGTCATGTGATGGACACACAGGTGCGCGGTTTGTTACAGTGACAGAATTTGTATCATAACTGTGTCTTTTAACAATCCCGGCACCTGTGTGTTCATCACATGACCATGGATAGAATTGTAACCACTGGAAGTAAACAATGAATGTTCCTACTGAATAACAACAAGCAAAGATCTTAAAACCAGGAGGAATTAATATTGAAAGTATATTGGAAAAATGTATAACTTTTAATTATACAACAAAATAACATTCATTTGCTGAAAGTGAACAACCCCTTTAAGTACTGTAATTGTTATTTGTGAAACCCTTGAGGAAGCCTTAATGCTTTAAAAACAGTAATAGAAATTGTCACCAAACTTTTCCAAGAACGGATTCACTGGCTGCAAAATATGGTAGAATAGGACGACTCAAAGACTCAGCAAAAAAATAGAATTGGGCTTTTCCAAAAATATGGGATGTTTTATTTCAAAATTTAAATTTAGGGGAGAACTATATGGGGTGCCGAGGTTGCAGTGGCACCAGAGCCCTGGAGCCTGAGGGTCTTAAGAGATCTATCTGGCCCATATAAAAAGTGCAGCAATATAAATAACACATTATAGTTCAGAGTCCTGTTACAGATTTTACATGGGGGCCAGAAAGCTTTAAGTTAAGTCTCTGTATCAAATTGTGCATGTTGTGCGTAATATACAAATATATTAATGCAGAAAATCTGGACAGGGCTTTAACCACAATTCATCAAAATAAACATCGGTCCAATGGACTGACTACTTGGAGAATACATGTAATATCATTATTTTAGTATAAATAAGTGCACGCATTTTATTTATATGATTATTCTCTTGCTGCAGGATTCTCTAACCTTGCCCGTATGCTGTTGTTGCTGCTGCCTCAATGAACAAAAGATATTTCTGAGCTTCAGAAAACATATTTTAGACAAAAAAAGTGCACCTGTAAGCAGTGGGGCATCACACCCTACGGTCATCTATTTAACTTCCAGCATCGAGTCTGAAGCTTTTCATCATAATTACGACTTTGGAGCATGGATATTCACTAGGGACGATACATTGATGATTCTTGGCAAAACTAAGATCTCCTGTATTCTGTAAAGACATATGGTAGCTTCTGAAATTTAATGTGTATGGGAATAATTAATTCCAGTAATGAGTATCCAGCATACTACAAGTTTTTTGCCAAGTGCAAGTGCTCTCATCTAATAATATTATATGAAAAAATTGTATTATAAAATAAAAATAAAAAATATTTCTTAAATACAATTTTGAATTGAAAAACAGTTTTTCCCATTTTTAACCATTTTTACCTGGACTGTATATTTCAGTGGAAGATCTCTTGAATTTGGCTGAAATGTTTTTAGACCTTATGCTCATGGCAAAGCTGGTCACACGCAATCCCTAGGGTTCTGTATAACGGTTCTGTAGGCATTCTGACAGCTGCTGTATGGTGCCCCTGTGAGGAACCATATTCTACCAGCTTGCCATGAACCATTTTTCCTTCTGTGTGCCGCTACATGAAGTCAGATTCATAGTACGGGCCCATAACAGTCTATTACTGATACGTACAACATGGAAACGTAGCACGATTGTGACCATGAGCCCTACAGCTAGCCAAAAAATTTAAAGAGAATCTGTCACCTCTCCTGACATGTCTATTTTTAGTAAATACTTGTATTCATCATGAAATAACAATTCTGGAACATATTTTCTTACAACTCTGTGTTGTACCGTTCCTCCGTTATTCCTCCTAGATTTAAATGTATAAATAAATTGACAACCGGGTGCTACCCTTACCTTTGTCAAAGGGGTGTGTCCCTCTGCAGTCTCACTCTGCCAACACTTATTGGACAGTGTCAGTTTGTGTAGTTGCCCCCCACAACTGGTTACACAACGTGGTTAATGTATTCATACATTTCTAGGAGGAATAACAGAGGAACGAACGGTTCAAAGCAAACTTCTAAGAAAAGATGCTAACCAATTGTTATTTGATGGGGAATAGTATTTACTAAAACAGTCAGTAGAGGTAACAGATTCTCTTTAAAGGAGAGCTTTTATGTACGTGAGTGACAGTTTGTCAGGGCAATAAATGGCAATAACTTTCAAGACATTACATACTAGAGTTCATTCAGAATGTATCAGCCCAGTACATATAGTTACATAGTACGGTTGAAAAAAGAAATATGTCCATCAAGTTCAACCAAGGAATGGGAAAGGGAAGGGAAACATTTCTACACATAAGAATTATCTAACCCTTTTTTGCAGCATCTACTGTCCCTGCTGTGACGGCTCCTGCGGTGACTATTCCATAAATTCCCCATTCTCACAGGAAAAAAGGCTTGTCGTCTCTGCAGATTGAACCTGTTTTTCTCCAGACGGAGGGAGTGCCCCCTTGTTTTTTGAGGGTTTTACATGGAACAGGATTTCACCATATTTTTTGTATGTGCCATAAATATATTTATATAAGTTAATCATGTCCCCCCTTAGTCGTCTCTTTTCAAGGCTAAATACGTTTAATTCTTTTAATCTTTCCTCATAACTTAGATTCCCCATCTCTCTTATTAGCTTCGTTGCTCTTCTTTGTATTTTTTCCGACTCCAGGGCATCCTTTCTATGAATTGGAGCCCAAAACTGGACTGCATATTCTAGATGAGGCCGCACTAATGCTTTGTAAAGTGGTAATATTACATCCCTGTCCCGCGAGTCCATGCCTCTTCTAATACATGACAATATCTTGCTGGCCTTTGAAGCAGCTGATTGACACTGCATGCTGTTATTTAGTTTATGATTTACAAGTACACCCAGATCCTTCTCAACAAGTGAATCCGCCAGTGTAGCTCCCCCTAGGACATATGATGCATGCAGGTTGTTGGTACCCAGATGCATAACTTTACATTTATCTACATTAAACTTAATTTGCCAAGTGGACGCCCAAACACTTAGTGTGTCCAAATCAGCCTGCAATATACGAACATCTTCCATAGACTGAACTATATTACATAGCTTGGTGTCATCTGCAAAAATAGAAATAGTGCTATTATTCCCATCCTCTATATCATTAATAAGTAAGTCGAATAATAGTGGTCCCAGCACTGAACCCTGGGTTACACCATTTATACCGGGGACCATTCAGATTAGGAATCATTGACCACAACTCTCTGGATACGGTCCTTGAGCCAATTCTCAATCCAATTGCAAACTATACTTTCTAAACCTATAGTCCTTAATTTACCCATTAGACGTCTATGAGGGACAGTGTCAAATGCCTTTGCAAAGTCCAAAAACACTATATCCACAGCGGCCCCTCTGTCTAGGCTTCGGCTCACCTCTTCATAAAAACAAATCAGGTTAGTTTGACAACTTATGTCCTTAGTAAAACCGTGCTGGCTGTCACTTATAATACTATTTTTGTCACATAATCCTAGTCCCTCAATAGCCCCTCAAACATTTTCCCCACGATGGACGTTAAGCTTACTGGTCTATAATTACCCGGGGAAGACCTACAGCCCCTTTTGAAAATAGGCACCACATTTGCCCTGCGCCAGTCCCTTGGAACTATACCAGTCACTAGAGAATCTCTAAATATTATGAAGATGGGGACAGAAATAACTGAACTAAGCTCTTTAAGAACTCTAGGGTGTAACCCATCTGGTCCCGGGGCCTTGTGTACATTTATTTTATTTAACCCCTTAACGCCGAAGGACGGATATATCCGTCCTCAGCAGCTGCTAGTTCGCGCAGGAGGACGGATATATCCGTCCTGTGATCGCGCGGGTACTGACAGTTTACCCACGCGATCAGCGGCAGGAGCACGGCTGTTATACACAGCCTGGCTCCTGCTGCAACTGCCGGAATCGAAGCACGCGCCGATTCCGGCAGTTTAACCCATTAAATGCCGCTGTCAACAGTGACAGCGGCATTTAATGTGTTTGACAGAGGGGGGAACTCCCTCTGTCTCCCGATCGGCGCCCCCGCAAACAAATCGCGGGTCGCCGTCGGGTTTCCATGACAGCCGGGGGTCTAACAAAGACCCCCAGGTCTGTCTTCAGCATCTGCCTGTTAGGCGATGCCAGAGGCATGACCTAACAGGTTGCCTGTCAGTTTTACACTGACAGGCAATAATGCTTTGGTATACGAAGTATACCAAAGCATTATATATGCGATCGGCATATCGCATAGTGAAGTCCCCTGGTGGGACTAAAAAAAAAAAAAGTAAAACCGTTAAATAAAGTTTGTGAAAAAAAAAATAAAAAAAATTACAGTCAAAGTCAAATAAAACTACTTTTTTGCCCCAAAAAGTGGTTTTATTTAATAAAACGGTCAAAACAAATCACACATACACATATATGGTATCCCCGCAATCGTAACAACTTGACCAATAAAATGAACACATTAATTAAACCGCCGGATGAACGGCGTCCAAAGAAAACGCAAAAAACAACGGCAAAATTCTCTCTTTTCTCCCATTCCCCCCATAAAAAATAAAATAAAAGTTAATCTATAAGTCCTATGTACCCCAAAATAGTACAAATGAAAACTACACATTGTCCCGCAAAAATCAATCCCACGTACGGCCACATCGACGGAAAAATAAAAAAATTACGTCTCTTGGAACGCGGCGATGCAAAAACAAGTAATTTTTTTCTAAAAGGGTTTTTATTGTGCAAACGTAGAAAAAACATATAAAACCTTTACACATTTGGTATCCCTGTAATCGTGCCGACCCATAGAATAAAGTTAACATGTTATTTACGCTGCATAGTAAACGGCGTAAATTTATAACGTGAAAATTAATGCTGGAATAGCTGCTTATTTTCAATTCTCTCCTAAAATAAAGTTAATAAAAGTTAATCAATATGTTATAAGCATCTAAAAATGGTACAATTACAAAATACAACTCGTCCCGGAAAAAACAAGCCCTTATACGGCTATGTCGACGGAATAAAAAAAGAGTTACGACTCTTGGAATGCGACCGTGGAAAAACAAAAAATAATCCTTGGTCATTAACGTGCAAAATGGCCCGGTCATTAAGGGGTTAACTTAGCTTGTACTATATCTACATTCATCCAATTCAGTATATCAACTGATATATTAACAGCACTGGCACCGACTACATCAGCTGCTTTTTCTTCTGCTGTATATACAGAGCTAAAGAACCCATTTAGTAACTCTGCCTTATATGCTCACAAACAATCTATCATTAGTGCTTGAAAAACACAATGACAGTCATCAATGAATTACCTAAAAGATCCAACCATTCAGATCCATCTTTTCACATGTATACCATATATTGGGTGTTGGGATCAGGAATGATTGTTGGCGTAAATATTTCCCCTGGTAGTTTTTGTAAGCTTACTTGTTAGGGAGACATTAAAGACCATATGCACTTTTGCAATCCTTTATATTTCTCCATTGTATCTAAAGAAAAAAGCAACATTGCAAATAGTCTTCTTTCAGAAGATCCTACCATTTTGATTATACAGCTCTTATGCAGACCTTTGTGTCTCCATGGTTACAGATTACAAACAAAACCCTGTGTGTAGTCTGATCCTGCACTCATGTGTCTCTCCACCGCCTCTTCTGCTACTGATGGAAGTACCGATGGTACTCATTGCTGCAGAGGAAATATTTGTAGTCTGTAACCATGAAGACACATACATGTGTCTGCATTGGAGATGTATACACAAAACAGTAAAATATTTTGAACCTCTTAACCCCTTCCCTCTTTAGCCACTTTTGACCTTCCTGACCGAGCCTCATTTTTCAAATCTGACATCTGTCACTTTATGTGGTAATAACTCCGGAATGCTTTCACCTATCCAAGCGATTCTGAGATTGTTTTCTCGTGACACATTGGACTTTATGTTACTGGCAAAATTTGCTCGATATGTTCAGCATTTAATTGTGAAAAACACCAAAATTTAGCGAAAAATTGCAAAAATTAGCATTTTTCTCAATTTAAATGTATCTGCTTGTAAGACAGGCAGTTATACCACACAAAATTGTTTCTAATTAACATCACCCATATGTCTACTTTAGATTGGCATCGTTTTTTGAACATCCTTTTATTTTTCTATGACCTCACAAGGCTTAGAACTTTAGCAGCAATTTCTCACATTTTCAAGAAAATTTCAAAAGGCCATTTTTACAGGGGCCAGTTCAGTTGTGAAGTGGCTTTGAGGGCCTTATATATTAGAAACCCCCAAAAAGTCACCCCATTTTAAAAACTTCACCCCTCAAAGTATTCAAAACAGCATTTAGAAAATGTCTTAACCCTTTACACATGTCACAGGAATTAAAGCAATGTAGAGGTGAATTTTACAAATTTCATATTTTTTTGCAGAAATAAATTTTTAGTACAATTTTTTTTATAACACAGAAGGTTTTACCAGAGAAATGCAACTCAATATTTGTTGCCCAGTTTCTGCAGTTTTAGGAAATATCCCACATGTGGCCGTAGCGTGTTACTGGACTGAAGCATCGGCCTCAGAAGCAAAGGAGCACCTGGTGGATTTTGGGGCCTTATTTTTGTTAGAATAAATTTTAGGCACCATGTCAGGTTTGAAGGGCTCTTGCGGTGCCAAAACAGTCAAAATCCCCCAAAAGTGACCCCATCTGGGAAACTACACACCTCAAGGAAATTATCTAGGGGTACAGTGAGCATTTTGACCGCACAGCTTTTTTACAGAAATTATTAGAAGTAGGCCGTGAAAATTAAAATCAACATTTCTTCAAAGAAAATGTAGGTTTAGCGATTTTTTTTCTCATTTTCACAAAGACTAAAGGAGAAAAAGCACCGTAAAATTTGTAAACCAATCTCTCCCGAGTAAAACAATACCCCACATGTGGTAATAACCGGTTGTTTGGAGACACGGCGAGGCTGAGAAGGGAAAGAGCGCTATTTGGCTTTTGGAGCTCAAGTTTAGCAGGAATGGTTTGTGGAGGCCATGTCACATTTACAAAGCCCCTGAGGGGACAAAACAGTGGAAACCCCCCACAAGTGACCCCATTTCGGAAACTACGCCCATTGAGGAAATTATCTAGGGGTATAGTGAGCGTTTTGACCCAACAGGTTTTTTGCATAAATTATTGGAAATAGGCCCTGAAAATGACAATCTAAATTTTTTCAAAGAAAATGTAGGTTTAGCTAATTTTTTCTCATTTCCACAAGGACTGAAGGAGAAAAACCACCGTAAAATTTGTAAACCAATCTCTCCCGAGTAAAACAATGCCCCACATGTGGTAATAAACGGTTGTTTGGAGACACGGCAGGGCTGAGAAGGGAAAGAGCGCTATTTGGCTTTTGGAGCTCAAGTTTAGCAGGAATGGTTTACGGAGGCCATGTCACATTTACGAAGTCCCTGAGGAGACAAAACAGTGGAAACCCCCCACAAGTGACCCCATTTTGGAGACTACACCCATTGAGGAAATTATCTAGGGGTATAGTGAGCTTTTTGACCCCACATGTTTTTTGCAGAAATTATTGGAAGTAGGCCCTGAAAATAAAAATCAACATTTTTTCAAAGAAAATGTAGGTTTAGCTTATTTTTACTCATTTCCACAAGGACTGAAGGAGAAAAAGCACCACAAAATTTGTAAAGCAATTTCTCCCGAGTAAAACAATACCCCACGTGTGGTAATAAACGGCTGTTTGGAGACACGGCTTGGCTTAGAAGGGAAAGAGCGCTATTTGGCTTTTGGAGATCACATTGAGCAGGAATGGTTTGCGGCGGCCATGTCACATTTGCAAAGCCCCTGAGGGGAAAAAACAATGAAAACGCCCAAAAAGTGACACCATTTAGGAAACTACACCTCTTGAGGAATTCATCTAGGGGCGTAGTGAGCATTTTGACCCCACAGATGTTTCATAGAATTTATTAGAATTGGGCAGTGAAAATAAAAACAATCCTTTTTCTTCAATAAGACGTAGCTTTAGCGCAAATTTTTTCATTTTCGCAACAAATAAAGGAAAAAAAAGAACCCAACATTTGTAAAGCAATTTCTACCGAGTACGGCAATACCCCATATGTGGTCATAAACTGCTGTTTGGGCACACGGCAGGGCTCAGAAGGGAAGGACCGCCATTTGGAGTGCAGATGTTTCTGGATTGGTTTCTGGGCGCCTGTGGGCCCAAAACAGTGGAAACCCCCCAGAAGTGACCCCATTTTGGAAACTACACCCCTCAATGCTTTTACCTAGGGGTGTAGTGAGCATGTTAACCCTGCAGGTGTTTTGTAGAAATTAGTGTGAACTCGATGTTGCAGAGTGAAAATGGGATTTTTTCCACAGATATGTGGACAATATGTGGTGCCCAGCTTGTGCCACCATAACGAGACAGCTCTCTAATTATTATGCTGGGTTTCCTGGTTTTAGAAACACCCTACATGTGGCCCTAATCTCTTGCCTGGACAGTCGACCAGGCTCAGGAGTGAAAGCGTACCATGTAAAATTGAGGCCTAATTTGGCGATTTACAAAGTATTGGTTCACAACTGCAGAGGCTCAGATGTGAAATAATAAAAATAAACCCCTGGGAAGTGACCCCACTATGGAAACTGCACCCCTCAAGGCATTTATTAAGGGGTGTAGTGAGCATTTTCACCCCACAGATCTTTTCCATAAATGAATGCGCTGTGGATGGTGCAAATTAAAAATTTATATTTTTCCCTAGATATGCCATTCAGTGGCAAATATGTCGTGCCCAGCATATGCCACTGGAGACACACACCCCAAAAATTGCTAAAAGGGTTCTCCCGGGTATGACGATGCCATATATGTGGAAGGAAACTGCTGTTTGGGCACGCTGTAGGGTTCAGATGGGAGGAAATGCCATTTGGCTTTTGGAGCGTGGATTTTGCTTGGTAGTAGTTTTGTTTGGAGTCTTACTGGTGTTTCCGTTTATAATGTAGGGCATATGTAAGCCGGGCGGAGTATATAAGGGGCATAGTCAGGTGGTATAATAACGGGGTAAAAAAAAACAATAAAATAATCCATAGATGTGTGTTACGCTGTGAAGCAATCCTTTCTGCACAGGCCGGTGTCGCACTGATAAATGGTGTCATTTCTTATCCCCCTTTTGGTCCACACTCCGCGCCTTTGTAGTTTGGGGAATTTTGCTGGGAAGTGTTGTCCTGGTATAATACGGGCACCGTCGCTTCCAGCGGATATGTTTGGGCCCTCCCTTTCCTGGTTCCCTAATTTTAGGTCCTTGAAAAATCGCCTCTTCAAACAGAAGAAATGTTCCCCTCGGGCACAACTGCATATTTTTTTATTTCCTGACTTATTGGAGCCATAACTAATTTTATTTTTCATAGACGTAGCGGTATGAGGGCTGGTTTGTTGCGGGATGAGCTGTAGTTATTATTGGTACCATTTTGGGGTATCAATTATCAAGGCGTCACAAATAGGCTTCTACCTGGCTAGTTACGTTGCGCCTCATGACTTACACACTATTCCTCCATGTTTCACACACTTGCATCCCATTATTTATTTTTTAGGCACTTTACTCATTACTGCCCCCTATATTTCACTCACATTATTACACTTGCACATACACTATTCATTTATTATTTCTTACTACACATCCCATGCACCACATACCACTCCCCTCAAGACTAGTGGGAGTGGCTATTATTATTTAAAGCACCTGCTCACTCGCCTTCATCAGCGTTTCAGACCTGGCTGTGTCCATTTGTAAGTATGGCCTTTTTCGGTGTGGTTGCATAAATGTCCTTGTTTTTATCTGTTTTGTCTGTACATCAGGAGCTTTTCGCTCCAGTTAGGGACTCGCAAGTCTGGGGATCCTTGTCGTGGATTGCGAGCTTGCGTCCTTTTGGCCAAAATGATCACTAATACCCCAGGTATTTTTCATTATTACTTATATTCGCTTCTTTTGGACACAGCCAGGTCTTTGATGCTGGGAGAGCATGGTGTGTTGTTGTTTGGCCTAGCAAGCAGGGTAGCCCGCTCTCTGAATTATCAAGGCGTCACAAATAGGCTTCTACCTGGCTAGTTACGTTGCGCCTCATGACTTACACACTATTCCTCCATGTTTCACACACTTGCATCCCATTATTTATTTTTTAGGCACTTTACTCATTACTGCCCCCTATATTTCACTCACATTATTACACTTGCACATACACTATTCATTTATTATTTCTTACTACACATCCCATGCACCACATACCACTCCCCTCAAGACTAGTGGGAGTGGCTATTATTATTTAAAGCACCTGCTCACTCGCCTTCATCAGCGTTTCAGACCTGGCTGTGTCCATTTGTAAGTATGGCCTTTTTCGGTGTGGTTGCATAAATGTCCTTGTTTTTATCTGTTTTGTCTGTACATCAGGAGCTTTTCGCTCCAGTTAGGGACTCGCAAGTCTGGGGATCCTTGTCGTGGATTGCGAGCTTGCGTCCTTTTGGCCAAAATGATCACTAATACCCCAGGTATTTTTCATTATTACTTATATTCGCTTCTTTTGGACACAGCCAGGTCTTTGATGCTGGGAGAGCATGGTGTGTTGTTGTTTGGCCTAGCAAGCAGGGTAGCCCGCTCTCTGAATTATCAAGGCGTCACAAATAGGCTTCTACCTGGCTAGTTACGTTGCGCCTCATGACTTACACACTATTCCTCCATGTTTCACACACTTGCATCCCATTATTTATTTTTTAGGCACTTTACTCATTACTGCCCCCTATATTTCACTCACATTATTACACTTGCACATACACTATTCATTTATTATTTCTTACTACACATCCCATGCACCACATACCACTCCCCTCAAGACTAGTGGGAGTGGCTATTATTATTTAAAGCACCTGCTCACTCGCCTTCATCAGCGTTTCAGACCTGGCTGTGTCCATTTGTAAGTATGGCCTTTTTCGGTGTGGTTGCATAAATGTCCTTGTTTTTATCTGTTTTGTCTGTACATCAGGAGCTTTTCGCTCCAGTTAGGGACTCGCAAGTCTGGGGATCCTTGTCGTGGATTGCGAGCTTGCGTCCTTTTGGCCAAAATGATCACTAATACCCCAGGTATTTTTCATTATTACTTATATTCGCTTCTTTTGGACACAGCCAGGTCTTTGATGCTGGGAGAGCATGGTGTGTTGTTGTTTGGCCTAGCAAGCAGGGTAGCCCGCTCTCTGAATTATCAAGGCGTCACAAATAGGCTTCTACCTGGCTAGTTACGTTGCGCCTCATGACTTACACACTATTCCTCCATGTTTCACACACTTGCATCCCATTATTTATTTTTTAGGCACTTTACTCATTACTGCCCCCTATATTTCACTCACATTATTACACTTGCACATACACTATTCATTTATTATTTCTTACTACACATCCCATGCACCACATACCACTCCCCTCAAGACTAGTGGGAGTGGCTATTATTATTTAAAGCACCTGCTCACTCGCCTTCATCAGCGTTTCAGACCTGGCTGTGTCCATTTGTAAGTATGGCCTTTTTCGGTGTGGTTGCATAAATGTCCTTGTTTTTATCTGTTTTGTCTGTACATCAGGAGCTTTTCGCTCCAGTTAGGGACTCGCAAGTCTGGGGATCCTTGTCGTGGATTGCGAGCTTGCGTCCTTTTGGCCAAAATGATCACTAATACCCCAGGTATTTTTCATTATTACTTATATTCGCTTCTTTTGGACACAGCCAGGTCTTTGATGCTGGGAGAGCATGGTGTGTTGTTGTTTGGCCTAGCAAGCAGGGTAGCCCGCTCTCTGAATTATCAAGGCGTCACAAATAGGCTTCTACCTGGCTAGTTACGTTGCGCCTCATGACTTACACACTATTCCTCCATGTTTCACACACTTGCATCCCATTATTTATTTTTTAGGCACTTTACTCATTACTGCCCCCTATATTTCACTCACATTATTACACTTGCACATACACTATTCATTTATTATTTCTTACTACACATCCCATGCACCACATACCACTCCCCTCAAGACTAGTGGGAGTGGCTATTATTATTTAAAGCACCTGCTCACTCGCCTTCATCAGCGTTTCAGACCTGGCTGTGTCCATTTGTAAGTATGGCCTTTTTCGGTGTGGTTGCATAAATGTCCTTGTTTTTATCTGTTTTGTCTGTACATCAGGAGCTTTTCGCTCCAGTTAGGGACTCGCAAGTCTGGGGATCCTTGTCGTGGATTGCGAGCTTGCGTCCTTTTGGCCAAAATGATCACTAATACCCCAGGTATTTTTCATTATTACTTATATTCGCTTCTTTTGGACACAGCCAGGTCTTTGATGCTGGGAGAGCATGGTGTGTTGTTGTTTGGCCTAGCAAGCAGGGTAGCCCGCTCTCTGAATTATCAAGGCGTCACAAATAGGCTTCTACCTGGCTAGTTACGTTGCGCCTCATGACTTACACACTATTCCTCCATGTTTCACACACTTGCATCCCATTATTTATTTTTTAGGCACTTTACTCATTACTGCCCCCTATATTTCACTCACATTATTACACTTGCACATACACTATTCATTTATTATTTCTTACTACACATCCCATGCACCACATACCACTCCCCTCAAGACTAGTGGGAGTGGCTATTATTATTTAAAGCACCTGCTCACTCGCCTTCATCAGCGTTTCAGACCTGGCTGTGTCCATTTGTAAGTATGGCCTTTTTCGGTGTGGTTGCATAAATGTCCTTGTTTTTATCTGTTTTGTCTGTACATCAGGAGCTTTTCGCTCCAGTTAGGGACTCGCAAGTCTGGGGATCCTTGTCGTGGATTGCGAGCTTGCGTCCTTTTGGCCAAAATGATCACTAATACCCCAGGTATTTTTCATTATTACTTATATTCGCTTCTTTTGGACACAGCCAGGTCTTTGATGCTGGGAGAGCATGGTGTGTTGTTGTTTGGCCTAGCAAGCAGGGTAGCCCGCTCTCTGAATTATCAAGGCGTCACAAATAGGCTTCTACCTGGCTAGTTACGTTGCGCCTCATGACTTACACACTATTCCTCCATGTTTCACACACTTGCATCCCATTATTTATTTTTTAGGCACTTTACTCATTACTGCCCCCTATATTTCACTCACATTATTACACTTGCACATACACTATTCATTTATTATTTCTTACTACACATCCCATGCACCACATACCACTCCCCTCAAGACTAGTGGGAGTGGCTATTATTATTTAAAGCACCTGCTCACTCGCCTTCATCAGCGTTTCAGACCTGGCTGTGTCCATTTGTAAGTATGGCCTTTTTCGGTGTGGTTGCATAAATGTCCTTGTTTTTATCTGTTTTGTTGGTAGTAGTTTTGTTTGGAGTCTTACTGGTGTTTCCGTTTATAATGTAGGGCATATGTAAGCCGGGCGGAGTATATAAGGGGCATAGTCAGGTGGTATAATAACGGGGTAAAAAAAAACAATAAAATAATCCATAGATGTGTGTTACGCTGTGAAGCAATCCTTTCTGCACAGGCCGGTGTCGCACTGATAAATGGTGTCATTTCTTATCCCCCTTTTGGTCCACACTCCGCGCCTTTGTAGTTTGGGGAATTTTGCTGGGAAGTGTTGTCCTGGTATAATACGGGCACCGTCGCTTCCAGCGGATATGTTTGGGCCCTCCCTTTCCTGGTTCCCTAATTTTAGGTCCTTGAAAAATCGCCTCTTCAAACAGAAGAAATGTTCCCCTCGGGCACAACTGCATATTTTTTTATTTCCTGACTTATTGGAGCCATAACTAATTTTATTTTTCATAGACGTAGCGGTATGAGGGCTGGTTTGTTGCGGGATGAGCTGTAGTTATTATTGGTACCATTTTGGGGTACATGCGACTTTTTGATCACCTTTTATCCTATTTTTTGGGATGCCAGGTAAACAAAAAAACGCAATTCTGGCACAGCTTTTTTCGGGTTTTTTTTATACAGCGTTCACCATGCGTTATAAATTACATGTTAACTTTATTCTGCGGGTCAGTACGATTCCGGCGATACCTAATTTATAGAACTTTTTCATGTTTTACAACTTTTTTGCACAATAAAATTACTTTTGTAAAAAGAATGTATTTTTTCTGTCGCCAAGTTGTGAGAACCATAACTTTTTAATTTTTTTGTCGACGGAGGTGTATGAGGGCTTGTTTTTTGCGGGACGAGCTATAGTTTTTATAGGTACCATTTTTGGATACGTGCGACTTTTTGATCACTTTTTATTCTAATATTTGTAGGGCAAAGTGACCAAAAAACAGAAACTCTGGTAACGTTTTTTACGGTTTTTTTTACGCTGTTCACCGCGTGCAATAAATAATATAATATTTTGATACCTCCGGTCGTTACGGTCGTGGCGATACCAAATACATATGGTTTATTATTATTTTTCAATAATAAAGGACTTGATAAGAGTAAAAGGGGGATTGTGTTTTATTTGATTACTTGAAACTTTTACTGTTTTCAAACTTTTATTTTGTGCACTTTTTTTTACACTTTTTTATACTTTTTTTACACTTTTTCTCAAGTCCCACTAGGGGACTTGAAGTTCCAACGGTCAGATTTTTTTTTTTCTAATACATTGCACTACCTATGTAGTGCAATGTATTAGATCTGTCAGTCATTCACTGACAGCAAGCCGATTAGGCTTCGCCTCCCGGCGGGGCCTAAATCGGCTTCCGTAATGGCAGAGCAGGAGACCATTGTGTCTCCTGTTGCCATAACAGCAGTCGCCAGTCCCGATTGCCTGTCAGGGCTGGCGATCTGCTAGTAACCGCTACGATGCAGCAATCGCTTTCGATTGCTGCATCGAAGGGGTTAATGGCAGGGATCGGAGCTAGCTCCGGTTCCTGCCGTTACAGGTGGATGTCAGCTGTACAGTACAGCTGACTTCCACCGCTGATGACGCCGGATCAGCTCCTGACCCGGCGCCATCTTGCCGACAGCTACGGAAGCCGATCAGGCTCCGCCGCCGGGCGGATCTTGACCGGCTTCGGTGCTAGGCAGACCGGGAGGCCAGTATTAGGCCTCCGGTTGCCATTGCAGCCACCGGAACCCCGGCAATTTCATTACTGGGGTTCCGATGAGCTGCAAACACCTTAAGTGCAGCGATCGCGTTTGAGCGCTGCACTTAAGGGGTTAATGGCGGGGATCGAAGCTAATTTCGGTCCCCGCCGTTACAGTCGGATGTCAGCTGTAAGATACAGCTGAGATCCGGTGATGATGGGACCGGCTCAGCTTCTGAGCCGGTCCCAAACATTTGGCGTACATGTACGGCAAGATGCGGGAAGTCAGTACTTTCCATGACGTACATGTACGGCAAATGTCGGGAAGGGGTTAATGACCAGGCAAGGATTATTTTTTCATGGTCGCATTTCAAGAGTCATAACTTTTTATTTATTCCGTTGACATAGCCGTATAAGGGCTTGTTTTTTTTTTGCGGGACGAGTTGTATTTTTCAATTCTACCATTTTTGGATGCACATAATATATTGATTAACTTTTATTAACTTTATTTTAGGAAGGGATTGAAAATAAACAGCTATTCCAGCATTGTTTTTCACGTTATAAATTTACAGTGTTCACTATGTGGTGTAAATAACATGTCACCTTTTTTCTATGGGTTGGCTCGATTATGAGGATACCAGATAAGTAAAGGTTTTATATGTTCTTCTACGTTTGCACAATTAAAACCCTTCGCCGTATTCTAAGAGCCGTAACTTTTTTATTTTTCCGTCGATGTAGCCATACATATGTATATTGTTTTTTTGTGGGACAAAGTGTAGTTTTCATGGGTACTATTTTTGGGTTACATGGGCCTTATTTATTAAATTAGTTTAACGTTTATTTATTTTTTTATGGGGGGAATGGGAGAAAAAAGGGAATTTTGCCATTGCTTTTTGCAGGCTGTTTTGTACGGCCTTCATCCGGCAGTTTAATTAATGTGTTAACTTTATTGTTCGAGTCGTTACGATCCCGGCGATACCATATATGTGTATGTGTTATTTTTTGGACACTTTTACTAAATAAAACCACTTTTTAAAAAATAAAAAATAAAAAAAAAGTGGTTTTATTTTATTTGTACTGTCATCTTTTGATTTATTTTATCATAAACTTTATTTAACTGTTTTAGTTTTTTTTTGTCCCACTAGGGGACCTCACTTTGCAATCTTTTGATCGCAGATATAATGCTTTGGCATACTTAGTATACAAAGGCATTATTGCCTGTCAGTGTAAAACTGACAGGCAATCTATTAGGACGTGCCTCTGGCATGGCCTAATAGACAGTTGCTGAAGGCAGACCTGGGGCCTTGGTTAGGCCCCCGGCTGCCATGGAAACCCATTAGCGCCTCGCTATCTAGTCGCGAGTGTGCCGATTGGGTGACAGAAGGGCTCCCTCACTCTGTCAAACATATTAGATGCTGTTGTCACCATTGACAGCGGTATCTAATGAGTTAAACTGCTGGAATCGGAGAGCTCTTCGATTCCGGCAGTTGCCTCAGGAACCTGGCCATGTGTAACAGCCGTGCTCCTGCCGCTAATCTTGTGGGTATAGTGGCAGTACAAACGAGATCTGAGTGACAGATTTATCCGTCGCTATGCGGGAACTAGCTCCTGCTTGTGACGTATATATCCGTCACTCGTTGTTAAGGGGTTAATCAAAACTATTTGCAGAATTTTAGTCTTGGTTTTAGATGCATTAGAGAAATAAAAAATGGTTCAGAAAGTACACCAAGCCTTTCACCTAATGTCTTTGGTCAGTATAAGTGATTAGTGAGATAAGCTTTTATCATAAACCTAATGATCATCATTACCTTTTAAAATACTTACTTTTCCCTCTATAGCCTTATCCAGTCATGCTTTGTCTTACGTGTGTTCTCAAATTTACAGATACCACTGCACACTCAACCTCCGCTCTGGAATTGACAATATCCTCTCTACCACTAAGGGGGACGACTAAAGGGGGGGACATGATTAACTTATATAAATATATGAATGGTCCATACAAGAAATATAGTGAAATCCTGTTCCATGTAAAACCCCCTCAAAATACAAGGGGGCACTCCCTCCGTCTGGAGAAAAAAAGGTTCAACCTGCAGAGGCGACAAGTCTTCTTTACTGTGAGAACTGTGAATCTATGGAATAGTCACCGCAGGAGCCGTCACAGCAGGGACAATAGATGGCTTTAAAAAGGCTTAGATAATTTCCTAGAACAAAAAAATATTATCTCCTATGTGTACAAATGTTTCCCATCCCTTGGTTGAACTTGATGGACATGTGTCTTTTTTCAACTGTACTGTTACTCTAATCTACGCCTTACACTCTTACATACAAGACCGATCTTGTGCTTCCCCTCTCCTCTATAACTCCATCCCTCATTCCAACCAACACTCTAAAACCCTCCAAACCTTCAAACGCTCAGTGAAAATGTAATTATTCTGCCAAGTCTATGACCTGACCTTAATGGTCCCCAGTATTCCAACACCGCTTATACCTGACAAGTCTAGAGATGCTTATGCATTTTACTGATCTCTTTTATTCATTCCCTATTCCTTATATATTGTAAACTGGTAAGGGTAGAGCTCCAAATTTATGTATCACATTTGTACTGCACTGTCTTTTTGTAATTATTATAATACTTTACGCCAATATTGTGCTTTGTAAAGTGTTTCTGAAGCTGATAGTGCCATCGTGGGTGTTGGTAGATTCTTAAAATTGAGCTTTATAGGTCACTGACAGAAGAAGAGGGCATGGGTGAATGTGGTGATTGCTGCTACTAAGAGACCATGAGCACCAGGCAAAGGCCACTGGGCACTAAATAAAAAAACAAAAACAAAAAATAAATAATAATAATAATAATTACATTTCTTGGCTTTAAAGTCTATGTAGAAAAAGTATTTAAAGTCTATGTACACCTTTGAGGGCATTTAAAAAAAAAAAAAAATAGACGAGTCAGTGTGTTTAGTGTAGCTTTGTAATTAGTCCTTATTAAAAAAAATCATTTTACTTTTGGACATACAGTTGTTCTGTATTCTTTATACAGAACAACTGTATCACTCATTTTACACTGAATCCGTCAGTCCCGCGGACCTTACGGGTTCAGTGTCGGTGGGTCCTGCGTGTCTCTGACCCGTAGGATCCACCTGTAATCGATCACATCTAAGTCATGAACTTCCTGTGTGTCACAGAGACGCAGGACCCACCGACACTGAACCCAATAGGTCCGCTGGACTGACGGATTCAGTGTAAAACGAGTGATACAGCTGTTCTGTATAAAGAATACAGAACAACTGTATGTCCAAAAGTAAAAAGATATTTTTAATAAAGGCTAATTACAAAGTTACACTAAAAACACTGACTAATCTATTTATTAAAAAATAAAATCCTCCAAGGTGTACATAGACTTTAGGCAATATTCATTAAACTGTGGATGTTTCAATGGGACTCAAGAATGGGACAAAAAAATTTTTATATCGCCAAGTCTTGAATCAACCATGACAATCCATTTTATATTAAACTGTAAATTGACACATAAAATAGTGATAATGACAAGCGTTCATTTACATTATTTTCAGTCAAGCTCTCGCAAATCCTCAGATTGTACTCTCTGCAATGCATGGGGATGTGAGACTGCAGTCAATAATACATTTAGATTTGCCTCTGGCCACTATACAATGCCACTATGATTTATGGATTTACATTAGCAGACAATATACCAGGAAAGTTTTAGAATCTAAATCTTTTCCGTAAACTACAGTTTTCAGATATCAGAATGACATAAACGTCCCAGTGCCCATTTGAGCTCGAAACACGAGACAGATGTACTCATTTCCTTTAAAAGTTTCCAAACAGAGTTTCTTGAAAGACGACTAGAGTATTACATGATGTTTACGTCCTCTTAAAATACATTCTTAAAGCAAAATATACCACATAGACTAGTGACATAATACAGAGTTGGATTGTTTGAAGTTTCTATTGGGAAAGAAAATGTCAAATAATGTGTTTAGATGGCGCTCATGAAAGCCTGCTTGTGCCTACAAAAAACTATTAATCACTGCAGTACACAGTTCCTGAAAGCAAGTTTAATAGACTTAGTGAAAGCAATAAATCTTCATTTTGAGCAGTCCTTGCCTCATTACTTATCCCTGTAGAAAGATTGAGACAGTTAAGACATTCTTAGCTATAGTATGTCTCATGTCAGTTTGGGCATTGACCTGTTAACTTAAAGGGGTTTTCCCATGATGGACATTTATGACATATCCACAGGATATGTCATAAATGTCAGATAGATGCGGGTCCCACCTCTGGAACCCGCACCTATCTCCAGAACGGGGCCCCCTAATCCCCGTTATAGCTTTTTGTGCTCATGCTGACTTCCGGGCACTTTGTTATTACATGGTTGGGACATGGTCGGGAGTTACAGAAACAGCATAACTCACTGAGCTATGCAGTTTCCGTATCTCCCATAGAACTGAATAGTAATTACGGAAATTACGGCTTCCGTAACTGCCATTCACTAGTATGGGAGTTACGAAAACAGCTTAGTTCAGCGAATTACGCTGTTTCCGTAACTCCCAACCATATTGAATATTGGAAAATCACTGTAATATATATATATATATATACACAGCAGATATAAAAAAATGGCGACAGCACCCTGCAACACTAATGCCACCTAAACCACTAAATATAAATAGATATGCACTAAAGCTAAATCTACCTACAAATAGGGAGGTTCTTAGTGCACATTTTGATCAAAAAGTGTTAGCCCACCTGCCACGACAAGGCGACCTCTGTAAGGTGGGAACCTACGCTGCACATACACCCAGAACTGGGACTAAGCCTACATATATACCTGGGGATGGTAGGATCCAGCATTGAACTGATTAAAAATCACCCAGGGCAGAGTGGGAGGAGTGCAAGAACAACAAGTGGAGGCAGTCACTAACCCCACATATATGGATACCATAAACACAACAAAAATTGAACAGCACATTCCAACTAAATGATACAAAATACGCAGGTGCAAGAACACCTATGACTGCAGATATACAGCAGATATAAAAAAATGGCGACAGCACCCTGCAACACTAATGCCACCTAAACCACTAAATATAAATAGATATGCACTAAAGCTAAATCTACCTACAAATAGGGAGGTTCTTAGTGCACATTTTGATCAAAAAGTGTTAGCCCACCTGTCACGACAAGGCGACCTCTGTAAGGTGGGAACCTACGCTGCACATACACCCAGAACTGGGACTAAGCCTACATATATACCTGGGGATGGTAGGATCCAGCATTGAACTGATTAAAAATCACCCAGGGCAGAGTGGGAGGAGTGCAAGAACAACAAGTGGAGGCAGTCACTAACCCCACATATATGGATACCATAAACACAACAAAAATTGAACAGCACATTCCAACTAAATGATACAAAATACGCAGGTGCAAGAACACCTATGACTGCAGATATACAGCAGATATAAAAAAATGGCGACAGCACCCTGCAACACTAATGCCACCTAAACCACTAAATATAAATAGATATGCACTAAAGCTCAATCTACCTACAAATAGGGAGGTTCTTAGTGCACATTTTGATCAAAAAGTGTTAGCCCACCTGCCACGACAAGGCGACCTCTGTAAGGTGGGAACCTACGCTGCACATACACCCAGAACTGGGACTAAGCCTACATATATACCTGGGGATGGTAGGATCCAGCATTGAACTGATTAAAAATCACCCAGGGCAGAGTGGGAGGAGTGCAAGAACAACAAGTGGAGGCAGTCACTAACCCCACATATATGGATACCATAAACACAACAAAAATTGAACAGCACATTCCAACTAAATGATACAAAATACGCAGGTGCAAGAACACCTATGACTGCAGATATACAGCAGATATAAAAAAATGGCGACAGCACCCTGCAACACTAATGCCACCTAAACCACTAAATATAAATAGATATGCACTAAAGCTCAATCTACCTACAAATAGGGAGGTTCTTAGTGCACATTTTGATCAAAAAGTGTTAGCCCACCTGCCACGACAAGGCGACCTCTGTAAGGTGGGAACCTACGCTGCACATACACCCAGAACTGGGACTAAGCCTACATATATACCTGGGGATGGTAGGATCCAGCATTGAACTGATTAAAAATCACCCAGGGCAGAGTGGGAGGAGTGCAAGAACAACAAGTGGAGGCAGTCACTAACCCCACATATATGGATACCATAAACACAACAAAAATTGAACAGCACATTCCAACTAAATGATACAAAATACGCAGGTGCAAGAACACCTATGACTGCAGATATACAGCAGATATAAAAAAATGGCGACAGCACCCTGCAACACTAATGCCACCTAAACCACTAAATATAAATAGATATGCACTAAAGCTCAATCTACCTACAAATAGGGAGGTTCTTAGTGCACATTTTGATCAAAAAGTGTTAGCCCACCTGCCACGACAAGGCGACCTCTGTAAGGTGGGAACCTACGCTGCACATACACCCAGAACTGGGACTAAGCCTACATATATACCTGGGGATGGTAGGATCCAGCATTGAACTGATTAAAAATCACCCAGGGCAGAGTGGGAGGAGTGCAAGAACAACAAGTGGAGGCAGTCACTAACCCCACATATATGGATACCATAAACACAACAAAAATTGAACAGCACATTCCAACTAAATGATACAAAATACGCAGGTGCAAGAACACCTATGACTGCAGATATACAGCAGATATAAAAAAATGGCGACAGCACCCTGCAACACTAATGCCACCTAAACCACTAAATATAAATAGATATGCACTAAAGCTAAATCTACCTACAAATAGGGAGGTTCTTAGTGCACATTTTGATCAAAAAGTGTTAGCCCACCTGCCACGACAAGGCGACCTCTGTAAGGTGGGAACCTACGCTGCACATACACCCAGAACTGGGACTAAGCCTACATATATACCTGGGGATGGTAGGATCCAGCATTGAACTGATTAAAAATCACCCAGGGCAGAGTGGGAGGAGTGCAAGAACAACAAGTGGAGGCAGTCACTAACCCCACATATATGGATACCATAAACACAACAAAAATTGAACAGCACATTCCAACTAAATGATACAAAATACGCAGGTGCAAGAACACCTATGACTGCAGATATACAGCAGATATAAAAAAATGGCGACAGCACCCTGCAACACTAATGCCACCTAAACCACTAAATATAAATAGATATGCACTAAAGCTAAATCTACCTACAAATAGGGAGGTTCTTAGTGCACATTTTGATCAAAAAGTGTTAGCCCACCTGCCACGACAAGGCGACCTCTGTAAGGTGGGAACCTACGCTGCACATACACCCAGAACTGGGACTAAGCCTACATATATACCTGGGGATGGTAGGATCCAGCATTGAACTGATTAAAAATCACCCAGGGCAGAGTGGGAGGAGTGCAAGAACAACAAGTGGAGGCAGTCACTAACCCCACATATATGGATACCATAAACACAACAAAAATTGAACAGCACATTCCAACTAAATGATACAAAATACGCAGGTGCAAGAACACCTATGACTGCAGATATACAGCAGATATAAAAAAATGGCGACAGCACCCTGCAACACTAATGCCACCTAAACCACTAAATATAAATAGATATGCACTAAAGCTCAATCTACCTACAAATAGGGAGGTTCTTAGTGCACATTTTGATCAAAAAGTGTTAGCCCACCTGCCACGACAAGGCGACCTCTGTAAGGTGGGAACCTACGCTGCACATACACCCAGAACTGGGACTAAGCCTACATATATACCTGGGGATGGTAGGATCCAGCATTGAACTGATTAAAAATCACCCAGGGCAGAGTGGGAGGAGTGCAAGAACAACAAGTGGAGGCAGTCACTAACCCCACATATATGGATACCATAAACACAACAAAAATTGAACAGCACATTCCAACTAAATGATACAAAATACGCAGGTGCAAGAACACCTATGACTGCAGATATACAGCAGATATAAAAAAATGGCGACAGCACCCTGCAACACTAATGCCACCTAAACCACTAAATATAAATAGATATGCACTAAAGCTCAATCTACCTACAAATAGGGAGGTTCTTAGTGCACATTTTGATCAAAAAGTGTTAGCCCACCTGCCACGACAAGGCGACCTCTGTAAGGTGGGAACCTACGCTGCACATACACCCAGAACTGGGACTAAGCCTACATATATACCTGGGGATGGTAGGATCCAGCATTGAACTGATTAAAAATCACCCAGGGCAGAGTGGGAGGAGTGCAAGAACAACAAGTGGAGGCAGTCACTAACCCCACATATATGGATACCATAAACACAACAAAAATTGAACAGCACATTCCAACTAAATGATACAAAATACGCAGGTGCAAGAACACCTATGACTGCAGATATACAGCAGATATAAAAAAATGGCGACAGCACCCTGCAACACTAATGCCACCTAAACCACTAAATATAAATAGATATGCACTAAAGCTCAATCTACCTACAAATAGGGAGGTTCTTAGTGCACATTTTGATCAAAAAGTGTTAGCCCACCTGCCACGACAAGGCGACCTCTGTAAGGTGGGAACCTACGCTGCACATACACCCAGAACTGGGACTAAGCCTACATATATACCTGGGGATGGTAGGATCCAGCATTGAACTGATTAAAAATCACCCAGGGCAGAGTGGGAGGAGTGCAAGAACAACAAGTGGAGGCAGTCACTAACCCCACATATATGGATACCATAAACACAACAAAAATTGAACAGCACATTCCAACTAAATGATACAAAATACGCAGGTGCAAGAACACCTATGACTGCAGATATACAGCAGATATAAAAAAATGGCGACAGCACCCTGCAACACTAATGCCACCTAAACCACTAAATATAAATATATTGAATATTGGAAAATCACTGTAATATATATATATATATATATATATATATATATATATATATATATTGTGTGTACAGTATATAAAAATATAAATCAGAATGAGACTCTGGGTATATCAATCTGCAACTAGTGAGTCAAAGTATTCTCTTTGAATAAGAGAATATACAATTTCCTATATTATATATATATTTTTCAGTCAACTGAAGATAAGTTCTTATTAGGAACCTGTTGATATTGTAGGTTCCCTATAGATTAGGGCCTCGGGCCTCTATAATTTGTTTAATCAAGTCAAAACTACTGGGCACAATTCTTTAGACTAAATTGCCTCGAAAGTGCCAATTAGAAGAGAGCGCCATTTTTTCTAACTCCTTGAAATCGAAAATAATCTTTTTCTCTAAAGAGTCAAGGTGGAAGTAAACAGGATGAAAAAAATCTTGCTGATTGTAAAGAGTTGGTTGGTAGGCATCACTTTTTTTCTGGCACCCTGAATAGCAACTTGGGGAGCCATTTAGTGGGTACAATAATTGTGTTTGCACATTGTGTACATGTACTAATCTGCAGGTGATCTGTTATAGCAGTAAATATAATTTTGAGAGAACTTGCCAAAAGGTCTCCACTTTTCCCCATCATCAGGGCCTTCTGATAATAATATCAGCCATTAACCAGCTGAACTGATATCCATATATTGTTACATAGGTGAGGAGAGTAAGTAAACATTTGTGGTCTGCAACCACACTATCATTGGTCCTAATAAGGAATGGCTTAAGGCCCTATTACACAGGCTGATAATCGGGCGGTGCAGCGTGCGCCGATCAAAGAGCAATCGTTGATCGGCGCTTGTTTGCTCCTGTCACACGGAGCTATGGATGGGGATGAGCGGTCATTACTCCGATCGCTCG
Organism: Rhinoderma darwinii; assembly: GCF_050947455.1. Taxonomy (NCBI): domain Eukaryota; kingdom Metazoa; phylum Chordata; class Amphibia; order Anura; family Rhinodermatidae; genus Rhinoderma; species Rhinoderma darwinii. Next base: position 59,574,354 of record NC_134690.1, read on the forward strand.
TCCCCATACATTATTATCATGTCGGCAGCGTGTCTCCCTGTTTACTTTTTTAAAACGATACGACCAGCAGATTATCGAGCGTTTGCTCGGTCATCTGCTGATCGTTCCCCTGTTTGCACAAGGCAAAAATCGACAACGAGCGTTCTATGAAAGCTCGTCTGTCCAATAATCGTCCAGTGTAAAACCCCCTTTAGGCTGGGTCTGCAAATCAAAATTTAAAGGGTTTCATCAGAATTGACACTTCCAAGCTTATGGCCAAATAAACAGCCAGGTTTAAATATTGAATATATTCTATGGAGATACATTCATACCTGTAGATGGAATGAAGCGGTGATGTAGAAGCGCTGTTATATTTTCTGCCTGAACTGAATGAACATCCCTTGGTTTACTTTAGTTTCAAAGTTAGAATAGAAAATAGTGAAATTCACTTTGTCTGCAAAGTCTGAAAATGTCCTATCAATATAATGCAGACACATGTCTATATGTCTGGTGTAGACTGTGCTTAGTTCTAATGAGTAATCCTCAGTGAATCACATATACAGTGACCTATAGAATTTCACACATTTTTATTTCTTAAAACCAGGCAGGAAATGTCTTTGTACATATAATGACTCAATGAAATAATCAGCAATTTGGAACGAGGGAAACAATGTTGAGGAATAGTACTTACATCCCCATTATGCTTTCTTCTTTTTCTCCAATTACCTACATGTCTCGATACATAACCCTCTACTTAGTTAATAGAGGCTATTGGCTATAATTCCCCTGGGTCTTCATCTGTATGTCTACATTAGCCAATTTTGGCATTTCAAATTTTTCTCCTTCGTAGCTGGCCCCTAACTGGATGGTGAACTTAGTACTCCGTTACTTTCCTAGGTACCTCAGCCCGTTCTCCATACATATGGATGATTATGTTTACATTAGATTATGTAATATTGTAAATTGCAGTCAGTATTATATTCAGATTTTTTTTATGGGTGAAAATTTGCCATTGTGTTGCTAAGTGGTAATACCCTGCAGCACTGGGGTCCTGGTTTCCGCATTCTCAACTGCCGCTCATTTCAAGCTCCTCCTGACTGCGGGGGTTGCAGTGAGCAGGATCTGGTGGTTCGGTACCCCCGTTCTCATGATCAGTGGGTGTCCTGTGGATAGTTGATGATTCATGATTTTGGGTATACCACGTTAATGCAAATATTATTGAATCAATATTTCAGAATTAAGCACAATACCAAATATCTTTATCAGAAATATAAATTAAAATATCTGTTGTCCAACCAAATCTTAATCTTAATCTGCATGTAACCGTTTATCATAAGGCAATTAACACATTGGCATTTAGAGGGGTTGTCTGGGCACGGAACGTTTTTTCATACTGATGACGTATCCACAGTATAGGTTATCAGTATATGATCGGTGGAGGTCTGACGCCTGGACCCTGCACCGATCAGATGTTCTGTCTGCCTCCGGCACTGGATGTTATGCGCTGTATACAGTGTTCGATGCCAGAAGCAGAAAGCTCCGTACACTGTTTTTTCAGCCGTGCTGCATAACTGCAACTCTGCTCCTATTTGCTTGAATAGCAGCATGGCCGCTATACTGTGACCAAAGCCATCTGCTTCTGGCACGGACATCTGGTGTTCGGAGGCAGCTGGAGTAGCTGATCGGTGCGGGGTCCAGGTTTCAGACCCCACTGGTCATATACTGATGACCTATCCTGTGGATAGGTCAACAGTACTGATCATGGCATGTAAGCAGTGTAAACAAAGGGAGGAGGCTCCCTTTGTTTCAATCCGGCAGCCCCGGTGATTGCAAATAAGACCCCCAGGGCTGTCCAGCAATGATATGATGTTAGGGCATACCTTAGATATACCCTAACAGGTGCCTATGCATTTTCTATGCACATGTAGTAATGTATTGAAATATATAGTTATTTCAGTACGTTACAGTGAAAAATAAAAAGGTAAAGTCCCATAATTTTTTTAGAATAAGTTTTTTATAAAACAGATACTACAAAAATAATAAAAAAAAATATACAACTTTGGTATCACTGTAAACATAAAAAAGGTGTCTAAATTAAATGTAAGATTGTATGTACCCCAAAGTAATCCAAAAATCAAGATCATATAAAGCTGTATGAAAAAAAAAAAGTTATGGCTGTCGTAATGCTGTGAGGCAAAAACAAAATACCTGCGGCTCTGGAAGACAAAAATAATAAAAAGCTTGACCTTTAAAGGACTAAATATAATATTTTAAGGAGTTTTCATAAATCCTATACACTAAATCCACTAGGAAATCAAGATTTTTTTTTCCAGTGTGACAACATTACGAAAAATTTGAATGCTGTAGGTGGAATGTTACACACATGGTTCTAGCAAATTGCATCATGTGATCACAAACAGTTTGGCTAAAACAATATGGCATCTTGAAGAAATGGGAAATGCTAATAGTTCTTCGTGTAGGCTCCATTATCCAATATACAGTAAACCATTTAATATTCGTCTCTCTATATCATCAGCCCTACTTAAAGACGATATAATAGAGTAGACATCATTTTCATTTACTCTATAATGGAATTGTGAGGTTATAGTGGGGGTCCTCTGTTCATGATCCTTATCTCTTGGCCAGAGTGGAGAGCGGATATAAAGAGCACCTCTCACTCTGGAGGACCTGTCCTGTCCTGCATTACACAGACAGCATATTTATTTGAATGGGCACTGTGTAAGGGCCTGTTGACATCTGCATTGGAGGCTCCGTTAGGGGCAGAACCGGAAGAAATTTCCAAAAACAATAGCGCAGAATGCTGCGCTATTATTTCTAGTAAAAGGACACCCCGACAGGCAGCCAACGGAACCTATTAAAGTCAATGGGTTCCGTCAGCCACCGGTAATGTTTGTGTTGCAACGGAACCGTTGAATCCGGCATTCCCTTGTTCTGCTCCTCTGACGGAGCAGAACAATGGAACACACCGACGTAGATGTGAACAGGGCCTAATGCTTAACATCCATTGTGGTGGTGCTGCAGGTAAAGTGAACACTTAGGCTGGGTTCACACCCTATTTACGGACATAATTCGGGCGTTTTAGCCTCGAATTACGTCCGAAAATGCGGCTCCAAAGCGTCGGCACACGTCTGCCCATTCATTTGAATGGGTTTTACGATGTACTGTGCCGACGGTCATTTTTTTTACGCGCCGCTGTCAAAAGGCGGCGCGTAAAAAAGACGCCTGCGTCAGATAAGTGCATGTCACTTCTTTAGACGTAAATGGAGCCGTTTTCCATTGTCTGCATGGAAAAACAGCTCCAATTACATCCGTAATGGACGCAGCGAATAACGCCTGCACATGCCATTACGTCTGAAATTACGGAGCTGTTTTCTCCTGAAAACAGCACCGTAATTTCAGCCGTAACGGAGGCTGCCGTGTGAACATACCCTTAGGGCTTATTCAGACGAACGTGATATACGTCCGTGCAAAGTGCGTGATTTTCACGCCCCTCGCACGGACCTATATTAGTCTATGGGTCAGTGCAGACAGTCAGTGAGTTTCACGCAGCGTGTGTCCGCTGCGTAAAACTCATGATATGTCCGTTCTTTGTGCGTATTTCGCGCATCACGCACCCATTGAAGTTAATGGGTGCGTGAAAATCACGCATGCCACACGGAGGCACCTCCGTTGGGCGCTCGTGATTCGCGCAACAGCAGTCAAAGCATGAATGTAAACCGAAAAGCACCACGTGCTTTTCTGTTTACAAACATACAAACAGAGTGTCATAATGATGGCGGCTGCACGAAAAGCACACAGCCGCGCATCATATGATGCTGACACACGGAGCTGTCAAGTGCCTTTTGCAGCGTTTTTTGCGCGCGCAAAATGCACATGCTCGTGTGAATCCAGCCTTACTGTCAGGTTTCTCCACAGATTACATATTATCTTTGGAGGTCCCTAGAACGAGGACACTTTGGGATGTGCTTGTTATCAAGGAATTTTTCTAACAAGCAGAGAACCCCCGTAATGATTATTCAGTATACTTGTTTTTGACTGTAATGTCATGATGCTGTACAACATTACATTACTGCCAGTTCATATACAATAAGCAGGCCGCCTGCTAGAGCATACCTAGGTACCCATATTAGGCTTTCCAAACACACCAGATAAATATTAGCGGACTTCACCAATTTTCGAAAGGACAATTGTATTTTTATAGGAGCCCCCGCCCCAACTGTACCTCACTTTTAGGTTTTGAGGAAAATGAGAATAAAATATGTTGGATGTTATGCCGACAAATAATCTACCATCAGAAGTATCTAGTAGTGACTTATCTCCTTTGTTGAGCATGCTTGTTTATGGGGCGGTTGGGGGAGATAGCTGACAGAAGTTCGGCCAACAGCCATCTTATGTATATAATCAGTGCTAGTGTATGTTCAGGACTAATGTCTTTTAATTTGCAGTTCCCTCAACAATTAGCATATTTTGGGGGTCCCACTTCTGGAATTAGCTGTTAATGTCAGGGGAAGCTACTGGCGTCTCTACAAATGAATCGGTGACCATGTCCTCCAGAGCAAGAGCCGCTCTGCAGCCACTTTCCCCTCTGGCTAATATAAGGCAGTCCTGAGCAATGATATCAATATATCTTAATAGGCCATATGGACAGCGTTTGTCCTTATGGGTAACCCCCCCTTTAAAGATATTTTTTAAGTGAATTTGTTCTCTTATTGACATATAAAAATAAATTTTTATGACGTAGCCGCCATTTTTTTTGCTTGACAAACCATGAAAAGAATTTAAAAGCTATATTCTTTGTCTACAGCAAGGACCGAATTCCATCTCAGGTTACCCGGAAGCCTGTATACAGAACTTCACATTTCTCTTCTACACTGCAAGGTCTGGTGATGAACAAAAGGTCTAGGGAAAAAGGTCAATGAATGAAATCAGCAGATTTGGAAGCAGCAGTGCAATTATTAAGATAACAAAGGATCAGCTTCAGGCTTTAATATAGATCTTCATTTTATTAACAACCGTGCAATAATATGAGCGATGTGAAGATACACTAGCACTTAATACAAGAGAAGATGCCTTTGGGCTCGGACATAGGGAGTTCATATGTATTTTAGAATTAGTCAGCAGTGTCACAACATTATGATTTGCCCACAGTGAATGGAAAAAGATCAAGAGATCTTATTATTTCAGGTGAAACTCATTTCCTCACTAATTAAGTGCAGACATAAATTGACATTCCCATATTGATGTTATAATAAATGAGACCTTACTATAGTGAAGCTGAACTTCTACTTGCCAGTATGTTTGATTGCATTTATACGTTTCTGTAAGTTCAGTTAGTAGGTTACTATTTCAGAAATTATTTAGGAATAAAAACCCTAAGTTGAAATAGGGAAAAATAAAATATGACCGTCCTATGGCCAGCTAAAACCGACCTAATGTGAATGCACTTTTTGTACTTTTTTTTCCATTTGAACTTAGGGTTTATATTTTAAAGTAGGTTGTCCGGTCCTGCATCAGAATCTGATTGCATGGGAAAGATTGTTTCCAATGGACACCTGCAATCCTCCAAGCCAAAGAGCCATGCTTGAGCGCTAAGTTTTAACAAATAAAAGTGAGACCCTCTCTATTAGATCCAGATGTAAAGCACATTTCAGGAGGTTGCCTGATGTAGACAACTCATTTAGGCCTCATGCACACGACTGTAAGGATTTTTACTGTCCACAAATACGGATCTGACGGCTACGGAAACACATCCGTAGCCATCCACAATTGCGGAAGCGCGCATAGACTTCTATGGGCTAGTCTGTGCTGCAATTGCAGACAAGAATAGGACATGTTCTATATTTTACGGATCATTTCTATGGCACGGACACACATCTGTAAATGTATGGAAAGGTGTCCTATAGAAATGAATGGGTCCACAATTTCATTCGTAATTATGGGTGAAAAGTATAGTCGTGTGCATGGGGACTTCTTCAACTTTGAACATCATTGTCAATAGACGATTGATGTCTTAAAATATGTTAACAAAGGTTGAAGCTCAGATTTTCTAACACAAAGCTCTAAATCCCCTGCTTCGCTTCATATAGACATTGGGGCAGATTTACTAAGACTGGCGTTTCATATCCCAGTCTTAGCTTAATGCCAGCAAAAATAAGATGCAACTAATTTATTAATACGTGCACACCTGTTAATAAATTTGTTGCATCTTCCGCTGTCCGTGCGCGACTAATTGGAATCCATGCCAGCTAGAAACTGGCGTAGATGTAAGCTCTGCCCACTTCTTAGAAAAGTGGCGGAAACAGTAATTTTTTTGCTGTTTGCGACTTTTCTGTGGCAGAAAACTGGCATAGAAAGTTGATAAATTCCCCCCATAGAGTTAAATGATAACATTCTGGCCACCTGCAGCCACCGCTTTATAGTGCTTAGAAGCTTCCAAATGCTGATTTATTATCAAGTTCGATGGGGGCCGTGTAAACCTATATGCCGAATTCTCCCCTTCGTGGAAGCTGTAGACGTACCTAAAATGCCAAACAATGCCATAGGTTCTTTCCTATCACCTGAGGCTCAGTGCAGAAACCTTGTAATAGGACACATTTCTAATGACTAAAAACCTCTCTTTTACTATTTACTTCATAGTAATAATACATTCCTAATGTAAGCTTGACACAGGTAAACACTGAGGTAACCAATCCTCAGCTGTACCTCACATTACCATGAAGAAAACGTATAAAAGAATCACGTGTCAACTGTCCCAACAGTTCATGCGTTTTTTGCACACGCCGCTCAATGGCCGCGGCTAAAAAATGCAGTGAATAACTTGGCAAACGGTGTGCAGGCAGGTCAAAATCTGAAGGAATTTTGAGGCAGATTTTTCCACCTGCAAAAATCTCAGTGTGAACAGGGCCTTACAGCAAAACCAATGTCTCCTCTACCACATAATCAGGCACCAGTGTTCAGTGGCGGATTAAGTAGACCATAGGTCCTGACCTGTTACCCAAACTTGGGCCCCCTTCTCTAACGCCTCCCTGCTGCACCATAACTATTGTTAACACTACCTTTTTGTGCAAGCATTAGAAAATGGGTGTTATGATTCCCCTTGTCAAAGGGCTGTGTTCCCACATACTGACAATATCACACTGTGCAGGGACACATTTTCCTGACAAGGGGAATGGTAACACTCATTTGTCTATCAGTCCTGTACTGCACAAAGAATTTTTGTGAAATACAAGAATTTCCTATAATAAACATGTCAGGAGAGGTGACATATTCTCTATAAATTCAATGACTCACAGGTGACGACTTCTCAGATTCTAGTCGTTTTTTTTTTCCTCTTTTCTTCTCCATCTGCTCCACAATTTATGACAACTTCTCCCGGCCATGACCTATATCTGCAGAATTTGCCACTCAGAGTTCTTCGGCTCCTTACTTTTCCAACATTTCCACACCTATAAACAAAGTTAAAATTATCATGGTGCCACAGATTGTGCCCCTAAATATAATAGCACCATACACTGTGTCCCTGAATATAATTGTGTCAAACACTGTAAAGTAAAGCACCACATACACACAGCCCCCTGTAGATAGCGCCACACAAAGCCCCTGTAGATAGCGAAACACACAGCCCTTGTAGATAGCATCATACACACAACCCCTATATATAGCGCCACATCCCCTGTAGATAGTGCCACACATAGCCCCTGTAGATAGCATCACACATAGCCCCTGTAGATAGAGCCACACAGCCTATAGATAGCGCCACACAAAGCACCTGTAGATAGCGACAAACAAACAGCCCCTGTAGATAGCATTACACAAACCCCCCTATAGATAGTGCCACAAACATCCCCTGGTAGACAGCACCACACAGTCCTACCTATAGATAGTGCCACACAGCCCCCCTGCAGAGAGTGCCACACCGTCCGCCCTGCTGCCTTTCTGAGGGGGCGGCTGCACAACTGAAATTTGCCGCCGCCATCCCCTCCTGCACTAACTGTACCTGCGTGTATCTGCATAAGCGCTGAATGGCCGGGTACGTTCCGCGCCCGACCATTCAGCGACTTACAATGACGCTCATTGGCAGGGTAGAATGAGTTGGCGGGGGAAATCATTGTGCTCTGCCAATCAATGATGGTAGCGGCGCGATGATGTCATCGCACCGCTTCCATTGTTGAAGGGCGCTGATTGACGGGGCATATCATTCTTCCCTGCCAGTCAGCGCCTTTCAACGACGCAAGTGCCTCAGCAGACCTTTTCAGAAGAGAGCAGGCCTGCATTGACACAGGACGGTGCGGGAATGAGATCACGGTGAGTATGTAAATGTTGTTGTTTTCAACTAAAAAGTGTGGGCGGCAATATCTACAGGAGGGGGCGGCTATATGTGGGACACAATCTACAGGGGAAGCTTTATGTGGGACACAATCTACAGGGGGACTATATGTAGGGAACTATATACAGGGGAGCTATATGTAGAGCGCTATCAACAGGGGGGCTATATGTGGGGCAAGATCTACAGGGGGCTCTCTGGGGGTACTATCTATGGGAGCACTATATACAGGGGGCACTATGTGTGTGTGTGGGACAGTGTATGGTGCTATTATAATCTGGGACACAGTGTATGGCGTCATTATAATTAGAGATGCAGTGTATGCTACTATTATATATAGGGACGTATTGTGCGGCACCATGATAACGTTATTTTTTTTTATAGATGCAGAAATATTTGAAAAGTGAGAAGCCCAAGACATCTGAGCAGAAAACTGCAGAAATGGGTCATGGCCGGGAGAAGTCATAGAGGTCTGGACCGGATGGAGAAGAAAAGAGAAAAAGAAGAACTAGAATCTGAAATCAAGTCACCGGTAAGTCTCTAAATGTAAATGTTTATTCTGCCGCTAATCAGTACTGTAGTCACTGTATGATCTGCAGCGAGATGATGGGTGGGATGATATGGTATGCCGCTTAACTTTAGCGATTGGTGGGGGTCTCAGTGCTCAAACCCCCCACCAGTGAAAAGTTCTGACATATCACTATGAAATGTTAAAAGTCTAGTTACACTTTAAAGAGAGGTGTTATCATTTGTTTTTTATTATTATTATAATTTTTTTTTCTTTAATAAAACAGTCTATCAGTGTGTTTGGTGCAACTTTCTAAATACAATAAAAAATATTTTTACTTTTTAAGATACAGCTGATTTATATCCTGAATACATAGCAGCTGTATCTAGTGCTAAAACCTGTATCCTCCAGGTCAGTGGTACTGACGGGTTCAGTGTCAGTGGGTTGGGGGGGTTGAATTGCTGTGAGGGGAAGGAGGGGGCCCAAGTTGTGTCAACAGCCCAGGGCCCATGGTACACTTAATCCGCCACTGCCTGTACCATCCTTATAATGTTCTGCCAATGCCAGTGTTTTCTAAATTACACTAGGGAGATGGGGGGCCCTGTTAAAGATTTTGACTGGTGCCCAGGAGCATACAGTAGAACCTCTGGTACTGTGCTGACAACAGAGAAAAATAAATGCAGCATGTTTTTCTCTGCCCTATGCCATTTTTTATACTGATGACTTAGGCCTTATTTACACGAGCAGTGCGCACCTTGGACGTGAAAAACAACACGCATCCCCCATAGATGAGAGTCTATGGATTGATGCGTGATGCTTGAAAAGATAGGACATGTTCTATTTTCCCACGGACCCTTCACACGGTCCGCTGAAACAACGGCTGTGTGAACGGACACATTCAATTACATAGTACCGTGGGACGGCGGCTGTTTCAACTGCCATCCCACGGACGTTTAACACGCTCATGTGAATTAGGCCTTATCCACAAGATAGGACATCATTATATGATCGTGAGGGTCTGACACCCGGACCCCACACCGATCAGCTGTTCCAGCTGCCTCCGGCACTGGAAGTTATGCAGTGGTCGGTACCGGAAGAAGATGGCTTCGACCATTGTATAGCGACCATTCTGCAGTACTGCAGCTCTGCTCTTATTCACTTGAATAGGAGAAGAGCTGCAGTACTGCCGCACGACCGCTGTATTGTGTCCCATAGATGTGTGCCATCTGCTTCTGACACAGACCATTGAAAATATTCCAGTGGCGGAGGTAGCCGGAACAGTTGATAGGTGTGGTGTCCAGGTGTCGGACCCCCCCATTGATCATATACTGATGGATCTATTCTGTGGATAGATTATAAGTATGAAAAACTGCCCAATGCCCAGACAACCACTTTAAATGGATGTCCTGTTTAGCTAAGCTTAATTGTATCCAGCTCTAGGAATGAATATGAAAACAGAGAAAGGATAGACTTGATAGGTCAGTGACAAGGGTAGGCAAACTGATATTAACCAGGTGCTTAGATTTACACATTTTCTTCTGACCAATTAAATATCATTGTAAATAATTTTACCTTTTCACAGTTTTAGGCACTTTTTTTAGATCAGTCTGCACATTGAAAAGTCTAATAGGTCTTCAGGCATTCTTATACAGGGACAATGTTCCATGCCGGAGAAGAAAAGAGGGCACATTGGTATAAAAAGAGGTGGAGTATTTGATTTTGCTGAATAGTGAAAACAGCATTTTACTTTGTAAACTAATCATGATGAATGTAAGACGTAGCTTTTCAAAAGTGGCACCCTGCTAAATGCACTGTCTAATTCAATCTAAGCAGAGGGAGCACTCCACGATTGTTTCCCTTTAAGCTGTCTTCATAAAAGATCAAATAAACAGAACTGATTTGTAATCTCTCTTTCTTCAATGTGGTGGGTACAATATCCAGCATTTGATTGCAGATGCTGAGACATCTTTGTTGTGGAATTGGCAGGGTGACAGTAACAGGATATGATATAAAAAATAATGCAGAAGAAAGAGCAATTAAAAAATAATCTCTGATTTAAAAATAAGGGGCTCCACCTCCTTCCTTAGAAGCTGCAGCCGGATTTAACCCTGTTGTACAATGCTGGTGACCACAATTGTTTCAGTCAATGGTAAACTCTGCACATCTGCATATGTTCAAGATGTGGTGCTATAAGCGCCTGGAAGGAAATTGTATTAATGTGTGCAATGCAGATGATAAACGGGCACATGGAATAGATTTCTGAATCATAGGTGGCAATTTGGGTTGCTATTAAAGGGGTTGTACAGGATTAAAAAACATCGCTGCTTTATTCCTCAAATAGTGCCACATCTGTCCACAGAATGTGTTAGGTATTGCAGCTGTCAAGTTGAGCTGCAATACTACTCAATGAACACAATTTGCCTAAAGCAATGAATCCTCTAATTTAATTCCTTCCTAATAAAACGTTACTTGAAATTAAATTCCAACCCAGAATTTAGGAAATTCATTAAGATCATGGTTGTAAATTCTGTGTTTTCAATGTCCCATCTTGAGCTATTTGCAAGATAATAGTATTCATATAAAGGGTGTATACATGTTATATGAAGTGACTGCGACTAGATTGTAATTTACTCAGGGGCGTAGCTAAAGGCTCATGGGCCCCAGTGCAAAAGTCCTTCTTGGGCCCCCCCAACTTCTCATAGCCGACGGCCAGCAGCTGTCCCTAAGTGACCCAACGATGCAGCACTAGCAGCCAGGGGCATCGCTGAGGTCTTAAAATGTCAGGAGAGACAGCATATCTATAGCACTAAGACCATATAGCTATCAATAGGATTAGATACAATGGCTCACCAAACTTTATCACACATGATAGGCTTAGATATAGGGCCCAGATCACTGACATTGCGGCTCCAGCGCTGGACCCAGGAAAGGTAAGTATAATAGTTGTTTTGCTTTTTTATGTATTGTTAATTACATTTTTTGTGCTGATTGATGGCGTTCATTACTAAGGCAGGGCTTAATGTTATCCGGTGAAAAGGCTAGCACTAACCCCCATTATTACCCCAGTACCCACCGCCACCGGGGGTACCAATCCAGTACCCGACCATCGGTAGTGATGGTCGGGTACTGGGGCAGCAAGAGGCTGGTATTATTAGGCTGGGAAATGCCAGAAACCTTGGCCCTTCCCACTCTGGTAATGCTAGCCTGCTGCTGCTATGTTGTATCTGGCTGATTATGAAAAATGACCCCCCATGGTTATTTCCAATTTTAATTAATTATTATAATTTTTTTAAGTGATGTTGGGTCCCCCCTATTTTTCATAACCAGCCAATGCAACATAGCAGCAGCAGCCTAGCATTACCAGGGTGGGAAGGCCCACTCTTTTTGGGCTTTCCCAGCCTAATAATACCAGCCTGCGGTCGGGTCGGGTACCGATTGCACCCAGCTCTTCCCGGTACCCCTGGTGGCGGTGGGTACCGGGGTAATAGTGGAGGTTAGTGTTAGCCTCTGCAGTGGTAATAAAGTTACAAAAAATTACAAACACATAGAAAAACTATTTTATTGATCTAAAAAAAAAACACACAACTCTCGTTAACCATTTTATTGAAAATAAAAAAAAAGTAAGTGAAGTAGTCTTTTAATCCGAATGTAGCCTTCCATTCACCCGACAGTGAAAAAAAATGGCCATTAAAAACTGATCAACTGTCAGTGTCAGTTTTTCATGGCCACTTTGCACCAGTGTGTCTCCAAATTTTCATCCATTTTCAGTCCGTCTGTCCGTTTTTAATGGCGGGTTGACATCCCTTTTGCATACATTTTTCATGGCCGTAAAAAAAAAACTGATGAATATCATTGGTCAGGCTTTTTTTGTCCCAACCCCCTGAAAATACCCAAAGTAAGGTCACATGTTCACCTAGACACTATTTTCTCTGGACCTATTTCTGTTTTTACAGCCCCCCTGTATATGATGCCACACAGACCCCTTGTATATGAAGCCACACAGACCCCCTGTATATGATGCCACACAGACCCCCCTGTATATGCCCCACAGCCTCCCTATAGATAATGCCACAAAGACCCACTGTAGATGATGCCACACAGCCTCTCTGTAGACGATGCCACACAGACCCCCTGTATATGCCACACAGCCCCGATGTAGATGATGCCACACAGCCCCGATGTAGATGATGCCACACAGACCCCCTGTAGATGATGCCACACACACCCACCCCCCTCTCTCTTTAGGAATTTTCAGGGACTGTCTCTGTAAATTCTGGACAGTCCCGGAAAATTCACTACAGTTGACCACTCTGTACAATGCCTCCTGTACTAGCGCCACACTACCCTTGTAGTGAGCGCAACAATACACTACATTTAACTTTCGGGCTGCCCTACATACTCAGAGATGGCTTGCCATCTCTCGTCTTCTTCAGGTGTGGTCTCTCATCTGCACGGGATCTGCGAAGGTGGCGCGATGACGGCATTGCGTCGCCTTCGCAGAACCCGAGAAGACGAGAGACCACACCTGAAGAAGACGGCGCTGCATCAGTGAGTATGCCGCCGATAGCCAGCAAGGGGACTAGTAGTTCCCTTGCCAATCCCCATGTCACAGATCCGTTTTTAACGGTTGTTACATTTATTGAATGCCGTTAAAAACAAATCCATTGACTTCTATGGGGTCCGTCTGGCCGTGAAAACGGGCAAAAATAGGACATGTCCTATTTTTTGACGGCTGTGTGAATACACCCATAGAACATCATTATTCTGAGAACAGCCATCACACAGCCGTTTTTAACTGTCATGTGAATATAGCCTTATTATATTGAAACAAAGTTATTTAATAAATACAGAACCACTAAGGCTACATTCACACGAGGGTATGAGATTCACACACGTGAAAAACGTGTGTGATTCTGGTCCGTGTGTGTTGCGTTATGCAAAGCACATCTTTTTATTTTTTTATTTTCAATCGAATTGATGCGCAAATCACGCACCGCACACTGATGTGCATCCGTGTGCGGTACGTGGTTTTCACACACCCATTGACTTTGAAAACGCACCAATATAGGACATGCAGTGAGTTTCACGCATGTGTGAACGGCCCCATTGAAAGCAATGGATCCGTGTGCTCCGCGTGATTCCCATGCGCAGCACACCGACGTTATTCACATTCTTATGAATAGGCCCTAAGATCATTGTCGGGAAATTACTCATTGGTAAGAATAAATACATGTATAGAATCTGTTAAGGCTATGGTCCAGATTTCATGACAGATTTAGTAGCCATGGTTCAGTCAGTTTAGCAGGAATTTAATTGAAATACATGTTGGATGTATTGGAGCTTTAATCCAAAATGATTAGTGGATTTTGCTGCCAATGGGTCTGTATCTATACTATAGTAGGGTTTTTTTTATGTCCAGGTGCCATCACAAGGGAATCCCCAAGAATAACTAATACATAAGGTGATGATGCCATTGTAGTTTGCTGCATGAAATAAGTATGGGTACCAGCTATAATGCACTAAATGAGTTCTAACCGCTAAGATTTTATCAAATTAAATATATATTATGCAGGTTTCTTCAAATTATGTTTAATGATCTAAATATAGCTTGTAGCCCTCTATTCAAGTGACCTCATAATTAAAAGGTTGAGAAAGAAAAACCTTCATTGATTCCATTGTGGCTAAGGCTGTGTAGGCGCTTAAGCGGGTTGTCTGGTTTTTGCAAAATAATGTTGTTGTTTTTTGTTTAAATAAAAGTTATAAAATTTTCAAATATTCTATTAATTCCCCACGGTTTTCAAGATCTCTGCTTGTTGTTATTCAGTAGGAACAGTCATTGATACGCATACTGTAATGAGCTATGCACCTGTGTGTCCATCACATGACCATGGACGGAATTGTATCCACTGGAAGAAAACAATGAATGTTCCTACTGAATAACATCAAGGAGAGATCTTGAAAACTGTGAGAAATTAATACAGAAAGTATATTGGAAAATTATATAACTTTTAGTTATGCAATGAAATAACAATTAACACCTTTAATCTACTTAGCCTCTTCTTGTAATAACTTTGTCTAGTTTACCTTTTTTTCGTGGACCAAGACTTATTTGACAAATGCATCAGAATATTAAATTGTCCATTTTTCCATCATGAATGCAACAAATATGTATTGATAAAAGAGAGTCGTCCAAGGTTCTAATGGAACTGATATGTTTAGTAATTCGTCTTCTCAGTTCCTAGACTGTTTTGAGAATAGAAAACATCAGGCAAGTGTATTGTGCTGCATATATGACTCACTTACTTTGACAATTGATATA
The DNA here is from genome assembly GCF_050947455.1 of Rhinoderma darwinii. NCBI lineage: Eukaryota > Metazoa > Chordata > Amphibia > Anura > Rhinodermatidae > Rhinoderma > Rhinoderma darwinii. Next base: position 59,589,504 of record NC_134690.1, read on the forward strand.
TTGTCTCATCTAGTATTTTTTCTCATCCAAGGGATTGGAAAACGATGTCATGGCAGGTAAATACAAACTAAAATTACATCTTTCACATGGATAAGACCCCTTAACATCTGAATTAAATCATGTACATTGCTCGCTTACACATTTAGAGAAATAGCTATGAAACAGCATATCATGTAGGTTTGGACCCCCACGGTATGTAATGCTGGGGTAGATAGTTAAGAAACCTCCTTAGATATGGATCTGCAAATCAAAACGTGCAAGGATTGCCTCAAGATTTACTTCCAGTGATTATGTGTCGAATCCTTGTCTCTATATATATATATATATATATATATATATATATATAGATAGATAGATATACATTTCTGTTGTCTGTTCTTTATGTTCGGCCAAACAACTGAAGTTTCAGCTCTCTAGGACCTACCGTTCTAGACATATTCACGAAAGGAAATATGACACCACTGGCTTCCACATCAAGGACCTTTCTCCATATACACATCAGATGACCTGTATTAACGAATAGAAGCTCGCAGGTCTTTTATTAGCCTCACTCACATAGACACAGTTTTAGTCCAGGTTTCCATAACAACCAAGCCATTTTTCTTCACTCGACGTGTTACTCGCTGTAAACGAACTTTACCTTTACTGGATTTGAGCATTCTCATGAATTGAAACCCTTTCATACCAGTCATGCCTCCAAAAAGGAACCTGCACTTTGACGAAAGATTCCTGTGGCAAAGCCCATGGCTGCTGCCCGAGCTACTGAAATCTCTCAACAGAACCAAGCCCGTGGATTTCAGCATTCTCATAAATTGAACCCCTTTCAGACCAGTCCTGCCTCCAAAAAGGAACCCTGCACTTGGACTTTATTGGATATGTTGGCTGCATATCAGTAGGAAATGAAGTTTTCAACCATACACACAAACCACAAACAAATAGACCAGTGTGAAGCCGGGGAACTCTGAAATTCTATATTATAAAGTCTATTTGTAGTCCTCTATAGGCATCCAAACATCTGAACCATTTGATCCCAAATTTGGCACATAGGTACATCAGGCGTCCAGGAAGGTTTTCGTAAATGTCCCAACCTTGCCGTTGTTCTCGGTTATCAGCCATTATAGTGACTGTCTGTTTGTCGTCCTCTATAGTATAGTAGAAAAACCCAAGCACTCTATAGAAATGATGGACGTAGAAATTGATTTTCTCAAATCATTGGTTTTTTATTCAAAGTAATTAAACTTTTTGTTATTTTTTTTTATTTTGTCTTTCTGTCAGGCGATTTTCAAAAGATGTTTCGGCCCATCCCAGACCTTTGTCACAATCGCTGTATAAGAGAAGGGTGACTATGTCCTGTTACGCTCCAAAGTAAATGTCGTCCTCTATAGACATCCAAGCACCAGGACTATTTGACCCCAAATTTGGCACATAGGTACATCGTGTGTTCAGGAAGGTTTTCGTAAAGGTCCCGACCTTGATGTTGTTCTCTGTTATCAGCTATTATCACATGACCACAATCCAATACTATAAAAGCGAATACAGATATTCGCTTTTATAGTAAAGATGTTTTTATCTGGCAGTAGCAGGTAGTGCACTTTACAAGATAATCCTAGATGGGAAGGCACAGGGGAGGGGTTACCCACAGCAACCAATCAGATTACTGATGGCCAGGAGGACAGCTGCATTACTAGCTGCAGAGACTCCTCTTGCCCAACTGCAAGCTGATCAAATGCGTCAGACTACTGCTCGAGCTGCTGAAACTCCTCAGCAAACTCTGGCTTTCTCAGCAACAGATCAGACATGTGGCTCTCAGAAGCGCAGAGACTCCTGCCCGAACCCAGGCCCGAAAGCAAGCTGATCTTGCACATCATGATGTTCACGCTGGGTAATGAGTGGGCTTTCATGCATGATGCTGTTTTCAATTATGACCCAACCATAGTCTATGGCCAACTGGTAATAAAACTTCTAATGTTGTTAATCAACAGGCTCTGTCACAGTCGTATGACCCCATTTCCTTCCAGTTTAGCTGTTAGGTATTTAGGAAGTTAAAATTGAAATAAACAGTGTATAACTGCCGGGGAATATAGGGCTACTAGCGATTTCCCCAAAAAACCAAGAACATACGAGGGCATGGATTGGCCTCCTGAACACCCTTGGAACAAATCCAATGAACACACAGACCGACCGACACGTTATACCAGGGGAGCGCTGGGTACTTTTTCTAGTATAGTGTAAACTGTAGTAGTATCAATTAAATAAGATTGTCAGATTTAAGATTTAATTCTTAACTAGATCCTTTGTGTCATCGACTCACAGGACTAGCTTTCAGCTGAGCCGTGAATCCAGCTTACCTGACGAAATTGAGTTTGACGGCATGATAGAGCTTCTATTTAGAGAGGATACATAGAAGCTGTATATTATAAAGCAAAAAATAAATAAAAATCAAATTGAAAGTTGCTTAAAATCACCTAAAACATTGTTTAAAAAAATAAATTTAAAAAAATTTGTTCGATGGTGTTCATAGACTAAGCCACTATAGCAACCACTTGAAATATGTTACGCTTCTCATCAGTAAGGTGGATACAGTAAGCCACAATCAATTTAACACTGGCTAGCCTGGGATGTCCGTAGGAACTCGCTGGCGGAACTTGGGGAGGTGACTAACACAATATTTGCTATGACGCCCTCCTATTTCTAGTTATAGCCTGGTCCTAACAAGACATGTACAGCCCAGTTGCCAGCCATATTACATATTTCATCTTTACCTGTTACATAATTCAGAATATCGCAATATAACTTAGCAGCGCTGTCATGAACCACCCTGGTGTTTGTAGGAAAACTACTCCACATGCCACTACCAGTGTCCATGATATTTTGCCTATTACATGACATTACCAACTGGGGAGAATAAGGCATTAGGACAGGTATAAGGGAGGATCTGATGGGTAATCAGGGGGCAAGGTATTTTAATGGTATTGTATTTATTACAGAAAAGTTTTTTGCAAGTGGGATTTTAGCCCTATCCACATATCATGTGGAACTTGTTGCATTAAGGGGGTTCTCCAGGACATAATCATTTTAGCAAACCAAGCAATGCCCCAAATTGTGGCAATGGTCACAGTGACTGATATAATAAACCAGAAAGAAAAGAAAAGTCACGACCAAGTATTTGAAAATTACAAACAATCTTTATTTCAGTCAAAAATACACAGAAAACACATTACAACTATACACAGTAAAAAGAATGAACCCTCATAAAGAGATGGAATCCGAACATAAAAGCAGCCTGGTCCCCCAGATGTTAAAATGGTCACAAGATCCCACAAAGAGCATAAATCAATATTATTAGGCAGGTGCTAAGCATAGTACATTTGCACAGATAGATACCTAAAAAAATATACATGCAAAGTGCAGTCATAGGCAAATAATGAGCAGTATACCTACACCTACGTAGTGGAAAATGAGCAGGAGATCAGGACCAGGAGGGGAGACCGCTGCCAGACCCGACGCGCGTTTCGCTGGTGTGACCCCTGAAGAAAGAACCAGCGAAACGCCCGTCGGGTCTGGCAGCGGTCTCCCCTCCCGGTCCTGATCTCCTGCTCATTTTCCACTACGTAGGTGTAGGTATACTGCTCATTATTTGCCTATGACTGCACTTTGCATGTATATTTTTTTAGGTATCTATCTGTGCAAATGTACTATGCTTAGCACCTGCCTAATAATATTGATTTATGCTCTTTGTGGGATCTTGTGACCATTTTAACATCTGGGGGACCAGGCTGCTTTTATGTTCGGATTCCATCTCTTTATGAGGGTTCACTCTTTTTACTGTGTATAGTTGTAATGTGTTTTCTGTGTATTTTTGACTGAAATAAAGATTGTTTGTAATTTTGCAAATACTTGGTCGTGACTTTTCTTTTCTTTCTTGTTTAGGACATAATCATTGATAGCCTAGCTTTATTATACGCCATCAATGTTTGATTGATGAGGGTCCAAACTTTGGGACCGCTGCTAATCATCACAAAGGAGGAGCCGCTGTACTCTCAAAAATTAAACATTGATGGCCTATCCAAAGGGTTCTTCACTGTTTTAATTGTGCTTTCTTTCATAACAAAATCAGATTCTAAGTAGCCAAGTCTTTTACGCTTCACAATTAATTGCAGATCACATCATCTGCTGTACTGTACACCCTATCCTATGCACTGTACTGTACACTATATCCTATGTACTTCTCTATATACCATATCCTATGCACTGTACTGTACACCATATCCTATGCACTGTACACCATATCCTATGCACTGCACTGTACACCCTCTCCTATGCACTGCACACCGTATCCTATGCACTGCATACCGTATCCTATGCACTGCACTGTACACCATATCCTATGCACTCCACTGTACACCATATCCTATTCACTGTACTATACACCATATCCTATGCACAATACTCGACACCGTATCTTATGCACTGTAATGTATGCCCTATTCTATGCACTGTACTGTACACCCTATCCTATGCATTGAACTGTACACCCTATCCTATGCACTGCACTGTACACCATATCCTATGCACTGTACTCAACACCCTATCCTATGTACTGCACTGTATACCCTATCCTATGTACTGGACTGTACTGTACACCATATCCTATGCACTGCACTGTATACCCTATCCTAGGTTCTGTACTGTATTGTACTGTACACCATATCCTATGCACTGCACTGTACACCATATCCTATGTAGTGTACTGTACACCATATCTTATACACTGTACTGTATACCCTATCCTATGCACTGTACTGTACACCATATCCTATGCACTACATTGTACTGTACAACCTATCCTATGCACTGTACTGTACACCATATTCTATGTACTGCACTGTATACCCTATCCTATATACTGTACATCAAATCCCATGCACTGCACTGTACACCATATCCTATGTACTGTACTGTATACCCTATCCTAAGTACTGTACACCATATCCTATGCACTGCACTGTACACCATATCCTACGTAGTGTACTGTACACCATAACCTATGCACTGTACTGTATACCCTATCCTATGCACTGTACTGTACACCATATCCTATGCACTGTACTGTATACCCTATCCTGTGAACTGTACTGTATACTCTATCCTATGCACTGCACACATTATACCATGCACTGTACTGTACATCATATCCTATGTACTGCACTGTATACCCTATCCTATATACTGTACCGTACATCAAATCCTATGCACTGCACTGTACACCATATCCTATGCACTGTACTGTATACCCTATCCTATGCACTGTACTGTACTGTACAACATATTCTATGCACTGTACTCAACACCCTATCCTATGTACTGCACTGTATAACCTGTCCTATATACTGTACTGTACTGTACTGTACTGTACACCATATCCTATGCACTGCACTGTATATCCTATCCTATGCACTGTACTGTACACCATATCCTATGTAGTGTACTGTACACCATATCCTATACACTGTACTGTATACCCTATCCTATGCACTGTACTGTACACCATATCCTATGTACTGTACTGTATACCCTATGCTATATACTGTACATCAAATTCTATGCACTGCACTGTACACCATATCCTATGTACTGTACTGTATACCCTATCCTATGCACTGTACTGTGCACCATATCCTATGCACTGTACTGTATACCCTATCCTATGCACTGTACTGTAGTACACCATATCCTATGCACTGTACTCAACACCCTATCCTATGTACTGCACTGTATAACCTATCCTATATACTATACTGTACTGTACTGTACTGTACTGTACACCATATCCTATGCACTGCACTGTATACCCTATCCTATGCACTGCACTGTACACCATATCCTATGTAGTGTACTGTACACCATATCCTATACACTGTACTGTATACCCTATCCTATGCACTGTACTGTACACCATATCCTATGTACTGTACTGTATACCCTATGCTATATACTGTACATCAAATTCTATGCACTGCACTGTACACCATATCCTATGTACTGTATTGTATACCCTATCCTATTCATTGTACTGTGCACCATATCCTATGCACTGTACTCAACACCCTATTCTATATACTGCAGTGTATACCCTATGCTAAGTACTGTACTGTACTGTACTGTACGGTACTGTACTGTACTGTACTGTACACCATATCCTATGTAGTGTACTGTACACCATATCCTATGCACTGTACTGTATACCCTATCCTATGCACTTCACACATTATACCATGCACTGTACTGTACACCATATCCTATGTACTGCACTGTATACCCTATCCTATGCCCTGAACTGTACACCATATCCTATACACTGCAAAACTTATACTGTGCACTGTACCTTACACCATATCCTATGTACTGCACTGTATACCCTATCCTATGTACTGTACACCATATTCTATGCACTGAACTGTATACACTATCCTATGCACTGTACTGTACACCATATCCTATGCACTGTACTATACACCATATCCTATGCACTGTACTGTATACCCTATCCTATGTACTGTACACCATATTGTATGCACTGTACTGTATACCCTATCCCATGCACTGTACACCATATCCTATGCACTGCACTGTACATCATATCCTATGCAGTGTACAGTACACCATATCCTATGCACTGCACTGTATACCCTATCTTATGAACTGTACTGTACACCATATCCTGTGCACTGTACTGTATACCCTATCCTATGCACTGTACTGTATACCCTATCCTATGCACTGTACTGTACACCATATCCTGTGCACTGTACTGTATACCCTATCCTATGCACTGTACTGTATACCCTATCCTATGCACTGCACACCTTATACCATGCACTGTACTGTAAACCATATCCTATGTACTGCACTGTATACCCTATCCTATTTACTGTACTGTACATCATATCCTATGCACTGCACTGTATACCCTATCCTATGCACTGTGCTGTATACCCTATCCTATGTACTGTACTGTGCATCATATCCTATGCACTGCACCATATACCCTATCCTATGCACTGTACTGTACTGTATACCCTATCCTATACACTGCACTGTACACCATATCCTATGCACTGTACTATAAACCATATCCTATGCAATGTACACCATATCCTATGCACTGTGCTGTACACCATATCCTATGCACTGCACTGTACACCTTACCCTTTGCACTGCACTGTACACCATATCTTATGCACTGTGCTGTACACCTTGTCCTATGCAGTGTACTGTACACCCTATCCTATGCACTGTACTGTACACCATATCCTATGCACTGCACTGTATACCCTATCCTTTGCACTGTACTGTACCCCAAATCCTATGCACTGTACTGTACACCATATCCTATGCACTGCACTGTATACCCTATCCTTTGCACTGTACTGTACACCTTATCCTATGCACTGTACTGTACTGTACTGTACTGTACTGTACACCCTATCCTATGCACTGTACAGTACACCATATCCTATGCACTGCACACCTTATACCATGCACTGTACCTTACACCTAATTATATGTACTGCACTGTATACCCTATCCTATTTACTGTACTGTACACCATATCCTACGCACTGAACTTTATACCCTATCCTATGTACTGTACAATACACCCTATCCTATGCACTGCACTGTACACCATATCCTATGCACTGTACTGTACACCATATCGTATGCACTGTACTGTATACCCTATCCTATGCACTATACTGTATACCCTGTCCTATGCACTGCACACCTTATACCATGCAATGTACCGTAAACCATATTGTCAGGGCCGTGGTCACGGACCGCCGCCGTTCCTTACCTGGCGACGCCCGCGACCACAGTCTGTTGTCCTCCTGCCGGCGTCTCCCTCCTAGGAGATGCCAGCACTCGCGGTCTGCTGGCCCTGCTCCCACTGATAAGGTGCGTGCACGGTCCCAGCCTTAAAGGGCCAGCGCGCGCACATGGTTAATGTTCCCTAATCAACCCCTGCCCATCCTGGACTATAAGAATGGCTCTGCGCTTCCATTCTGTACCTGAACATTGTTGTAGTTTTCCTATTTCTGTATTGCAAACGTTCCCTTAGTGTTTTCCTGCTCCCAGTGTTCGCTTGCCCTGCCTCCTATATCCTGTATCCCGTGCTGTGCCTTGTTCTGAGCTTGTGTAGTACCTGAGCCGTACCTTGCCTTGCCTGCTGGAATTCTCCACGTCGGCTGTCGCCACCACCTCCAGCCCCATCTGTGCCAGAGCCCTTGCCGCCATCCAGACTATCCAAGGTACCTGTGTGTTACACTCCTACCATAGACATTGTAAATAGACTGTGAGTTGGTCAGCTGCCTCTCCGCTACGGTGGAACGGCCTAGTGGGTCCACATACCCATGGATCATGACTGTACGCTCTGGCCATGGAACCCGCTGGCCAGCCTAAGACCGCAGTTTAGAGGATACAGACGGATATGACTTACGGGCACGTCAGGATCAACTCCTTGAGGCGGTAAATTCCATAATGGTCCGACTGGCTCAACTCCCTGTTCCAAACCCGGTTCCTCCACCAGAGACTGCTGCCGTTCCACTGCCCGTTACTCCTCCTGTTTGTTCCGAATCCACAGTTTCACTGCCTCTTCCTCCTCGCTATGACGGTGACCGTAGAGCCTGTAGGGGGTTCATCAACCAATGCACCATTCATTTTAGACTACGAGCTCATCTCTTCCCCTCTGAGGAGGCCAAAGTGGCATTTATTATCTCCCTCCTCGCTGGCAAGGCACTCGCATGGGCGAACCCCATCTTGGAACAACAGGGACCTGAATCCTCAGACCTAGCCTTGTTCCTGCAGTCTTTCTGTGCCGTGTTCGTGGAGCCGGGCCGAACATCTTCTGCCGCAGCCACTCTTCTAACACTCAAACAAGGAGGTTCCACAGTAGGACAGTATGATATCTAGCAGTTCGCAAACTTCCTTCTACCTTGGATGCCCTTATCCTTTTGGCCACCCGGGTCAACCTGAGGATTCAGGAACGCACACAGAGATGTTTTCACTGACTGGTACCATCGGCCCAGAGACCACTATTGCCTTCCCCTGTTGCGCTACCTGAAGAACCGATGCAGGTAGACAGAGTCAAGTTGTCCGAGCAGGAGAAACAGCGCAGACGCTCTTCTGGTTTATGCCTGTATTGCGGACTTAAGGGCCATTTCGTGAGCCAATGTCCACAGAAGCCGGGAAACTCCAGCACCTAGGGTTGGTTGGAGAGGCAACTCTAGGGGAGATGATGCTAAATGTCAAAACCTCTTCCAAATTATCTATACCTGTAACCCTCATCTCTGGAGAGACATCACATTTCTCCTCTGCCTATCTTGATTCTGGGGCAGCTGAAAATTTTATCGAGCAGAATTTAGTGGATCGTCTACATCTACCCACATTTCTTCTGGAGAGACCCCTGACTGTTGCCTCTGTGAATGGACTGCCATTTCCCTATCCTAGTGTGTCCATCACTAAACCGTTGACCTTACAAATTGAAGTCCTTCGCTCGGAACAGATCACCCTCCTCGTCCTGCCTAAAGCCATCAACCCTGTCCTGCTGGGCCTGCCTTGGCTCCGCCTACATGCTCCGTTGCTCGACTAGAGTTCCGGAGAGGTCCTCCAATGGGGCCCCAAATGCCTTGTCCGCTGCCTCCCACAGGTACATCCTGTTTTGCCTCCACTGCCTCAGTCACTTTCCGATCTACCGTCACAATATGCCAGTTTTGAAGTTGTCTTTAGTAAGGAGGCAGAGACGCTTCCCCACCATCACATCTATGACTGCCCTGTTGAATTACTTCCTGACGCCTCGCCACCTTGAGGGTGAGTTTATCCTCTTTCCCTGCAAGAGACACTAGCCATGTCTGCCTACGTTAAGGAGATCCTCGAGAGAGGGTTCATCCGAAATACATACTCCCCGGCAGCAGCTGGATTCTTCTTTCTGAAAAAAAAGGACGGATCTCTTCGCCCATATATCGACTACCGGGGTTTGAACCAAATTACGGTCAAGAATAAGTAGCCCCTACCACTCATCTCCGAACTTTTTGATAGAATTCGTGGGGCCAAGGTGTTCACAAAGCTGGATCTATGCAGAGCTTTTAACTTGATCCGTATCCTCAAGGGTGACGAGTGGAAAACCGCATTTAACACCCGAGACGGTCATTATGAATACCTCGTGATGCCTTTTGGACTATGGAATGCCCTAGATGTGTTCCAGGAATTTGTGAATGACATTTTCCGAGACCTACTATATGTCTGTGTGGTGGTCTATCTGGACGACTGCATATTGTCTCGGACAGGGGAGTACAGTTTACATCCTAGTTCTGGAGAGCCCTGTGCAACCTGTTAGATGTAAAGCTGGACTTCTCCTCTGCCTATCACTCACAGTCCAATGGTCAAGTAGTGGAGAGGAGCAATCTAATTTTGGAGAACTATCTCCGCCATTCGTTTCTGCCCAAAACGACAATTAGGTGCAACGACAATTAGGGCGGAGTTCTCGTACAATAATCACACAAGTGAGTCTACTGCCTCGTCTCCCTCCTACATCATGTACAGCCAGCATATTCGAGTTCCTCTTCCTGTGCCAGCCATGACTCAGGTTCCTGCAGCCAATTCTTCTTTTGGGACGTTTATTCATATCTGGCAGGAGAATAAGTCTGCGATTCTCCAAGCGGTGGACCGCATGAAAAAGCATGCCAATAAAAGGATAAATGTTCCGCCTCAGTTCTCAACCACAAATTCGCTCCCATGTTCCTCGGTCCTTTTGAAGTCCTGCAACAGATTAACCCTGTATCCTATAAACTTCGGTTGCCTCCCACTCTCAGAATCCTCAACTAATACCACATGTCCCTCCTTAAGCCTGTAGTCCTGAACCACTTCAGGAAAGCTCCTAGGTCTGCAGTTGCTCCCAGCAGATCGTCTGAGGTGTTTGAGGTAAAAGAGATTCTGGACTATAAGAGAATACGAGGAAGAACATGCTACCTAGTAGACTGGAGAGGGTTTGGTCCTGAGGAGAGGTCCTGGAAGCCAGAAGAAAACCTCAATGCTCCTACCCTCATAAGGAAGTTCCTCTTACGCTCCGGACTTAAGAAGAGGGGGCGTAAGGGGGGTACTGTCACGGCTGTGGTCACGGACCGCCGCCGTTCCTTACCTGGTGACACCAGCGATCACAGTCCGTTGTTCTCCTGCCGGCGTCTCCCTCCTAGCCGGCTGGCCCTGCTCCCACTGATAAGGTGCACGCGCTGTCCCGGCCTTAAAGGGTCAGCGGGCGCACATGTTTAATATTCTCTAATCAACACCTGTCCATCCTGGACTATAGGAAGGGATCTGCCCTTCCATTCCCTGCCTGAGCATTGTTGTAGTTTTCCCATATCTGTATTGCAATAATGTTTTCATGCTCCCAGTGTTCCCTTGTCCTGCCTTCTATATCCTGTATCCCGTGCTGTGCCTTTTTCGCGAGCCTGTGTAGTACCTGAGCCCTACCTTGCCTTGCCTGCTGGGATTCTCTACGTTGACTGTCGCCTGTCCTTCTGGAGACCATCTGCCATGTCTGGCGCCACCCACCACTTCCAGCTCCATCTGTGCCAGAGCCCTTGCCGCCATTCGGACTATCCCGGGTACCTGTGTGCTACACTCCTACCATAGACTTTGTGCGTAGACTTTGAGTTGGTCAGCTGCCTCTCCGCTACGGCGGAGCGGCCTAGTGGGTTCACATACCCCTGGATCATGACACATATCTTATGTACTGCACTGTTTAACCCATACTATGTACTGTACTGTAGATAATACCCTATGCACTGCATTGCACACCTTATCCCATGGACTGTACACCAAATCCTATGTACTGCTCTGTATACCATATCCTATGCACTGTACTGTACACCATATCCTATGCACTAAACATTATAACCTATCCTATGTACTGTACACCATATCCTAAACACTGCACACCTTATCCCATGCACTGTACTGCACACCAAATCCCATGCACTGTACTGTACACCATATCCCATGCACTGTACTTTACACCGTATCCTATGCACTGTACTGCACACCATATCATATGCACTGCGCACCTTATCCTATGCACACACTGTACACCATATCCCATGTACTGTACTGTACACCCTATCCTATGCACTGCATTGTAGACCATATCCTATGCACTGTACATCATGTTCTAAGCACTGCTTTGTATACACTATCCTATGCACTGCACTGTACACCAAATCCCATGCACTGTACTGTACACCATATCATATGTACTGTACGGTACACCATATCCTATGCACTGCACTGTATACCCTATTATTTTTACTGTACTGTATACCTTATCCTATGCACTGTACTGTACACACTATCCCATGCACTGTACTGTACACACTATCCCATGCACTGTACACACTATCCCATGCACTGTACTGTACACACTATCCCATGCACTGTACTGGTCACTGTTATCCAACAATTAGCAACTTACCCAAGAACTGGCACATCAAATCCGACAGTGATCTAGAGTCCAGCTTTATCAGCTCATGAAGCAGTTCTTATCAGTAGCTAAGGCCGGTTTCCACATATAGCCACATATTAGCATCTGTTTTATGGCTAGAATATGCAGAACTTTATATCACCATAGAACTCAATCAAGTTGAACTTTGGGGACATCCAAGTGTTTTGGCTGTAAATGCTAAGTTGTGGCCATATTATAGCAGTGTAAAACTAGCCTAAAACATACATTTCTAATAATAAGCTCCTTTCTGTTACATCCAACACTAATGTAAGTAAGAGCTTCCTGAGTTCAACTGATTTTTGGGATATTATGATGAGGCAGTGCAAACAAAATCTTCCTATATGACAGTTCAAGACCAGGAATCAAGGTATATCATTAGTTTTTAAAGAGCATCTGCCACCATTTTATCAGTTATAATT